>NW_021635829.1:0-498241 GCF_004799145.2 Neltuma alba | reverse complement strand
GAAGGATGAAAAAGAGATTATACAGATCATGGAAGAAGGCACTCATTGTGAAGTTGTTGGATAGAAGTATTGGATACAAAGCTTACGAGGCTTCAAGCCCTCGGGGCAAAACGAGGGGTGATTAACATTATTAATATTGGATATGGTTTCTTTGTTGTCAAGTTATCCAACAAGGAGGATTAGTTCAATGTGCTAACAGGAGGACCTTGGATGATTTATGATCACTATCTCATCGTGAGACCTTAGGACCCTCAATTCAAACCGGCAAAGGCAACCATCGACAAAGTTGCGGTTTGGGTCAGGCTACCTAGAGTATCTTTGGAATACTATAATCAGGAGGCTTTAACCATTATTGGAAACAAAATAGGAGAGACGATAAGGATTGATATGAATATGTCCTGCCAGTTAAGGGGTCACTATGCTCGAATTGTGTGTTGGTGGATTTGGGGAAACAACTTATGGTTGGCTTTCATCTTGATGGCAAGGATTATTATCTTGAATATGAGGGGCTTCACATGCTCTGCATTAATTGTGGTATCTATGGCCATAGAGGGGAGGCTTGTCCAGGAAGAAGAATTGCTACCGAGTCAACAAGAAAATCAGAGAATAATGGAGGAAAAGAAACAAACTAGGAAGAAAGAATGCAGGTTAATCCTAACGTTAGCCACGACATTTGGCGAGTGGTATAGAAGACACGCCGGCAACAAAAACGCAAAGATTTGATGCCAGAGGGAGCCAGGCCGGAAAACAAGGGTTCAAGGTTTGGGATCCTTGTTGACATGGAAGGGTAGGAAAATGATGGGGAAATGGCCGTTATTCTTTACACGGTTCCCATACAAGAGGAGAAGCAAAATGTACCTCGTTAGCAGAGCACTGCACCATCACACCTATGCACGACACCTCTACAAACGCACAAAGAAAAAACGAGGAATGTAGCAAAAAGGCCACAAGAAAGCAGTACAGGTACTCTTGCTATGGTCCCGAGTAAAAAAGCAGAGGAACTACGGGAGGAGATATGTCACACCTTAAGTTTATACCAATTAACTTGCCTTGCAGAAGCATTTTGTATCACTTTTGAAGACTACAAGTTATGAAAAATCAAGTTTGAAAATTTTCTTTTCCGGATTACTATTTATTGTAACCCTAAAATACAGCAAACTTTGAAAATTCATAACTAATTATAGAAAAATTGAAATTGAGTGATTTTGAGTTCTATAGAAAGCTCTTTGGATAAAATTTTGAGGAAAAATAGTTTCTAGATTGATTGCCTTGAAATTCTAGCACAGTTTTCTTTGAAAAATTTACTATTCATTTGGTTATTTTTGGATTTTTACCTTATCTTTGCCTAAATTTGGAAAGGCATAACTTTCTGCTCGATTATCAGAATTAGGCAAACTACCTCTCGTTTTAAAGAGAAAAATCAGATCTCTTTGCTCACCAAATTTTATAACCTAGCTCACTCGTTTACTCAAATAGTCATTAGTCAAACTTTGGTCCATTTTAGTTGACCTTTTGCCCTCTTGAAAGGGTAACTTAACTTAATTGATCATTTGCCATCATAGCATACTCTCAGTAGCTATACTAGCTATTTCTAACATGCTTGGACTATTCTAATCATGCTTGTATACTTCTAACCTTAATCATAGTATTGGAAACTTAAAACATGCTTATCATTACATTCTTCCAAACTAGAAAGGTTCAAAGCCATATAAAGTTACTATGGCTTACTACCTCTTCAAGTAAGAGCTAACTCCCTTCCTTTGCCCTTGGATGTTGAAGGCCCTAGGGTTTGTTTAAATATTGGGGTAAAATTCTTGGAGAATCTTAGTAGCAATTGCATACATTATCAAGGTCACACAATACATTGTAAATCAAGCTACATGCATGCATATTTTAACTTTATGTTCATGCTATGGCAAGGACATATCATCATAAACATTCATGGCACTCAACATAGCATAAGCTGAGGCATAAATTGCATGGAGGCAACATCATATAACATAACATTCTCATCCACCTCAGAGCATAACAAGTTAGCAAAACAAATTCCTGTAACTTTTATATCAGGTATTTGTTAAAACCTTAACTAAATACTTAAGTACTTGAGCATTTATTCTATTGATATTTTTGTTTGTTGATTTAGGTATCTTTTCAAGAATTTTATAATCCCCAGTGGCCTTGATGGCAAGTTCAAGATTATCAGCCCTCACATTTTTGCTGGCCATGGACATGATATGAAGAAGAAAGACTTATCCAGAGACTTGGTGGATATCTTCCTTTCTAGGGCAGTAAAGACTAAGACTTTGTTTTTGACGCCTTACTGTCAAGGGTACGTAATATACTGAACTTTCTTAAATTCTTTTATTTTCAAATATTTTGTAATTATTCTAATTGTCTTTCTTATACTTAGGGGACACTGGATGCTGATTATGGTCAATCCCATAAAACCAAGAATTTGGTATTTTGATTCTCTTCATAGGGATCCAACCAATCGACCATTTATAGTTTCCTTGTTCAATAAGTAACATTTATATCTATTATTTAAATTTAATTTAATTTCTTGCTTCAATCTAATTTTTGACAATCATTAATATTCAATTTAATTGTCTTCTCAGGGTTTTGTGGCTATACTGCACAAATCAAGCCTTACCCTACCACAGGTAAAAAACAACCAATTTGACGATACCTTCCCATGGAAGAAAGTGAAGGTATTCATTACTATTATTTACTATTATACTAAATATAGTTTATTTATATGATTGACTAATATTATTTCCTTTTCCATTCTTTATAGTGCCCATGTTAGCCTAAAAAAGCTCTGATTGTGGGTATTGCGTGATGAAATTCATGAAGGAGATAATTATGCACAATGCTGACATAGTCCCTATGCAGGTAATATGCATTTGTTAAAGTTTAATTTATATATTTAAGAATTGTACTTATTGTAGCTTTACATTTATATCTAACTTCAATATAATTTGTAGTTGCATATAGTACTTTGTTGACACATATTGCACAGTGTATTCATTCGCTCAGATGGAAGAAATCATTGAAGAGTTGACAATGGCCTTATACCATCAGTGGGCACAAAATAGATAGGGAAGTAGAAGACATGTATAGCTTTGGTTTTAATTTTGGTTTTGGTTCATTTTTTGCTGTTGGTTTTTGACATTGAGTAACTTTGGCAATTGGCCAATTTTGGTTTTGCTTCACCTTTTGCTTTTGCCTTTTGTATTTTCTAGAATTTTTACTTGCCTTAAACACAAGTTCTTTTAATATGACAGTTGGTTTCCTATTAATTAAGATGTATATAATGTAAATTTCCACCTCATACGTGTGTGGTTACATTCATGTGGCTGAATTATTGGTTTGAATGCTAGCCTGGTTCTATTAAATAATGCTGTTTTGTATGATGTTTCATAATTGTAGGGGGGCTACTAGCAAAGCAGAACCCATATTTAAAAAAAAATTTCATAATACTTGACAGTTATTACGTAAAACTGTCAAGTATTATAACAATACTTGACGGTTTTAGTAGTAGCCGTCAAGTATTACACTAATACTTGACGGTTTTAATGGTAACAGTCAAGTATTGTTTACAACTATTGGAAAATACTTGACGGTTTTAAGAACCGTCAAGTATTGTTCTAGAATACTTGACCGTTTCTAAGTAAAACTGTCAGGTATTGTTCCTCAAAACTTGACGGTTTTAATGGTAACTGTCAAGTATTGAGGAGCAATACTTAACAGTTTTTCTTAAAAACGGTCAAGTGTTCAAGTAATACTTGACGGTTCTTTATTTAAAACTATTAAATATTATCAAAATATTTAACGGTTAATAATTATCAAATATCTGTCATCGAAATATATGACGCAGGTATACTTGACGGTTTTTAATTGTCAAATATGATCCAAAATAACCATCGAGTATTTCTCATTCTGTAGTAGTGCTGAAAGCTGCCCTAATGTCATCCTCAGCTTTGAGAATTGGTTTGAGTTTGTTCCTCTTATAGTCTCTAAGAGAATAGAGAAGTGAAGAAAGTGATTACTAGATGAGGCAACAATAACAATAGAAATATTTGGATTTGAAGTAGTGACGAATCAACAATGATGATATATATAGATACGCACACATCTTTGTGTAAAGAACTTTATCCTCATTTTTGGTACCTTTCGTTCTCTAATTGTGAGATAAACCCTAGTGGATATTTTGCCTTTGAATTACTTTAAGGAGCATATAAAATATATTACCACCTTTGGTCCCAATTATAAGATTTCATTTGTAGTCTACAAATGAGGTTTTATAATTAAGACCGGAAGTAGTATTACTTGGAAATGATAACTCACGATGATGGATGAATCACATAATACTTTATGACATTGAAAATTTGAACAATTTGGGGGGGAAAAAATTCATGGTGCTGAATATACCTTAAATAAAAGCACCCCACTTATGGAAAAAAAATCATTCTATAGATAATATTGGTTGGGTTGAAAAATATTTAGTGGATATTTTAGCATTACATATTTACTGTCAAAGTTACCACTAAAATTTGTTATGTTGATAGTTTTCATTGAATTTAGTTTGGAATATTTTTTTCCTAACATATTGTATGCAAAATATGATAGGAATATATAGGAGCATCTTTGACCATCATTACATTTACATGCTTATATTGGTTTCTCTTAAATTAATAATTTTATGTTTTAGAAGACAAAACTATTGACCTAACGCGCATATTTATTTTTGTAAAGTGCAGAATTAATTATCTATTTATGTACTGCAAATCCAAATGAGCACTAATACTTGTTAAGTTTTTTTCCCCCATAGTTTCCTTGTCCATTAAATTATATGGTCACTACTCACTACCATCAGTTCGGTCCCTATTTTAAGTCGTTTTTATAAGAAAGTTTTTGTCCTAAGGAGTTATTAAGAATATATTTTAATTTTAGCCATATAGATTGGAAAGAGAAAAAGAATAGACATGATAAAGATTTGTATATGTATGGAGATTTTTTTTAATAAAAATAAACTTAAACACTTTTATGCTTTTATCAATTACAATGATTTAACGACTTAATTGTCATTCATTGATTCATAAGAATTAGTTTGAAGTAAGTTATAATAGGGATGGTAGTTGTACTAAAAACAATAACCACGTGGTGTGTTTTTTCAAGTACATATATCTTTTTATTGGAAGTAATTTTGTATAAGATATTATTAATTACTAAATGTTGGTACTTATCTTTACGGAGACTCAAATTCTAATTTGTCATGTTGTAAGGCTACTAATCTTTTTCGCTAGACCATAAAACTAGAAGATTTGACAAATTTGCAAGAGCTTGTGTGGCATCATGTAAAAATCTCAAAAGTCACTTGGGACAAAAGAAACTAATTGGATAAAATAAATGATGTTCGGGCCTTGGCATGGTTTTGGATTTGGAGATGATTGACCTTTTCCGCCTTAACGCTACTCTAAAATTGAAGCAACTATTTATTTTAGTTTTTCCATTGCTTTTTCATGTTTTAATATTCTGAAACTAGCTTTTTCCATGTATTATTTAAATAAATTTTTGTTAAATCGAATTTTTATAAAAGTTTACTTAAATATAAATCATATTATACTAATTAACTTTTAACTTCATTTTAATTTATAAAAATCAGTTTAGATGGAAGTCACTTTTGTTTTACTAGTACTAATTAATTAAGTTAAAAATTGCAATATGCAATGCAGGATCAGGAAGCTTCATTATAAATTATGATTCCCGCCATTACATTATTTAGTTACCGCGCTTTTAACACGTGTTGAATTACATAGCATCAGATTAATCTAACGGATCCTATATTAATTTATACCACCATCTCTCTCTGGGCTTTGCTCCTTTGAAAGCAAGCCAGGAAAAAAAAAAAAAAAAACCAACAATACAGTTGCTGGAAGCTCAGGTACGTTAGATGCCAACTTTCTGGGATCGAAGTGGAAAAGAAGATATGTACGTTGTGCATTATTTGATCTTAGTTCTGTGACTGTCTTTTGATGAAACTATTGGGGTTGATCTTGGAGGTTTTAGTCGAAACATATTAGGCTAATATGGTTTATATACTGTTGCTGACTTGCTGTTGACATCTGGAGGAGGAACTCGTTATTGGTCCTGAGTCGAATTATCCTTACAGCTTTTTTGAAGCGATAAAATATATTGTTTGTGTTCACCAAAAAAACAAAAAAAAGGAAGTCTTTTGCAGAAAGGTCCACCGTTTTGGTTTAGCTTTTTATGATCATGGCTTCGTCATCATGGGAAAAATTGGAGATTTCATTGACTCTGTTCTTAGACAAAGATAAAAGTAAGGCTCTATATGCTGAAGCAGAGAATGACTTTGTCAATGTCTTATTGAGCTTCTTAACATTGCCCCTGGGAACTATTTCTGGACTTGTTGGTAAAGAATCTATTTTACTGCCTTGCACGTTTAGCTGCATTTCCTCACTGCGTCAGAGTGTGGAAAATCTGGACCTAAGACACTTTACTTCTGATGGGTATAAAGGAAAGCTGCTGAATCCAATCAACCCAAGTGTAGCAAAATTTAAAAATCTGCTATATAACTTCGATGATCCCCAAATGTCAAATTGCTGTGTTCGGTATCTTCGCAAGCCCACATGTTTTGTTGTCTGTGATGATCCAAGAGTGATGCCTAGTGATCTGAACACAACCTTATGGATACTACGTGCTCTTGGAATTGAATATGCTCCAGAGAAATTGACTGTGCATGTGACTGAGAAAGTGGTGAACATACTGTAGTATTACAGAGTAAATCATACTCATGTGCTTTTAAATATTGTGAAAAATTATCCGAACTCTTTTGACACTTGAAATGCTTCATGCTTTGTTTGTGAAGGTGTTGGATCTCCTGAAGTTCTCTTTATGGTCTAAAACACCATTGACAGATTCATTCCTGCACAAAAAGCTCCAAATTCAGAACTGTAAAACACCATTGAATAGCGGTTTTGTTTAGGATGTTGGTTTGAAACCAAGTGCTGATTAACCAATAGTTGTAAATGTTTCGGTGAACTTTTGGGTGCTTTAAGCAGTGTCAGCTTATGATTTTCTGCACAGCATTATACTTTTTGGAAAGCTGAAACTGAAATTGTAGAGCAGTTTTCTTGATCAAGGTCAAAAAAAAAAAAAAAAGACTGGACCGGCCTATTCAATAAAAAAAAATTGGTGAACCGATCACTAATCTGGTCTGGTTTGTCTAAAGAGCCAGTGGTTTGTTGAACCAGTGGAAAACAGGTTTAACCAGGTAACCACCGGTTTGGTGGGCTATCTTGTTTTTTTTTTTTTTTAGCCCCAAACAGCTTCAAGCGACATCATTCTATTTATTTAACCAAAAAAAAAAAAACTCTTCCCTCCAAATCTCCTCTGGCCCTCACAAGACCTCATCAGTCACCTCAAATCTGAAAATCCCCTCTCCCTGAAATCCAAGGCTGGTACGCGGGTTGGCCCATGGCGGGTTGCGGGTTACATAGTGTGGGTTCAAAAGGCCCGTTTTCTGGCGGGTTGGCATTTTGCCAATCCTAACCCACCAACCCGCCAGAATTTTTTATTTTTTTCTTGCTTTTTTTAAATTTTTAAATTTTTTTTAAATGTTAGCAATTATATATAATACAAAATAAAAACACTAGAAATGATATAAAATATTACAAACATCCAAATAAAAATTACAACACAATAAAATACAAATAGTATATGATTGTCCAATTTTTTAACATGATAATACATAAGTTCACACATTTTTTTCAATGAAACCAATGAGCAATACTGAATAACTCTCTTTATCTAATTATTTCTAATGACAATAAAGTTTGAAGTGAAAGTCTACATTACTTTTGCCTTTATTATCTTTTTTTTTTAAAAAAAATAGGTGGGTTAACCTGCCGCGGGTTCAGGTTATGGTGGTGCGGGTTATGTTTTTCAAAGTAGTGGCGGGTTGGCTTTTGGCCAACCCTAACCCGCCATTTTTGGCGGGTTGGACCCACCATATTACCGGCTCTACTGAAATCACAAAATCACGACCTTCCTCCTTCTCTCAGACTCTAGCCAAGTCCATAGCATTAGTGACGGTGATCCTCCTAGTTTGGCCGTTCACTAATAGTGGCACCCAGTCACAAGTCTCCCTCCTCGTGATGTCCTACTTTCCCTTCGTTATTCATTGAAGTCTTGCTTCGCCTTCGTCGCTCAATCCCTCACATCGCAAGTTGCACGGCAAGTCACGAGTCTCCATCCTCTTCTTGTTGACATCCTGCTTCGCCTTCATCGGTCACGAACATCCTACTCCACCTTTGGTTCATGCATTGAGTTGTGGTCCTGTGGGTAAGCTCAGAACCTTTTCCTTTAAGCTAGGTTGTAATTTTAGGATTAAAGAGCTACTTTGTTCCTTCTTTCTCTCTGGGCTGCTGAGAGATTTGGGAAGGGAGGCGATAAAAATGTTCTATTCTGTTTTTTAACACTTGAAGTAAAGAGGAAAGTATTTCATAAATTTTGTTGCTTAAATAATACGAAGATGCGTATTTTATTGATGTTCTTTTGGCACAATTAAACATTTAAACTACTTGTGTAGTTTCTTATATTTTTTTAGTGATTATTATTTATGAATTTTGTTTCATTTTGATGTTGTGAATTAAATTTTATTATTTTAAAATAGCTGGTATGACCCTTGTCAGTGACTCTTGATCCACTGGCTCAACTTGTTTAGTTCTTAGTTTGGTTTTTTGTTCCTTGCTCTTGATTTTAAGAGAGTAGTTAATAGTTTTTTTTTTAACCAAAACAGTTAATAGTTGATTTTTAAGTGCTCATTCTATAAAATTGGTTTTTATCCTTTTTGTATTTTGTAAACTATAATTTTATTAAAAGTCAATTAGTATACGTTTTTGAAAAAAGTAGGTAGAGAAATGAAATTTATTTAGATAATGTAATTAAAAGTAAGTTTAAATGAAAAAAAAGTGGATGTACTCAACGAATAAAAATAAAAGTATATGTAAATATAAAATTTGAAAAATAACATTAAAAAATATTGTAAAAAAGCATATTAAAAAGTTATTTACATTAAAGAAAGGTTAATTTTAAACGCTTTAAATTTAGCTTTTAACTTAGCTGACTTTTTGAGGAAAGGTCATTTGCTCCTAGATACAAAATCAAGCATGATTTTTTTATTTCAACTGATTTTTAAGGATCCAAAAGTGAGTCTTCTACTTCTAAGTGAGGTGACAGACAGGCAATCGCTTGATCTCTTGATTCTATTTTATTCATGGGAAACATTTTATTTAAAGACCACTGCAGCCAATTAATTAATATCAGTCAACTCTAAAAAAATTCTAAAATATCACTGCAAAACTAAAAGACCAAACTTTTGTTGTAAATTTTACAAGTGAAAATTTACAATTTTCATTATAAATACTGAATTTTTTGGGAGTTAACTTATATTAATTGACTACAGTGGTCTTTAAATGAAATTTTCCCTTATTCATGTTATGAAATTTTATCTTGAAACATGAGCCAGTCGGATTTTAAAAATATTAGAACATGCAAAAACCGCAAAAGAGACAAAAGAGAAGCATAGATCCCTTTTTTTTTTTTTTTTGCCGAAAGAGAAGCATAGATCCTTCATCCTTACATCCTAAAACAAGACAAAAGCAAAATTCGATTCTGAGCCGGGAAAAAAAAAAAAAATTTAGACTTTGCATATTGCCACGTGAAATTGATTCCCGCCCTTGTATTGTTTAATTCCCGCCTTTTTATAGCACATGTATGATTATATACCATCCAATTAATCTAATGGTCAATGGATCATATTTATAGCCGCAGATGAAGCCATAAACCTAAAAGACTAAAACGCTAATCTATTCTGTACACTCTCCTCCAACTAAACAGACCTTAGTTCTGATTCAAGTATGGATAAACGCTCTGAATCCCGATCTGAGAATACGGAGACCCAAGCGGAGGCTGACGGCAGAGGAGTTGGCTCCGAGGATGGCGAGATCAGGAAGAGAACGAGAAAGAAGGGGCGACATGTAAAAGCTTCAGTTTGGCAGACCAGAAGCTGAACTCAAACTCGATGAGTGGGACATCCTTCAAGGAAAAGCTTGCGGGGACGGCAAGTGGTGGTGTCGCGAAAGACGGCAGGGGCTGTGGAGTCTTTGAGGATGCTTGGGCGGAATATATGGCTAGTCTGCAAGGCTTCTTCACTGATGCCTCATCTCGACCGAGTCACACAAATGCTCCAAGTTCTGAGTTGTCGGATGATGAGGACTGCCCAACACTACACGTAACAAAGGAAGAATACGAGTTGTGGTGTGCACCTTGGAGAAATTCGCTAATAGTGCACCTTCTCGGTAAGACTGTGCCCCTTTGGATGATGCGATCTACTTTGGAGAGACTGTGGAAGACATCCAAACCATTCACGGTCCGGGATATAGATAATGGCTATTTTGTGGTGACCTTTGAGGATGAAGCGGATATGAATCATATACATCAGGAAGGACCATGGATGATGGCAGACAGGTACATCGTGGTACAACGTTGGCGTCCAAATTTCGATCCTTGGAATGCTGAATCGCAAAGGAAGATCGCTGCCTGGATCAGGATCCCATTGCTCCCTCTTGAGTTCTTTAACTTGCTGCTCTCAAAAGAATTGGATCGCTAGTAGGTAAGACACTAAAGGTTGATCGTGTCACATATACTAGTGAGAGAGGTCGCTACGCCCGCATCTGTACTGAGATCGATCTCCAGAAGCGGCTGAAGTCTGGCATCACTATTTTTGGGAAAAGAAGGTGCGTTGAGTACGAAGGCTTGCATTTGGTCTTCTTCTGTTGTGGGAAATATGGTCACCACAAGGATGTATGCCCTGAGGTTCCTGTCGGTCAAGCAAATGCAGAAGAAAATACTCAAGTTGCACCAGTGCAGAGAGTGCCCAGTGAGGACCCTTCACAGAGTTTAAACACCGAAAAAACAACTGATGAAACAGGGAAGGAGATGAACAAGGACGAAGCACCTGCGGTCAACAATCAAAAGCGGGACAGAGGCCTAACGGAAAGTAATACAACCACCGGTGTAGTTTTGCCGGCTGCCGCAGAAGGTTTTGGTACCTGGAACTTGGTTCAACAGCGAAAACCCAGAAGTGGAAACTCTGCAAGATCAGGCAGCGATACGCAAGGAAAGGAGAGTTTATCGCGATCTATTAAAGCGCCCAAATCAGATTGAGATTCTCTTGCGACCCCACTGAAAACGGCTAATTCTATGCCTAGAAACATGAAAGACACGATAACAGAATCAGAAGAGACCAAGAATCTGGCACAGAATACGAGAATCGTTCGCAAGTGGGTCCCTGTAAGTCAGGACAGACAAGCTGGAAAAAATTTCAGGAGCTTAGAGAAGGAAGTGGGATCTGTTCGAGATAACTATTGGGCCAGCTCTTCTTCAACCCAAAATAATTCTAATTCAAGGCACTTTCTCCAATCCATTAATCCGTTTCAGGCACTCTCTAATACGGAAGTCGAGGAACCGATGGAGGAGGAGGATAGACCTGAATTTTCAACAGACATGCAATCTAACAAAGCCGTTGAAGTCGTCGCTCCTTCAAACACTGAAATCAACTCAGAAAGTACAAACACCGAAACTGTTGTTCAGAAACTGGATACTTATTATCCTTCAGAAAATAATGTCTCTAAGTCACAACTTCATGCTTCTGCTAACGAAATTCGGGGGCCTATAAGCAAAGATACCCCCTTAAACGGTGGCCAATGAACTGCCTTTTTTGGAATTGTAGGGGCACAGGAGCACGTGCCTTGCCTGGTCTTACGTGAAATCTGCAAACGATACTCAGTTAACTTTATTGCATTACTGGAGACCAAGTCAGGCGGGGAACAAGCCAAGAAACGCTGCATGAAGCTGGGTTTTAGAAATTTTGACGTAGTGGATGCTAATGGAATGAGAGGTGGTCTGTGGGTCGCTTGGAATGACACTGACACAAGTACTACTATCTTGAAAAAATCTGATCAATTTATCCACGCTATAATAGAGAAAGGAAGCGAGAAACTCTTCATCACTGCCGTGTATGCTAGTCCAAGCAAAATGTTGCGTAGACAACTTTGGACTTCTCTTGAAGAAATTCGACCTGACGATGCATGGCCTTGGATCATTGGAGGTGATTTCAATGCTACGCTCTTCCATCATGAGAGACGTTCTAATGCGCAACACACAACCTCGGTGGACAAAGACTTCCTTACGTGGTTCGAGAATATGAATCTTAATGACATGGGCTGTAATGGACCCTTTTATACTTGGAAACGAGAAGGGTGTGAGAGTCGGATCGATCGTATCATAGCTAATAATCGGTTCTTGGAACTGTTTATTAATACTTCTGTAAAACACCTACCTTGGTTTAATTCTGATCATCGACCTCTCCTGCTCACTCATGATGAAACGAGGCCACACCGTCAGAGGGAGAGGCCGTTTAGATTTGTAGCCTCCTGGGTTCTGCATGAAGACTTCCATCGAATGGTAAATAAAGCATGGGATAAGACTAAAGGTTGGGAGGAAAATGTTAATAGGCTTGTTGCGGATGTTACCACATGGAGTTATGAGGTTTATGGGCACTTGGGTAGGAAAAAGAATCGTATTATGGCTCGACTTGATGGTATTTCTAAGTGTCAGAAATTTTCTAGTCCTTCTTCTTCTCTTGAAACTCTTCAACACCAGCTTTGGTTAGAGCTAGAGGAGGTTCTTATTCAAGAGGAAATTTTATGGGCACAAAAAGCTAAAAGCACTTGGTATTCGCTAGGAGATAAAAATAACAAATACTTCCATGCGAGAGCAAATGGTAGAAGAAAGAGGAACAAAATCGAGGCCATCCAGAACAATGTGGGCGAGTGGATTGATGACCCCCAGACTATAAAAAATTTGGCTACTGAGTTTTTTGTCAATCTTTTTAGAGAGGAAGGCCAAGGAAACAAGTTAGATCCCAATGGTTTCTCTTACCTGAGCTTGACCCACACTTACTGAGATCTCTACAAAAAGATGTAGAAGATGATGAGATCAGATCTGCACTTTTTGCTATGGGAGCACTTAAGTCCCCGGGTCCTGATGGTTTAAATGCACTCTTCTTTCAGAATCAATGGGATACGATAGGTGCCTCCATTATAAAAGAAGTGAAGCAGTGTTTTGCAGACCCTTCACGCATACGAGGCCTAAACCATACCTTTATTGTGCTTATTCCTAAAAGGGAGTACCCGGAATCTATTCGGGATTTTCATCCTATTAGCCTTTGTAATGTCATTTATAAAATAATTACAAAATCTATAACTAACAGACTGAAACCTTGTTTGACTCAGGTGATTGTGCCAAATCAAAGTAGCTTTGTTCCAGGGCGGAATAGCTCAGATAACATTATCGTAGCTCAAGAAGTTATACATTCGATGAGGAACATGAAAGGGAAAAAAGGATTCATGGCAATCAAAATTGATTTAGAAAAAGCTTACGACCGTCTTCGCTGGGATTTCATCTCTAGTTGTTTACAGGAGTTAAACATCCCGCCTAACCTTAGAGAAGTGATTTGGCATTGCATTTCTACCTCTTCAATGCAGATCCTATGGGAAGGGAGCAAAGCTGATACTTTTCTTCCTTCTAGGGGTATTGTCAAGGTGACCCGGTGTCTCCTTATCTCTTCGTGATTGCTATGGAGAAGCTAGCCCACCTTATATAAAAAGAAGTTCACTTAAAGGCTTGGAAACCCATAAAGCTAGGTAAGAATGGTCCACCCATTTCTCACTTATTTTTTGCTGATGATTAATGCTTTTTGCAGAAGCAAGTATGGAGCAGGTGGAGGTTATTTAAGGTTGTCTTGACGCGTTTTGTGCCGCCTCGGGACAGAAGGTCAATGCGGAGAAAACAAAAGTTTTCTTTTCAAGGAACATCAATCATAACAGATCTAGCCAAATGAGTGAAGCTTTGGGTTTGCAAAGATTGATAACCTTGGGAAGTATCTTGGCGTTCCGCTGCATCATGAACGTGTTACTAATGAGAAATACCAGTTTCTTCTTGATAAAGTTCGCGGGAGACTTAGCAGTTGGCTCTCTTCACGTATTTCTTTTGCAGGACGGGATACTTTGATTAAGTCTGTTATTACAGCTTTGCCGTCGTACACGATGCAAACCGTTAACTTGCCGGTCCCCATTTGTGATAATATTGAGAAGAAAGCTCGTGAGTTCCTATGGGGCTCCTCGGAAGAGAAGAAGAAAATGCACAATATTTCTTGGGAAACGGTGTGCAATAAAAAGTCTCTTGGAGGGCTTGGAATGAAGCATATTAAACAGTAGAATCGGGCTTTTATGATGAAACTAGGCTGGGGTCTAGTCAACGACTGTGATTCCCTATGGGCAAAGGTGATTAGAGCCAAATATGGATGCGGCAATGATCTTCTTCCAAATATTAACTTCAAGAAGATAGGGTTTAATACTTGGAGTGGCATAAAACAGAGCTGGAAGAAGGTAAAGGAAGGAATTCAAATCACTAAGAACAGATTCGATACTGATTGTGCCCGCTGGAGATGGAACAAAAGTGGTTCCTTCACTGTTCGCTTAGCCTATGAGAGCTTATCGCCTGTACAAGATAACAGATTAGGGGACTGGGCAACCATTTGGAAGCTCAAAATTCCTCAAAGATGCAAAACTTTTGCTTGGCTCATGTCACATGAACGGCTCATAACAAACGAACATAAGCTCAAGCGCCATCTTCATGCTAATGGTACTTGTGATAGATGCAATGAAGGCACCGAGGATATTCTTCATGCCCTTCGAGACTGCAAGCATGTCAAAAATTTGTGGTCTTCGGTCATCTGCCCCACCTATCAAGACTGTTTTTTCTCCTGTTCCCTTCAAAGCTGGATTCGCCTGAGCAAAACAAAAAACCTTAAGGGAGAGGATTGTTACTGGAAAGGATTGTTTTTGATTATGTGCTGGCTCTTAAGGAGGAACAGAAATGAAGCAATTCACGGCGATAATGCAGCGAAGACTGACAGAATCTATGAGCATGCTTTGGCTATCCTTAGTAGCATGAACCATGCAGCTAACAAGTTACAGTCCACTAGTGTAAACACCCACCAAAGAATGAGACTTGCTCCTGTGACAGAAGCCTCACCTTCAAGCCTCATCGTCGAAGTGGATGGAGCTTATTCATACACATCTCATAAAGCTACGTGTGGAGGTATCCTGATGGATGGAACGCGACGGATTGTAGAAGGTTTCACTTCGAGACTCCAAGAGGGTGACTCTCTGTCAGCAGAACTTTGGGGTTGCCTGCTTGGGTTAAGAAGAGCTTGGGATGGAGGTCACCGGAATGTTATCCTTAGATCAGACTCGCAAGAAGCGCTAGAGTTAATCCTGGGGATGTTTCTGATATGCACGAAGAATGGAACATCGTTATGGAGATCAAGTCGATGCTTGAAAGGAACTGGAAGGTTCTATGCTGCTCCATCGATAGAGAAGACAATGTCTTTGCAGACTCTCTTGCCAAGAGAGCCCTCAATGACGGACCAGGTTTCCAAGTTTTGGGACCTGACTCTGTGCTCACCTTGCTCTCTCATGAGGGAATAGGATAGTTGGTGTTTACTTTTCTCTTGTTATTCGTATTTTCATTTTCCCAAATATCAAAAAAAAAAACGCTAATCTATTCTGTTCTAGTAAAGCCAAGCGAACACTTCAAGACCGGGCCATTTTCCGCCTGCGGGTTCGGCCATTTCGGTGTCACCGTCGTGCACTCCGGTGGTCTCTTCATCGTAGTTGCGTTCCAATATTTTCGGATTCACGGTTGCATCCATTGGCAAATATCGAAGCCGTCGAGGGTCCATTTACGAATAGAAAAGTTTGGGAGAAAAAGGGAAAATTTTGACTCTTCTGTAGACTTCCAAATCCCGCATCGTTGTTGGAACCTGAGGCACTTAGATGACAATTTTTTTGTTGTTGGTATATTTAGAAATGCTATCTATCTAGAACTTTCACATCGAAATGCAAAGAGATCATCCATTTTGCATTATTTGCTATATTAGGTTTGGCTTATTATATGGTTTATATCTCTTTTCGTTGTGTGTCTTCTGAAATTTGTAGCAATGAATTTTTTTTTTTTTTTTTTGCAGAAAGACCTAGCCTCTTGGTTTTGTTCTCTAAGATCATGGCTTCTTCGCCTGAAAATCTGAACATTTCATTGACTCTGCACAGACTATGAGAAAAGCAAGGTTCTTTATCCTGAAGCAGATAACGACTTCGTTGATGTTTTATTGAGCTTATTGACACTACCATTAGCAACTGTCTCTAGACTTGTCAGTAAGGAATCTACTGTACAGCCTTGCACCTTTGACTGTATTTCCTCACTGCGTCAAAGTGTTGAGAAACTGGACCAGAAGTATTTCTCCTGGGATTGGATCAAAGAAAAGTTGTTGAATCCACTCAATCCAATGGGAGCTGATTCGAAAACTCTGGTATATAACTTCGATGACCCACAGATGTCCAGGGCCTTTGCCGGCTATCTTCGCAGATCATCATGTTTTATAGTTTCTGATGATCTAACATTGATGCCTAGTGATCTGGATTCAACGTTATGGATACTACAAACTCGGTATTGATTATGTTCCGGAGAAATTGACTGTGAATGTTACTGACGAAGAGGTAAGCATGTTGGAGAATTGTAGCTAGAATAAGCTTTTTGTTTTTTCCATTACTATTATTCTGAACTATTATTGTATTCTTTGTTTGTGAAGGTATTGGATCTCCTGAAATTCTCATTATGGTTAAAAACACCATTTACGGACCTGTTCTTACGCAAAAAGCTGAACATTCAGAACTGTCAAACACTACCACAGTCTAGGTTAATGAAAAGTGAGCTTCAAATCTATGACGGTTGGAAGATGAAGTTGAAGATAATGATATCAAAATCAGAGAGGAAAATTCTATTTGCTGAAGCAGAAGAGGGGCTCACAGATCAGCTTTTAAGTTTCCTGACTATATCACCAGGTTTAGTTGAGCGTCTTGCTCAAGGCAATGCGGGTTTGGGCTGCATTGACAATTTGTACAAAAGTTTGGCTGCTATTGATTCAACAAGATATTTCAAATCTGATCTGAAGAACAAGCTACTTAATCCTATGATTGCCTCTCGTAAAGTGATATTTCAGAAAGTAGGTATGCTTGTTATGTTATGCAGGGAACAACGTTCATGGTGACAGATAATTTATCTGCAGAACCCTTTTCACCCTCTATTGCTTTGAAATTTCCGCGTGAATTCAAACTTGTTGAGCAAGACTTGGAGGTGAAGCTCACACGCATTGGAGCGAATGAGGTTTTTTTTTTTTTTACCCCTCTTCATCATTCATCTACTTCTCTCCATGCTTACTCATTGAGAAATTCGTTTGAGAATTTGCCTGTTGTTTACTCTGACCTTAGTTAAATTTGAACAAGTTATATTTAACACTTTATCAATAGAGCTGTCAAATTTCAATATATAACAAAACCTTTGAATGATCTATATTTAATAACTTGAATAGTGATTGAGATGTCAAAATGTAACACAACCTAAAACCTGAATTTCAGAGTCCAAATAAAAAGGTTGAAGTCAAATCAGAAGAACAGGAAGGTGAGAAAAAAGGTTGAAGAATTAAGTAAGAAGATAGAGTAAAGTGATTTTAGTTTGTTGGTATTTCTATTTTTTTCCCTCTAGTTCCATTAAGTCGCACTACAAAAAAAACAGCTAATCAGCAACGAAAACAAATTAATTTCTGAGGGAATTTGAAACATCTTTCCTTTAACTTCTTAGAGTACGCATTTGGAAGCATTACGGTTCAAGCGATTTATGAAACAAGCCTTTAGATTAAACTTTGTGATTGGTTCTTGGGTTACTGTTTACTGAGTATTTTTCAGATTACAGGTCCAACTTCGCGAGGGCATAACTCTTAGCACACATATCCGTTTTAACTGATCTAATACTTGTTTTAAAACTCAAGATGTGTACTTTAATCATGTCAAATTTCATGAGTAGAGTCAGTCATTTGCCATACTTCTACTTTGTCATTATCTTGTTCCTCAATTAGAAATAGCTTATTTCCTAACTTGCACTAACAGTTCATAACTAAAATTTTCCATACATAATACCATTCTATTTATACTCTAGTCATTCTCATACATTATCATAGCTAATTACACGAGTTAACATTATCATTTATCATCATATACCATCAATGACACATTTACAACATACATTAGTATATACAGTGTACAACGAAATACAAGAAATTTCCTCAAATCTTTTCTTCTTTCCTTGCTTCCACTTCATGTATCCCTCACTTGATCATATCACCTATTATGGTTGGTTAAGGGAGGGTGAGATTCGGAAAAATCTCAGTGGCAAACAATAACCACCCCAAACATACATGGCAAGTTTGGCATTTATAGTATGCTTGCAATTTAACATCTTTATAACATAATGACATGTTTGGAAATTATCATGTATTTATCATAAAACACATAGGCCTATGGCATATTTCAAACATATTCACAATCACAACACAGATGAGTTCATAAAATCATATAACATAGAAACATGTCTTATATGCAAGCAAATACCAAGCACATAAGAGTAAGGTCAAGTTTGTTACCTTATGTCTTTAAACTTTCTCTTTACTTCTTTTGCTCCCTTTTGCCACCAACCACTAAGTTTGCTTGCTTAACCTTTGCTATTCATCTTCCTCAATGTCTCATGACCCTAAATGCATCAACACATCATCTCTATTCATTCATTAACGCTATAATAATCAACAATATCAATACTTTGTTTTCTTTGAGCTATATTAATTAGCTTCTGACTTTTGAGCTTGATTTCCAACATTTCTAAAATTAATTCCACATACTATTTCCACACAATTTTACATTTAAAATCCATTTTCAAGCTCAAAATAATCAAAATCAAACTCGTCCCTATTCAACTTAATCTAGTCGAACGGAGGGTCATAGGGCTCAACATTCTACTTTCAATTCTAATGCTTCCAAACTTATTTTCTCATCTTTACCCCACGCAATTTTTCATTTTAAACACATTAGAAGTATTAAAATCATCAAAATCCAATCCTAGCCCCAATAATGAGCCCTGGCTGAAATATTACTCAAGTTACACAGTCATGAAATTCAACCAATTTCAGTATAAAACTATTTGATTCGTGTTCCTTTCAAGGCTTTGAACATTATTCTAATATCAATTTCATCTTTCCCTATTCTTAATAATTTCGTGTAGCATGTCCCTCTAGAGTTTCAAGCTCCCAAAAATCATTAAAATCCATAACCAAGCTCAAGAACAACAAGGGTAGTGAAAACTACATCAAAAACCATGAACATATCTTGTTTTGGAGCTTAATCTTGTATAAAACCACTTGGCTTTTCTTTCTCCCTCTTCTTTCTCTCTCTAGAAACCATTTTGCCAAAGCTTCTCCAAGGTTTCCATGAGCTTCAACGAAATGAGAGGTGGGGAGGGGGTATTTATAGAAAACAAGACTGAATCTGAACCATTGATCTTAAAAATATGTGGCTTGATATGAACTGTCTATTTTCTCTTTTAATCTTATGATGACAAGTGTCCCATGACATCATGCTTACCTCATCATGATGACATCATGCTTACATCATCAATCCACATGCTTTTAATCTAACTGTGCATGTGTCTTGTGTCCAGCTGTACACGTCATATCTTCTTTTCCCATCTAACTGTACACTTGTCTTTTCCATTTTCCTACATCATTAAGGCACTAAAATAGGGAGGAAATTAATATAAAATTCGTGCAATTCTATCGGTCCACAATTCTGAGAATCTGTCTCTAGGTACCAATACTATTTATTCATCACAGGGAATTCCTTTAATTTTTCTTAAGTTAAAAGTCAACCTCTAGACATTTAACTTTGACTTTTCCCGAATAGTATGTAAAGAGGCTTTAAATTCTATCAAAGCCAACCTTTTTGCTTTCTGGGGACGGAATTATTTTTAAAACCTGTGATAATTCCTCAAGTATTTTTTCTCATTTTCTTCCAATTATCTGAGGCCTCCTTATATTTTAATAATTTATTTTTTGAAAATATTCCAAATTAGTCAAAACCCTAGGAATTCCACAATCTTTCTAGGGGTATTTTTATCATTTTTAGTCTCATACAGGCCTCTAAACCTTATTCTCATTTTTCTGAAATTTTTCTGAAGTGTTCAGGCCTTAACCTGCCATTTGCCATTTTTTGAGATTTTTTAAGGATTTTCAGGCATAATTTCTATTTTTGCCCTTACCAGCATAAAACTTTACAAAATTACGATTTTGTCCCAGTTTGGGTTAACCTCAAAATTCACTTTATTGAGACCTTCAACATAATCTATGGCCTACATTATCTCCATTTCTCATTCTTGGGTCTTGAGACTTCTTCTGAGTCTCTAACTTCCTCTTAGTCCCAGAAAACTTTCTTTTTGCGATTTAGTCTCTGAGAATCCCTCTATCCTTCTAGGGAATCTCTGGGACCCCTGCCACAAGGGGTTTGGCAATTTGCCCAATTCAGACTAATTTTTTAACGGATTAGTGACAGAATTTTTTCGTCACTAATATTAGCGACGGAATTCCTGTCCAGCGCTAAATTTTGTCGCTAATCCGTTGAAAAATCTGTCAGTAAATATTTAGCGACGGAATTTTTTCTGTCAGAAATTTCTGTTGTTAATTTCATTGCTAAATTGTTTGTCATAGAAGTTTTTGTTACTAATTCTGTTGCTAATTCTATTCCGTCACAATTCTCTCGCTAATCCGTCACTAATTTTAAATTTTATTATTTTAAATTATAATCTTACAAAAATTATATAATAACAATTAAGAATATAATGATTTAAAAACATTTTTAATTATGAAACAAATTGATATACTTGTGGAGTTGGTGTTAATGAAGATATCATCATTATTCATGTCATCATTATGTATATACTGAAAATAAAAAAACAATTTCTTAGAAAACTTGTTTATATTTTGTTAAAATAAATTCCTCCAGATTATTAATAATAATTAAAAAATATAATAAGAATATTAATAATTTTCTTCTACAAACTGATATAAGAAAGAAATAATTTTATCATATGTAAAATATATTGAAATATATAATATATGATAGAAATTCAAAATGATTTAATAAATTTATATGAATGCAAATTAATATTGAAGTGAATTTTGAATTTTAAACATTAAACAATAAAATTTAATCATGATATAATTAATACTCATGATATAGATTGATTTTAGTCTTCAATACAAAAATAAATGGTATATACAAAAAATTTTAAGAAAATAAATTGCATAGGATATATATACAAATAGGAGAATATTATTTATCATAATCTATTCAAATCATTTAATTTTTTATATAGAATAATTTGTTAGATTTTATTATAGTAGTTATTTTTTGAATAAGAAGATTTTTTGACTAATTGTAAATGATTTTCTTCAAATATATAAAACAAATATAGATAATATAATACAATGTAATATAATACATATGTCATTAAATTGTATATCTTATCAATGTTATTTAAAAATAAATTAAAAATTATTTATAAAATTATTTATGATTTAAAATTAAAAATTAGTGTCATTAGAAATTAAAATTATATTAAAAATATTTTTTAAAAATAGAACATTATAAAGCAAATATCTAAAAATTATTTTTTCATTAAAATAGTTATGATTAAAATTATCATATAGTATATTTTTAGTTTTTAATAATATATATAATTGTTTGTGTAAAATAATATTATATATATTTTTAATTTTATATAATAAGTCAATAGGTTCATTGCAGCTCAACTGGTAAAGCTGCACGTGATAAATGTTCCAGTTATTTATTGTAGTAATTTTTGAAATGATTCTAACAGTGACCATTTTTACCATAGGAGAGAAGGTTTCATGATAGTCTATTCCTTCCTTTTGTGTATATCCTTTAGATATTAACCTAGCTTTATACTTATCTATACTACCATCAGCTCTATATTTAATTTTGAACACCCATTTACAACCAATAGCCTTTTTGTCTTTAGGAAGTTTCATAATATCTCAAGTTTTGTTATTTTCAAGAGTTGTGATTTCAGCTTTCATAGCTTCCACCCAAACAGAATGTTTAACAGCTTCATGACATGATTGTGGCTCAGAAACAGAATCAACAGAATAAATAAAACACATATAGCTAGGAGAGATATTATCATAATCAAGATAATTTTGCATGGGATACTTGCGTTGCCCCCTACCTTCACTAAGTAAGTTGAGATTAGATGTAACCAAGTTACATATATAGTCCTTTGCCTAGATTGGTGCCCTTTGCTCTCTAGATGGTCTTGAAACAGATGGCTCGCTAATCTGTGTCTCCTATTGGTCCACTTGGGAGATTCTGTTTAAACCATAATTTGTTGGTTGCACATCAGCAGAGGAATATGATATAGATGGATCTATTCTTTCAATAAAATCAACACAAGGAGGAGGATCATCAATATGATATATATATTTCTCAAATGCTAACTTTGTCCTCCATGATCCTTGGCTATGTTATCCCGATAGGGAAACTTATTTTCCATAAAAGTTACATGTCTAGAAGTAAAAATTCTCTTTTCAGTAAAATCATACAATATGTAACCCTTTTGGTTATGAGGATATCCCAAAAATATACACAGAATAGATCGAGGTTTCAATTTATTTGTAACATTTAAATATGTAGCAAAAGCCAAAGACCCAAAAACACGCAACATCCCATAATTAGGAGATTTTCCATAAATGATTTCATAAGGAGTTTTATACCCTAAAATTTTGGAAGGAACCCTATTAACCTACAACATTGCTATTTGAACACACTCACCCCAAAATTTGATAGGCACTTGGGACTGTATCATCAAGCTTGAAATTTGCATTTAAAGTCCTATGTTTCCCCTCTACTATTCCATTTTGTTTAGGTGTATAGGAACAACTTGTTTCATGAATAATTCCCTTCTCCTCAAAGTAATGTTTCAAGTTATGATTTACAAATTCTGTACCATTATCACTTCTTATTCATTTTACATTAATAGAGAACTAATTCTACACATAAGCTATAAAAGTCTTGGTATGAGTACTAGTTTCTATTTTACTTTTCATAAGAAAGGTCCAAGTGGCCCTTGAAAGATCATCTACTATAGTAAAAAAATAATGATGCCCTTGATGTGTAGGTGTTTTATAAGGTCCCCACATATCCATATGCAACAACTTAAAACAGAACTTAGGGTCTATTTGGGTGTCTCCCCAAACCATGGTTTGCGGAAAGAGAGAGCCAAACAGGTTGAAAAAATCCCAAACCATGGTTTTGGAGCCCAAAACCATGGTTTTAGGAAAAGCATTTTGATTTCGCTTATGGCTCTTCTGGCTCAAATTTTATGGTTGTTGGTATGAGGCCCAAGGGTATATGACAAATCAGCCCTCAATTATTCATTCCGCCTTCGGTCCTTCGCTCTTCAAGTGACGCTGTCGGAAGCAACGATGAAGGCGAGAAGGTTGCTGTTGCCACTGGTGAGGCCGGGGATCAGTGCCATGATCAAGACTTTTCCCTACGAGTAGCCGGGGTCTTCCGAGGCCACGAATTTCACTGGCATGGGACCCGGTACTTTTCTAGCAAAGGTTTGGTCGCTCTCCACAACCCTCCACCAGGAGTTGACGTTGGGTTGGGGCGCGCTTTTTACGTTGATGGACTTGAGGAAGGCCAGGATCTTGTTCTTCTGCACCTTAGTGACGTTGCCATACCACAAAATGGTGATGTCGATGTTGCTAGTGAGGATATCGCCGTCATTGTAAGCGAGGGGAGGGACGTGCCTTTCAACGGGGATGGAGGTGGCTTTGGCAATGGGGAGGAGGAGGGCGAGAGCAAGAAGATGGTGAGGGAAGTAGGCAGCATTTTTGGTCATAAAAATTTATGCCATCGTTTTTGTCAATGCGGGGTAATGCAATTTGGGGGCATCACGAACGCCTCATCAGGTTCAGGCGTGGGGGCTCAATATTGAAAAACATGTGGCCTGTTTTACGGTGAACTATTCCTGGACTTTTGGTGTTTTGACATCAGGAAGACTACTATAATTACAAAGTGAATTAATAATTAGTCAAAATCTTCTTATATAGTATTAATTATGTTAGTAAAAAATATTTTATTAACAACTTTATTTCTTCAAATCAAAATATATTATAAAATCTATCCCTTATATAATTATCATATTAACTTATGCCCTTTTTAGTAATTTGTACATGTAAAAAGTACTTTTAATAATAACTATCCAAACACTCTCACTTCTCATAATCACTTTTTCACAAAATCTATTCTTCACAAAATCTATTCTTCCCAGAATCTATTCTCCAGAAGCTATTTTCCAAACCATGGTTTGGTTTCATCCAAACACCCCCTTAGATTTAATACAACTTGGAGAAAAAGGAAGCTCAATTTGTTTAGATTGAGCACAAATTTCACAAACTTTATTCATTGATATATCTTTGTCATGTACAATACTCAAATGTCTCATTATAAATAATGGAGCATGTCCTAGTCTTCTATGCATCAACCAAATATCAGCAGAATTACATGACTTATTTCTATTACTAACGGTGTTAATCAGATTATATTTCTAATCACAATATTTCTGATCATAATTCAAAAGATACAAGCCACAAATCAAACTACCAGTTGCCTTCTTCTTCCTATCCTGAAGGCCCTACATAAAACAGTAATTAGGAAGAAAGCAAACCAAGCAGTGCAGTTTCCTAGTTATTCGTGGTACAGATATTAGGTTGAATTGCAATTTTGGGGCATATAAAACGTTTTCCAAATAGAAATCATCAGCGAATTTTATTCCTCCTATATGAGTAGCCATAACCTTTTCTCCATTTGGTATTTTTATTGTTTTAGTCAATCCTGTATCATCAGTATAATGATCCAAAAGTTTTAAATCACTCACTAAGTGAGTGGTAGCACCAGAATCAATTGCCCATCTAACTATCATTTTCAAAGTAGAAGTGGGTTCTGCCAAACCTGTACCAATCAGGGCATGTATGGCGGTATTCGCATCTTTCTTTAGTAGCTCTAGAAGATGCTCATACTATTCAAGTGTGAGCAAGGTTGTCACTGTGTTGGCCGAATGAACATTGGAATCCTTTTCTACCTCCACTTGATTGTCATTGTCAACTCTTGGTGCTCTATTCTTGTTTCCTCTAAAATCAGGTGGATAACAAATAATTTGGTAGCAGTTTTCTTTCACATGCCCCTTCTTATGGCAATGTGAACATTCCAAATTAGAGTTTCCTCTCCCCCTTCCTCTGCCACGTCTTCTGACTTGCACGACTATGGCAATTCCTTCTGTTGGACTACCTAGGTTTGAAGGTCCATGTCTTTTGGGCCTGTTCCATGTCTTTCATCATGGCATCAGAGCCATGTCTTGAAGGTCCATTGCCATCCCAAGAAGACAATGTTGTTTCATCTATCTTGATTGATTCACGCAAAGCATGAATGGAGTCTTCGTGTTTGTGCCCTAGTTTGTTGCTTACGTCATGCCAAAGCCAAGAGATCAAATCGTCATTGTCCACCATGGGAGATTCGAAGAACTCAAGTGATTCTCCCAGTGAAAATCTCAGCCTCAACCATCTGCTATACCTCTATCCTTTAGATATGCAAGGAGCAACCATCACCTCCTAGATTCTTATCGGTGCCGAAAATTACAATGTGTGGAGTCGGGTCATGAGAATAGCTATGCAAGGGAAACATAAATTGGGTTCTATTGGCGGGTCTTACACAAAAGAGATACAAGAAGACAACCTGAAGGATCAGTGGGAGCGTTGCAACACGGTGGTGTTATCGTGGATTTGGATCTCAATCTTAAAGGAGCTCGCAAATGGTGCTGTTTTCTTCCAAGATGCTTGGCTAGTGTGGCTGGATTTGCAAGAATGCTTCGACAAGTCAACAGGTTTGAGAATATTTTTCCTTCATCGAGAGATATCTTCTCTTTGACAAAATTCCCTCTCAGTATCCAGTTATTTTACTCGCCTGAAAGAACTTTGGGAGGAGCAATCCTCTTTGGTCCTGATTCTTCTTGTAAATGCGAGACGTCCAAGATTTATGGGGAAGTGATTCAACAACAGAAACTTCTCCAATTTTTGATGCGTCTTAATGACACCTATAGTCAAGCAGGGAGGCAAATCCTGCTAATAAGCCCACTCCCCTTAGTGAATCAAGCATACACAATGATCTGTGAAGTTGAGGCTCAGAGATCAATCTTCAACTCAAACCTGGCTCTGATACCATGATGAAAGACATGGAAAAGGCCCAAAAAAATTGGTATCTTTGTTATTCAACTAAACAATGGTCCATTACAATGCCAAAGAGAAAAATAACCCTCCTACTTATACTGGGTCCAAAACTAATGCACACTGAATTGGAAACTAAACAGAACCTAAATGGGCCCTTGGCCCAATAACTAAAATATATCAATATGTCAATAGCTATGCTCGCTAAGCAATATGTTATATTGTGTCTGATGATTTAAGAGTGATGCCCAGTGAAGTTGATGCAGCCTTCTGGATTCTATGAAATTTTAGAGTTCACTGTGTTACTGAGAGATTGACTGTTAGCATCACTCAGAAAGAGGTAAGTATATTATAGTGTATAATGATGATGATGATGTCTTTTGATATGTGTGTGTGTATATAGTGATTTCAATTATTAAACCTTTACATATAGACTTTTTTTAAGGTATTGGATGGTCAAAGACACTATTTACAGACTTATTCCTGCGCAAGAAACTGCAAATTCAGAACTTTGGAATGCTAGTACTGTCCAAGGCAAAGATTAATGAAGTTCAAGGCCAAGGTGGGCAAAAGGATGAAGTTGAAGATAGTGATATCAAAATCTGAGCCCAAAGTATTGTTGCTCAGGCAGGGGAGGATTTAACAGATCAGCTTTTGAGTTTCTTGACTATACCAGTAGCTGCAGTTGAACGCCTTGAAAAAGGCGACTTAGGTTTGGGCTGCATTGACAACTTCTATAAGAGCTGCACTAATTTGGATGCATGTGTAGTTTTTTATCCACATATTGTGAAGTACAAACTCCTCAACCGTCTTATTGCACCAAATGAAGTGAAAAACCGGCTGTCACCAATTTATGAAATTGGAAGTTCTTTATGGAATGCTAGTGGTGAATATGTTAGGTGGGGAACTAAGTTCATGGTGAAAGATGATTTGTCCGTAGAACCATTTTCATGTCCTGCTGCTTTGTCATTTCTGGTTGAATCCAAAATTGCTGAGCCAGAGTTGGAAGTAAAGGACTTAAGCATTGGGGTTAATGAGGTGCGGTATACTTCTAAGCTTGATTAATTAATATAATTAATTTCTTCTCTCAATTTAATTAATGGATTTGATCATATCATATGCTATTTTGATACTACTTGTTTGTTTCAATATTATTGCAGGTGTATGGAATTCTAAAGGCTGCTGTGTTATCCGCGTCCGCTCTTACAATTGGGCTGAGGCCGTTTCTTACACTTGCTAAACAAGAAAAGTGATGTTATTACCGTTAATTAAAGAAGAGAATTAGTGATGTTATTACTATTAAAGTGTTAAAATGGTTTTTGCTGTCTTTTTTTCTCTTATGAAATTTCAGGAAGCTAATTTGTGTTGTTCTAAAAGCTATAGGGATAAACCGATCTAATGGAGGAAAGAAAGAAAGGAGTACTTCAAAATGTGACGACAAATTTCAAAATCTAGTAGAAAGTGTTCGGAGTTTTCCTATTTTCTAGTTTTTAAACTATACGGTGATTGATTGTGAAAGAAAATAAATTTATATATGATTGATTTGATAAATAAACTCTGACAAGAAACATTGTTCATGAGTCATATGGTTTCTTATTCATGACTAATTTCTTAGGATTCATGGAAGCATCTATATTTGTTTTATTTAAGAATTAAAAGAACAATCTTTAATCACAAAAAAACAATCCTGATGATAACTAATTATTATTTATGATTATAAGACGATTTTTTTGATTCACTGTTATGTTAAAAAGTTATTATATTTATCTTAATATCATTATATGCTATTCTTCATTGATATATTATCTTAAAATTTCAAACTAATTATAATATCTTAATTCAAATTTTAATTATTACTAACAAACCCTTACGCCATAATAAAAATTTCTGGTTACGTTCCATTTGGCCGCATCAAATGTGTTTTCTATATGAGATCGTCTTATTTTCCATTAAATCAATTAAAAAATTTTAAGTTATCCATACTCACGATTATGATGAATTTTTTGAATCGAAATGCCACAAGAACGAGGATATATAATCCATTAATATGGACTGATGTAAAGAAAATATAAATATAAATAGAAGAATGAAGTATCATATCATTAATTAGCAGATCGAATCGGAAATATGATGTCAATTATAGTTGAAATATGATGTCAAGTTGAATATTATTAGCAGATCGAATATTTCTTTTTCTTTTTCTTTTAAATGACGAATTTCACTTTCAAATTAATGATTACGAAGTTATAAATCAAAAAGTGAGAGTATCAAACCATTGAAAATATCGTTGATCCTTATTGGTGGAATTACCAAGAGATCTCAAGAAAAAAATTTAATTACCAAAAAGCCTTAATAACAAGTGACCAGCCTAAATACGTTGTCATTTCCTAATGTAGAACATATCATTATTTACTCTTTGTTGATTGATAGACTTTAGGGTAATTAAATCTATAACATACCATATTTAAAAAAATTGTCATAAAATATATATAAATAAAATAATATTTTATTTTTTAAGAAAAACCATCTTCAATTCCGTGGAAAAGATGGGGGAGGGGGTTGTATTAAATGAAAGAAGAATTTGGAGAAGATGTAATTAATGAAGTTGAAAAATGGAGAGTATTAATTGAAGAAGGAAGAGGAGAAATAGGAGGCGGTGTGGGTTTGAAGGAAGAAAAAAAAACAGAGAGAGAAATAAATGCAAGCATGTTAAATATCTTGAAAAAGCAGAGAGAAAATAAAAGAGAGACCAGAAGAGAAAAGGAGAGGGGTAGGCAGAAGGAGAGCAAGGCGCAGGAAGAGAGAGCGTGAGAGAAGCAGAAATATTAGCATTTTGAAGGGTAATACAAGCTTTGAAGATTATTCAGATACACAAATATACTTCTTTTTATCAAATTTTCTTTATGAGTACTTTCTATATATTTAGAGCTTTATGTTATTAGTATCATTATAATATTTAGAGAAAATTTTGCAATTTGAGTATGGAGTAAATATGGAGTTTTGACAATATATAACTGTAGAAATTTAAAGATATATTATTAAAAAATTTTAATCGGTTTATATTTTTTCAATGATTGTTTTGAGAAATGTAAATTAAAATTTTAGTTAAAAAATTTGTTATTTAAAATTATGTTAAATAATTTGCTTGAGTTATGTAATATATTATTGAAGTTTTAATCAATTCGAATATTGAATAAGTTAAAGATCTATTGTTGAAATAATTTTTAAAGGTCTGAAAAATTGTAAATTGAGAATTTTAATATAAAATATTTAGATTTGGGGTAATAAATATAAATATATATATTTATTTAAGCTATTAATTTTAAATATTTTCTTATATGAAAAAATTTTTTTGTCTCCAAATAATATTGCATCCATTATAAATAGCTAGATGTGGGTGATTTAATATATTTCTATAATTTTATTTTAGAATAATTTTAGACTAGTTTTGTTATATATTAATAAATATTTATGTGCAATTTTGTAGACTCTTGAAAATTTTAGAGTAATTATTGTGTGAATACTTGTAAGCTAAAGAGTGACAGGTAACTTTGAAAATTCTTTCACGTACATGTAAATTGTGTATGATTATATTGTAGATTTAATAATTTTTATTATACTATATTGAAATATATTTATGTATTATGACTTTTTAAATAAATGTTTTAATATGTTACTTTAATTTGTTAAGGTTTATTGCTATTAATTATGATCAATATTTAAATATATTGATAGTTATTGATATAGAAATTATATTGCTACCGTATTTTTAATAATATATTTGAGTACGTACTTCTGATATAATATTATTTGCATTTGACATATGCATCGTTAGGCTAAGGATAGAAGGAGATTTGTATTGATATAAATTACCATATGGTATGTCATCACTCAGTGCATAGTGGATGGCACTTGTTAGGACCCCTTCTTCCATTTTTTTTCTTTGGTCGGGAATTCATTGGAGCTGTGGGACATGTGATACTTCCTTATTTTATTTGCAAAGGAACGGAGCCATAGTCCGAACTTGAACTCTATATTGTTGGCCGGATATATCTCCAATATCGGTGAGCTTGGAATAATTCAGTAAAATGGATTAATTCTTATTAGATTATGGCTCCAGTCAACGGTATAAAGGTGGATGGTGTAAAGAAGGCTGTATATTGTATATTTTTGGATATATTAAAAAAAATGTTGGTATATTGTTGAATCAGAAATGAAATTGAGTTAAATGTATAAATCCGTGGTTTTCATACATAAATATATATACACATATAAGCGGATTTTTATTTATCATATATAGTTTGCTTGTATATGTTAGAATTTCAATAGTTACTGGTTTAATCTCATCTCTTATATTAACATTTTCAAGTGCAGGATCTAGTAGGAATTAAGAAAAGGCACCGATGGAGTAAGCCGTGAAGGCTTCTGTGCTTTTCAAGCACATGCTATGTTATATTTTTAATTGCCATAATTATAAGACTTTGATCATCTATTTTGTTATGTCCAAAAAACATTTTGAAATTGATATGTTTTGAATACTAAAAATATATATAAACTTTTAAATCAAGTATTTTATCGCGTATGTAGATATAATTACGTGAGGTGTTACAATTAGGAGAGGTGTTACATGTAACTACTATAAAAACTACTTTGAAAAAATAGATAAATATGATAAACAAAATAAATTAGAGTTTTACATTGAAAATCAAAATAAAAGTCAAAATAGCTCTTGTACTAAAAACTAAAGGTTGTATTATTTGTGTTATATGTTACATGTCCATTTGTCAAAAGTTATATCCTTAAGAGTCTCCAAATGCAAGATGCCTCTATCAACTTTAACTGTCAAACAGGTAAATAGATCTTTCAACTTCAATTAGTTGATGTAGATGTTGGCTGGTCATCACTCATCACTCATCACTCTGGGGCCTTGACATTATATAACGCACCATGCGTAAAAAGTGACAAGCATAGTGACATACTGTCTTTGATTGTTATTGTACGCTTTAAATAATCGATTTACGTATAATAAAAAATTAGTTAAATTTAATAAAAAATAACAAATAGGTAAAAAAAATAATTTTATTTCTAAATAAGTTTTTATAATAAATAAAAAAAATAAAAGAGAATAAATAAAGAGAAAATTACGTACAGGTCCCAAGAAAGAAATTTTATTCATCTAAGATCCCATGAAATGTCAAAATTACTTGCAAGTCCCAAGGGATTTTAGAATATTTTATTCTAATTGTAAAATGACATCACTACCCCTCAGATTTTTAATTCACATTTTCTCTGCCATTGCGATTAACAACTTCAATAGTGACTATTAACAACCTAATGGAAGGTGTTGACAACTTAAGTAGTATCCGTGGACAACTTACTTTATAAGATCACATAACCTCCATATAAAAGTAAATTATAACCAAATAGTATAATATAACAACTTTAACACTAAAATGAGAAGCTTTTTGAAACCATTAAAAACTTTAACTAAACCTAATAAGACTATAGCAAAATTTTAATGCAGAGATCTATTTACCCTTCTCACCTGTCTTGTTATTGACGTCAATCTCTAGGCCTTTGGGTGGAAAAAGCAAAGAAGCTTTCATATTGAAAGACGAAGAAGAAGCCACTCCATCACCCCCATCTTCCATATTTGCCTTTTGAAACGAAGTTTGAAGGAATGAAGTTACTGCTTTTCCATCGCAAACCTTGTGTGAGATGCACACACCAATTGCTATGCCTCCACAGACAAACTCAGTAACCTAAACAGCCATTATTAGACGATCTTCATCATCATCATCATCTAGTTTAGGCTTATAGGGATCTAATGGAAGAAACCCTTTAATCTCATTGAGTTGTTGGTTTGTATTATTTTTTAGAAAACCTAAGAGCTTTAAGGGTACTCAAGCTTCAAGGTAATGGACACCCTCATCATTACAATCAACATAGAGATTGCTTTGGTTTTCTTTGATTCTTCCACAAAATGGATAGTAGAGAGTGAGAATTTGAGATAACGAAGTCTTCAATTTTTGAGACATTGTGGGAAAATCATGATCAAAAGCAGCGTAGAAGAGAACAATGGGAACATAAACAGAAGGAGGAGGAACTAGCTCATCAAGGAGAGAAAATGTGAAGTGCTTTAGGTGATTTGGAGTTGGAGATTATGGCTTTATGTTGACTCTGGATACAATCGCAACCTTAGCTTCTGCCATTTCTCAGACAATATAAGAAAAGAATTGGTTCAATGGGATTGCAAGTTTGAAGAGGTTTGGATGATTTTCTTGGAGTTATATATATACTCATCTAGTAATTGATATAAGACTTAATTAACTAATTTGAATAGATTAATAATGTTAGTTAAATTAGTTATTATGATATATATATATATATGTATTTCCTCTAAAACATTCTAAGTATCTTTCGTAATTCCTTCCTTTCCTCTTCTACTGTTGGAAGAATATTAATAAGGTTAATTTTAAAAAATTGATAAATATGTAAAATAGGTCTTGTATATAGAATTAATATTAACTCTCTAACTAGGTTCTAAGTTGTAGAGAAGCACTTTTTCACACTGTTGAAACACTTTGGCTACTTGGATGGCCATGACCATTTTTATTCATTCAACTTTAATTCGACTTTGCTTCTTTCAACTATGCAACTTGAAACTAAGAAAGACGGATTCATGAATGCTAGATAACTGTAAAATGGATTCATGGCTTTATCTTTTAAAGTTTTATGGATTTTTTTAATTCATAAAGTTATACCCATATACTATTTTGGTCCTATTTATAAGGTGTAAAGAGAGAACATTTTTCTGTCCTATTCACAGAGAAGAGAAAAAAAATTTTTTCACATGAATGTACAGTTGTATCTTTTGTTTATTATTGTGTTAACTTTTGTTATCATCACAAGATATAATGTATATTAAATAAAGATAAAGTTGAAATATTGTTAGATTTAAAATGAAAATTAATAAAGTTTAGGGTTTCTCTTAGTCTACATTTCATGTAAAATATGTTAGAAATAACTTATAATAAAGACTAGAGGAGTAGTCTCTTAACTTTATTCAATGATTTTAAACTAGTATACTTTTGGTACTTTAATTTTCAATTAGGTTTCAATATGGTGCCTTGATTTTATTCAATAATTTTTTAATTCTTCACTCTGACACTATTAGTCGAATGACCAAAAATGTTGCAAAACCATCTTCAACACCTAATAAAGCATTCTAAAATCTCAAAAGAATGCCAAAGACTTTATCATGATAAGGGACTAAATTGTTGCTTTGGAACAGGCTTTTACGTTAGAAAAAAGAATGAATAAGTGTGTTGATTTGCTGGCCTACTAGACTCATTACGAGTCCATTTAGAATAACTTATAAATAGTTTTTTAATCATAATTTATAAAATACAAGGTAAGAATGTGAAAAGAATTTTATCTCGATTTATGTAAAACGTGCTTATAAGTAATCTTGAACATGATTCTAAATGGGACCTAAATCAAAGCATTAGTTTAACACTATACCTTTGGTGTATATAGGAAATTTGACAACTGTATGGACCTAATCTCTTTTTAATTTATTTTCTTCTGATGGTTAAAAAAAATTAAAGAATAAAGTACAGGTGGAGTTTCTCTAAGAAATAAAATTATAGATTAAAATGACATTTTGGAATACTTTGTGCCCATAGAAAATTGTTTTGTTAGTATTTTCTATCGATTGCCATCGCGATAATAAAATTAGAGACTAAAAAGCCACTGTTCACCATTCAACGTGAGAGCAAGCACATAAATCGTTAACAAGTAGTATAAATTAAGAAAGTATCGTTTCCTTGAAGACCAAAGTGAAAATGAACCAATTACCACAAATATGATAAAAAATTAGGGGAATAACAGAAAAATACCCATTGAATTTGAAAATGACAAATATGTAATTTTAACTTGTCAAAATCATTACATGGGTAGTCAAAACTATTATAACAGTAGTCAGCACAACCTATTTAATTATCTTTTTAAAATTCAATAGGTGTTTTTCTATTATTTTTTTCACAAAAATTAGGTTGAGCTAGGAAAAAAAAATTAGTGAATTGATAAGTCCTTAAACCAAATTAAGTTGCTGTAAAATTGAACTCAAAAATATATCTTCAACTTCAATATTTCGAAAACCTAGGATTGTTTATCCCCTTTGCACTTCTTAAAACTATTCTTTTCACTTAAAAAGGCTTTTCAATGATAAAATGTGTTTGTCCAATAATCTAAAGCATAATTGGAAATGCTCTCTCAAGTCAAAAACAAATTTATCCTTCCATTTGAAATGAAACACTTAATGAAAATTACCTTGGAAAATCAATCATGCTTTGACAGTGCTAGGTTGGTAGATTATCTCTAACCAATCCGAGAAACCATTCATTCACTTAAGAATTTCAAGTCAAACGTGATTTTAATCAAGTTCTAAATCAAAGTTAGCCTTCTCAAGACTAATCAAGATTAACAAATCTTTCAAAATGGCGACCAGTCAAAATGAAGCAGTAAGAACAGAATAAAACCAACACATATATCATTATAATACTAAAAAGAAATAAAAGAACAAGCTTCAATACATAAAAAGTTCAAAGCAATCCTAGAAAAAGTTTACTAGCCACTCATGATCTGAAACGAACTACAAGTTTGTTTAAAAATCAAATCCATAACAGTATGAATGTAAAGAAGAAGAAGGAAAACAAGAGAAACCCAAGGAAAGAGCTAGAAAATGCTTCAAAACTCTTGACTCCAAACTTCAAATCCTCCAATCCTTCGAAGCCGTAACAGAAAGCTCTCTCAAAAAGTTTTGAAGTGCGAAGAATGCCAGAAAATTGCATAACCCTCTCTTAGATACCCTCATTTTTCAGTCAACTTAGTAAAATTCATAGTAGAGGATATTGCTTCTGGACAGCATCAATTGCCAGGCTTTTGAGTCCAATTACCACGGCTGTTTGATGCTTTGTAGGCTTCCTCCATTTATTGACTCCATTTTTCCATCCAATGCTTCCATTCTATGTCTTTAACTTTAACTTTCAAAACTTGAAATAAGGAATCCTTTTATGCATCTATCTTCCGTTTCCAACCTTTATCTACACCACAAAATTTGAAAATTCTCAAATATACTAAAATAACTCAGTCTTTTCATACTTTACTCAAAAATTCACCTGCGTTCAATATATCATATCAACAGCACACATTCTACGGTATAAATGTAAATTATGCACAATTAGCCCCCAAAATCATGAGAAAGAGACTGAAAATGTGCTGGAATAATAAGAATTTCTAGAGCTTATCAGTCACGAAATAAAGTTAAGACACTAAATTAAAATCTAATAAAGGAGCAAAAATATATTTTGTCAATTTTTCCTGATGCCGCACTAATTTTTATCCGCTTTTTTCCCTACATATCACATCTCTTTATTTCATTATTTTTTTTGCCATCATTATTTCATTATATTTGTTTCTATCAAATATCACTCATTAATACTAGCCAAATTAAATCAACATATTCCCTATATAGACAAAGCAGATTTACCACCGTTCAAGTGCAAAGAAAAATCATTTTACAAATGAAATGGTTGACCGTTGTAAGAGTGGCTGATCACCCAAGAGGGGGGTGAATTGGGTGTTAATTAAAATTAAAAACTTTTTCGCAATGTACTAAAATTCATAAGAAATTCTGAGTATAAAAACAATGAATTGACATAAGCATAATCACAATAGTAAAATGATTTAGCTGGAAATATAAAAGGGTAAGGGAAGAGAAGATGCAAACTGTGATTTATCCTGGTTTGGTCCTCACTGACCTACATTCAGTCCCCAGGCTCCCCCTGAGATTTTCAATCTACTATCTCCCTCAAGTTTAACACGGGTACTTGAGAACCACTACAACCACAAGTTTGATCCGGGCACTTGTGACGCCACTTACAATTCTTAGACTAACCAGTCTAATTCAACAACAACCTCACACCGAGGTAAATACTTCCCCTTACTCACCGTAAGGATACAATCTAATAATGATAATGAAGATTGAATATTTCTTCTCTCAAAGAAGTGATAGATGAATCTTAAGTACGTTTGGGAAACTCTCCTCTCTATCTTAAAATTTTGTTATAGTCCGGAAGACTAATATTTGAGAAAAATGATGGCATGCTATTGAAAGCAAAGAATATATCCATAAGAGTGATAAAGAATATGATAACATTGTATCAGTGGAACTGATAACTAAAATGGCAATAATCTTGGGACTTGACTGTTGAATCATAACAACAGAATTAGTAATGGCCATATGATCAATATGATAAAATTGTGAACAACTGTTATAATATGACTAGAAGTCATATAGACAAATATGTATCAATTCATTGAAAAGCAAATGTTAAGAAAAAATGGTTGTGGAATCAAAAAAACCATGTGATATTATGAAAATATCGAAGCTAATTCTAATGCCTGAAAACAATAAGTTGTGACGAAAGATAGATGCCCAAAGTATATATAAAAATAGAAAACATATAAGTATATGCCTAGAAGGCTATGTGTATAATGTTTAATTTTTATCGGCCTTTAAATTTATTGTGATTTGTGAGAAACAAATGTTATAAGAATTTGATATTGTAATATTGATAAGTGTGTGATATAAAACTAAATAGATCAAATAGACTCAAGAGTTACTAGTTATATTTTGTTTATTTATATCTTATTTATGTGATCTGATTTAATATTAGTTTTGAACATTTTAAATGTCTATAAGTACCTTGATCAATATTGAGAAGTTTTGAACGTTAAGTATTATTTGTACTTTATTTTTTATTTTTGAAAGTTCATTTTTAAATGTTCTTCATCATTTTTGTGTGTTCTCTATGTGTATTGCAAGTTAAATCTGTGATACTCATAATTATTTATTATTATGTTAATGATATATTGAAATAAAGTTGTCTTCCATATTCGTCTTAAATTATATAGTTCCTGAAGAACTAGATGTAATAATATTAATATAGTTCCAGAAGAACTAATACTGATTTTTCTTTATGAGCAGACAAAGTATTGATAGTGAAAAATATGACCCATAGATCTATATCACAGCTTTGGTTCTCCAAAGAGTATAAATGTTATAGTATAATTGGATCAAAGTCTGTAACTATATATGAACTAGGAAGTACTTGGGCTTCCAAGCAAAAGATAGGTTATTGGCTTTAACCTATTATATGCTAGCAGCTGTTTATGAAATATATGAATAAAGGAATCATGTTTGAATGACTCAATCTTGAAGGAGAAAACTGTTAGAATACAAGTATGAGTTGATATTGGATATATTTTCATAAATGGATATCATCAATCATATATTATATTGAAAAGTTTATTATTGGTAACGAAACATGGTACAGTAAACCAGAAGTTTACTGATATAATTAGATTTATTGTTGGCATGACTTGTTTGATCATCTTAAACTATATAATTATTGAAGATTATGTATTGATATCCATTGAAGAACCAAAAGATTCTTCCGAATAGCCAACATTTTTAAGAATTCGTATATGTTGCTTGTTCTCAAAGAAAATTAATTATAAAATATCACTAGTTATGTTTTGTTTTCGAATGGATCACTATATTTCTGGAAATATATATGGGCCCATTTAGAAGCACATAAGCCATACAAGTATTCAATATTTGATAGATGCATCTATATAAAATGGTAAGATGTGTGATTGATATTAATTTGCAACCTGAAGCTTGCAAGATTATTTAGATAAATATTTCCAGACTATGTGATACCCAAAACTTGATTTTAAAGATACTAGTGAATTTATATATCAGGTTTTAAATGTTGAAAAGCCTGCTTAACAAATTGATCTAGCAAAATCATTTGTTAATGCCTCCGTGAATAGCTTGATCAATATTTATGAGAACAATTTTTTTCATTTTAGTGTTGACATATTTGATTTAATAGAGTGCAGCACTTATAGACATCAAGGCAACAAAATTCTCCCAATAAAATTGGCTTTTGGTTAGGAGCCAGGTATTTTCCATTTAAAATTTGAAATGTGCAATATTTATTCCTACCAATCCACCACAATGCACATAGATGGATATCAAAAGAAAGTTGAGACATATGTTGGGTAAGAACCTCCTTCTTCTTGTTTGTCTCTAAATGGAACAAAACAATGTTCCTAAAAGAAACAAATGGATTTAGGAGATTTATATTGCATAATTAGTTGATTGTTATTCAACAAAATTTTTCTAACATGAGGGGGAAAAATTGAGTAGCTGGAAAAGAGAATGCATGGAATGCATCATTACTATCAAATACATATCCTCATATATATCAGTATGAACCAGAAGTTCATCAAAATTGCATTCATGAAATACTACAAAATATTTTACTGACTTGAGTGAATTTTTAAATCTCTTATTCCAGCTGAAAATGCTCCAATTATTTTAAATATTAAGACATGTCAGAAGCATGAGAGGTTAATCCGTTCCAATATAAATATCTTGAATAAAGAGGAGCATACAACTTAGAAGTTATATTGAGGAGGCATGTACTCTAGAAGAGTGTCAAGACATAACTAATTGTAAAACTCCAGAAGAGGTTCATGTACCTGAAAAGGAAGAAACATATCTCAACAAGTTATGTCACAAAAGAAAAAAATGGAACCGAAAAGGTAAAGTTGTCGACAATGATTTTTCATAAGAATATCACGTGATAAAAAAAGGATCTTACACATAGATCTATCATACAAAGTAGATATAAAGTTAGTCAAGAAGAAAAGAAAAAGGAAAAAGATGTGATGAAAATATTATTTCGATATGTGAAAATGGGCCTGTAGTCCCAACACATATAAAGTTTCTATAGAATATATGGTTGTTTATGTGAAAATAAAGATTTTCACAAATAATTATGATGAGACATACTACTTGGTGGTAGATATAATTTTACATATTTGAATAGTTTGGTATTATGAAATGTGCCTATTAGATAACTTATGGATAAGGATCATTAAATAGTAAAAATTACATGATAATCCTTGAATGATCCTAAATATGCCAGGAGCATATATAGGAAAATCTTTTAGTATATGAAATATTATGAAGATTAAAATAATTTCAATATGTATCATCAGTTTATAGTTCTGGATCAAAATATATGAAATTCCCTGAAGGATTTCACTTGCCAGAAGCATACAATTCAAGTTCTTGAGAACAATACTTAATTAAGCTAAATAAGTTCTATAACAATTGAAGCGATCAGGGCGTATGTGATATAACCGACTAAGTAAATATCGGTTGAAGAAATGATATAAAAATGATCCAATTTGCCCATGCATTTTTATGAAAAAGATTTGAAAGTAAGTTTGCTATAATTATTTATGTTGATGACATAAATATTATTGGAACTCCTTAAGAGCTTACAAAAGCTATGGATTGCTTAAAGAAAGAATTTGACATGAAGGACTTGGGAAGAACAAAGTTTTGCCTCGAATTGCAAATTGAATACTTGAGAAATGAAGATTTTTGTGTATCAATTAATTGATACAAGAAAGGCCTTAAAGTGTTTTTATATGGATAAATCATATCCATTATATACTTTGATGGTTGTGAGATTTGTGGAGGTGAATAAAGAACCTTTTAGATTTTGAGAATTTGATGAAGAACCATTTGGTCTAGAAGTACCAAATCATAGGTCCAGAAGTACCATATTATATCTCATCAGTCATTCATGACTTGACATATCATTTGTTGTTAACTTATTACTAAGATATAGTTCTTCACGAAAGATATTGAAATAAAATTCCAGATTCTTTTTTGATCCACATGTTGGTAATTCCAAATGAAGTATTTCATGATATTCAAAAGATGGTGAAATATATATCTAGCAAATCCGTTTTAATGAAAATCTGACAGATTTGTTCACCAAGTCACTTCTTTGTATGATATTTGAAAAGTTTGTTCATGATATCGGATGTCACAAACTCAAGGATATCAATTGATGTTATCAAGAAGGGGAGTTAATACACGCTGTACTCTTTTTTCCTTGTCTATGGTTTTTTCTCACTGGGTTTTCCTAGCAAGGTTTTTAATGAGGCAGCACCAAATAGTATATCAATGAATGTGTACTCTTTTTCTTCTGCTAGGTTTTTGTCCCACAGGGTTTTTCCTGGTTGAAGTTTTTTAATGAGGCACATATCTTGTATAATGGACATCCAAGGGGGAGTGTTATGAATATTATAACATGTGGATGTCTATCTCCTCTTCTTCCTCTTCCTCTTTCTCTCAACTTCATCATCAACTCCCACTACTTCCACTAGGCATTAATCTTCCACTACTCCATTACTTTTTTACTATGTCTTTAATCTTGTAACTCCCTCCACTCATATTCATGTGGTTTATTGTTCACTATCTATCATTTAAGTACCAATGTAACGTATGTGTAAGACTATGCCTATAAATAAGGTATGCCATTGTATTATGAAGAAGTGAAGGAATACAATATCATTATCTCATTTTCTTGTCTACTTCTCTTCTCCAATCTACTTTCATTGTTAGTTAATTTCATAACATTTTTGTATATTTATTTTGTGCATACACTGTACATGTTTGGTACTTTTTTAGTTTTATTTATAAAATAAAAAGAATATTTTTCTTAATCCAATTTATAACTTACTTCATTAAATTTTTGTCATGAACCTACTATATTGTTCTTCATAATAAGATAGATAGTTATTTTTTAAAGTATACATGTTCAATGGGGTAAAGTTATTTAATATTTTTTTAGTTTATATAAAATATATTAGAAATACTTTATAAATAGAATTAGTTTAAAAGTCTGATTCTAACGGAATCCAATTCAAGCAAAATTTCCTTGAATCCGATTTCATAGTATTCATATGTGTGAGGCATATATGCCCTCCTTCTAGTCATTTTCCTTTGCTGCCATCTCCCCCCTACGTCATGTCTTTTAAATCATTATTTATTCAACAGTTTTTCATTATATATTCTATTTTAAATAGAAAGTTGGCTCGCTCAAAATTTTATATGACTGTTTTCTTTATGTATATAAGTTTTTTTTGACCGGAACTTTATGTATATAAGTTTAGCGGCAACAAAACTCGCATTACTTTTTCTACGAAAAGTGAACTCGTAGTATGCTAATCTCACAGTATTTACACTCGCCGCAGCTAGTTTTACCAGTCAATGGAATTTCAAATTCTCTTACGGTTAATAAAAAACCTGCAAATTAGGAATCCAATTATTTGAAGAATTTTTTCAACTGATATAATTGGGTTGTATCCTGTAGATTACAACATGACAATTTAGTATGGAAAACTTCTCCTGCGAGTTTGAGTTTTTCATTCTTTTTGTCATAATTAGTTTTAGTCATTAAATATTTTATTTTTGTAATGAATAATGACTTAATCTGTTTTTGTTTTGCTGGTAAAAAAAAATCTGTTTTTGTTTGGTTGAAATACCAGAATTGATACTACCTCTTGTTCTTAATATAAGAATTATATAGAAGTCAAATTTGATCATAAATATAAGATCTTAATTCATTTTGTTTTACGTCTTCTCTCAAAATACCCCTATTATATTGATTGAACATGATAATTTAAGAAAGACAATACATATTTGTTACGAATAACTAACATAATTAATTTTTTTAATATCTCTAAATTAGTTATCTAATTAGTTTTTATATTAAAGATCGAAGGTAGTGTATAATATGTGTGTATGAGTGAAATGAATGAATTGCGAGTTTTTAATTAGGGGCAAAGTGCAATGATCTCAATTGGGAAAGAGTTCAAATTCACTGGATTTGCATTGACAAGGACTAATTCAAAGGGTAACAACAACGAAGTGAGTCCCCAGATTCACAATGATCTTTTATCATCTTCTAGGCTTTGGGCATCGTGTTCTTCTTCTTCTTCTTCTTCTTCTGTCTTTTTCAGGGTTAATGCAAGTTAATTTAATCGTGATGTTAATTGGATGACGATTTGCATTCATTCACTTTTAAATTAAATACTATTATATTCTAATTTCAAATAAAATATCTAAATTAAATATTGTGAATTAATGAACAATCATTGTTGATCATATTAAAAGTTAAAAGCATATAGGCATCACGAAAATTCAATATAGTAAAAATGTTATCAATAAAAAATTGAAATTAGTGGCAGTTAAAGTAAGTAGTAATTCCAATAAAAAATTGAAATTTAGTGGCAGTTAAAGTAAGTAATTCCTAAGTTCTTTTACTGAAGAAAAGTAATTCCCAAGTTGGCCTGATATTAGATGAAGAGTTTTTCCTTCTTCTTCTTCTTTTTTTTTTTTTTGACATCAGTAGAGAGACTGATTTGACGATTAATTTTTCTATGAATTAATTGATGTAAAAATATTTTTCCCACTAATATTAACCCTAGAATATGCACCCAACAAATTATAGTAAGAAGAATCCAACAACAACAAAAAAAGCTTGAAATTGAAATTGACCTGGGGAAAAACTATACTGAAAACTGGAGATGAGTTGCTCTCTGGCCTCTTTGGCGGACTTTCCCAAGCTGCATGGCCCTGGACGTCACTCAGCGGAGGAATCGGACCTGCTGGCACGAAGCAAGAAGAAGGTTAAGGATGCAAATGAGGCTGGATCTAAAGCGATGGAAGTAGAAAAGCAAATATCATTCAGCGATACTTTGAAAGGGATTCACAAAGAGAGGGAGGAGGAATTGGAGGATCGTGATGTGCAGATGAGGAAGCTAAGGGAAGGGATTAAAAGAATGGAGCATAAGAGAGGTAACATTAATATTCCCGAGTTTGTTTTATCGCAAGAAGTATTGGATCATATCTATAAGCCTTTTTCTAGAAGTTTAATTGTGAAGTTATTGGGCTGGAAAATTGGTTTGACAAAGATGGAAGAAAGACTACAGAGAATGTCGGCGAGAGAAGGGGTTGTGTTGGTGGCGGATCAGAGGAATGAATTCTTTGTAGTTACAATTTCGAATCGAGCAGATTATGATCGAGCACTGACCGAAGGTCCCTGGATGATTCAGGATCACTACTTGACAGTGAGAGAGTGCAAGAGGAATTTTGATTTGATGTCATAATCCGTAGAGGATGTTATTTTTTGGGTGAGGCTAACAGACTCCCCTCCTGAGGCGTACAATGAGGTCATCCTGCCTGCTATTGGGGATAGGATTGGTTGTACCACAAAGGTAGATCTAACTACTTCTTTTCTGACCAGGGGAAGCTTTGCAAGATTGGGGGTACAGGTTAACTTGAAGGAGCCTCTATTGCCAAATATAATATATGAGCAGAAAGAATATGCCGTCAATAACAACGGTTGTATCCAACATGTTACTAATCTTTTTAAACTCAAAATTTAATAATACTAATCATGATAGAAAAGAATCTTAGTATAATTTTTTTTTGAAAAGGCTACCATGATTATAAAAAGAAATTTGATTCACTAGAAATGTTAACCATGATAGAAAAGACTTGAACTAGTCATCCAAAATGTCTATCATGATTATAAGAGCTTTATTAAATAAACTGTATAAAAACCATAATTAATAATGTTTCACAGTAACTGAGTCTTGGGTTTTACAAAATCCAGAACATCACATTTAACTCTAAGCTCATATCATGATATTTTTCGAATAAAATTCTTTCAAACCAATAGTAATTAAGATCCTCAACTTACAAACACAAGCAAACCCCTGGAGACCTCTGGCCTTCTACCAGCATGCAATGCAACAACAAAAGTAACTAAGACGATCAATTTTAAATAAATCAACGTATACAAAAAGGGTTATATGTGGCAATATACAAATACTCATCACATGACAAAAAAGAGACTATACAAGATAAACTTGATAGCTAAGACTCTACCACCTTCCTTGACAAACTAGTGCTAGAGCTATTACTTGAAATGTTAAACCACGGGGTGAAACAAAAGTCTTAGTAACTAACAATCCTACTCACCAGGCATACAAGCAAATGCTTGGGAGGTTTCAAGTGGAACGGTTACAAAAATCATAACATTCACAATTGTCACATGGTTATATATATAACTATATATCACTACAAAAAAACATGGTTTTAGCGACGGAATTTAGCGACGGAATTAGCGACGGAATTTTTTCCATCGCTAATTCCTTTGTCGCTAATTGATTAGCGACGGATTTTCCGTCGCTAATTACCGACGGAATTTTTCCGTCGCTAACTCGATTTTTTAAAAAATAAAATAAAATGCCACGTGGCACCTCTACCAATTGCCACGACATCACTGAGACCACCTCCACGTGTCGCTGCCACCTCACATCTACTGCCACATGTGCGCCACGTGTCACACCTCTGCATGCCACGTGTGCCTGCCACCTCACCTCTGCCTGCCACGTGTCACCACCACATAATTCCCTTCTCAAAGTGACTTCTCCATGGCTTGAACCCAGGACCTCCTCCGTGCGCATGTGTGGCTTTACCAATTAAGCTGCAATGAACCTGTTGACTTATTATGTAAAATTAAATATATATTATATTATTTTACACAAACAATTATATATACATATATATTATTAAAAACTAAAAATATACTATATGATAATTTTAATAATAACTATTTTAATGAAAAAATATTTTTAAATATTTGTTTTCTTATTTTTATAATTTTTTATTTTTTAAAAATCTTTTTAATATAATTTTAATTTCTAACGACACTAATTTTAAATTTTACATCATAAATAATTTTTCATAAATATTTTTTAAATTTATTTTTTAATTAACATTGATAAGATATACATATATATATATATATATATATTATATTACATTATATTATATATGTATATGTGGCTTATATATTTGAAGAAAATCATTTACAATTAGTCAAAAAATCTTGTTATTCAAAAATTCAAAAAATAACTACTATAATAAAATCTAATAAATTATTTTATATAAAAAATTAAATGATTTAAATAGATTATGATAAACAGTATTTTCCTACTTGTATATATATCCTATGTAATTTATTTTCTTAAACTTTGCGACGGAATTTACGACGGAAACAAATTCCGTCGCTAATTTCTGATGGAATTGTGACGGAATTTCGTCGCTAATTTTTTTGACGGATCAGCGACGGAATTAGCGACGGAATTGTCTGACAGAAAAAGATTCCGTCGCTAATTCCGTCGCTAAATACGGATTAGCGACGGAATTTAGCGACGGACAGAAATTCCGTCGCTAATCTGGACGGAAGAAATTCCGTCGCTAATTGTCAAAAAAAAATTGCGACGGAATTTCCGTCGCAAATTCCGTCGCTAATTCGCTGTTTTTGTAGTGTATATATATGTATATAAACACAATATCTCACTTTCAACTCCATCTTATTTCCTCACATCTTATTTCTCTGACTAAACCCATGGGCTAATACTGACCCATGTGACTGGTAGCTCAACATAATAAGCTCACCGATCAAGTGACATGAATAGGCCAAAATCCACAGAGCATAAGATCGAACTACGGGTTCCCCCTCTAGTCAACTAGCGGGGTGTTGTATGCCCTACAACACATGAAAGGGCCAAAGGATCAACTAGTGTATATCTGACATCATACCACCTTATTATTTCTATAATATGTATAAAATCCACCCTCTTATTTCCTCTGTAATATGTCTCCCACCAATCAACACTCACCATCCCCTCTCGTATTTATACTCATGAGATTTATAAAATAATCATTTACATATAACATAATAACTTTCACATTTACCAAAATCAAGATTTCAAAATTTCAATAATTAACATCAATCCTCAAAACCATTTCTCAATAAATTCATAATTTCATAACTATTTTTTAATAAAATGAAGTATCTCAAGGCAATTTCAATAATAATACATTTCATTGCACAAATCATAGCCGAATGGCATTTCAAGAATCTCATGTAATTTGAAATCACTTACAAACATCATACAAGTATATACATAACAAGTGGAAAGTAGTTACCTTTCACCAAGGCTATAAAAAAGATTACCACAAAATCAATCATGTGCTCAAACCAACAATCCAATAATTAATCTACACAATTAATATAACCACATATTAATATAAACTAATTAATTAAGCTTATACATATTAGTTAAATTTCTAATTCTAATTTAATTTAATTTAATTTAATGTTTATTCTAAATTTTCACAACTCTCATAACCTAAAATTAAGTATTTTAGAACCAAATTATAATTTTATAACAAGCCAAATTATTTAATTACATCCTTTGAACTATTTACTTTAATAAAAAGAATTTTTCAAAATTCCCACATATGAAATTATTATATTTTAAATTCTAAAATTTTCATTTCAAGTTTAAACCTCAAAACCAAACTATCAAAAATTTAATAGTACCTAAAATATTTATAAATAAATAATCTAATCAAAAATTTAATGGTACAATTATCAATTTTTTCACAAATAAAATTTTTTTAGCTAAAATAATTATTTTAAAACCTTCAATCATCCAATAGATGAAACTAAACTAATTAAAATATCAATAATATGTTAAACAATCCAAATAAATTATTTAACTTAATTTTGATTGGTACAAATATGATCTATATCATATATAACAAATTTTTTAATTAAATAAATTAATTTAAATACTAAAAACCAACAAATGGGCAAATCTAAATTGATTAAAATTAACTACTCATTTACCTCTAAATTCCTATAGTCATCTATTATCAAAACTCAAAACTTATCCCATATACAAGTTTTAAAATTTTCTCTAATTACTATAATAATACTACTATTAAGAAGCATAAAATATATAGAAAATATTCATGAAGAAAGTTTGATAAAAAGAAGTAATTTTATGTACCTAAATAGTTTGTCCTCTCTTTCACAAGGACTGTAGCTCTACTTTTGCTATCTCTCTCTCGCCCTCTTTCTCTCATTCCCTCTTTCTCTCTTGTGTCTGACGAAAAAGAAGAACGAAGTGTGGGGGTATATATCACCCCCCACACATTTATTAGGGGTAGCTCCCCCTAATAAATTCATCTAAACTTTCGTAGAAAGTCATCTCTCCTTTTTTTTAAATATTAAAATATTATTATTTTATTATCTTAATAAAATATTATTTTTTAAATATTTTTTAACTTTTTTTTTTGCATAAATCCTAAAATAAAATTTAGGATATTACACTATCGAGTATGAGGGTTTGCATCTCTTGTGTTTTAATTGTGGAAGGTATGGCCACCTTGAGAGAGAATGCCAGGGAAAGAAAGAGGAATCTATGGATAGGGAAGTTGAAGTGATGATGGATCAGGAGGGGGAAAGATGGAAGCAGAGAAGCCTAAAATTTATGACGAATGAATGACTGTTAAAAAGGAGAGGAGGGCAAGAAGGGGAGGAGCAGGAGGATCCTTTTCACAGTCTCGCTTTCCTGGTTCCCGTGTTATGGTATTGGTTGGTGAGGAGGGGAATGGTGAAAATGAGGTTAGATTTCAAAATGAGATAATTCAAGTACAACAAAATCATATACAGGAAGATAAAGGAGGAGTTAAGAGGAAGGTGAAGTTGACGGATATTAATAAAGGGATAAGAAGGGAAGGAGTACAAGTGGTGAAAGGAAACAAAGAGAAAAGTAGAGGGGAGTTCAAAAGGGTGGATTTAGAAGAAAGGAGGATTATCTTGAGAAGATCGGATGGTGCTATTAAGAGGAGGATTGAAGAGATAGAATCAAGTATTCAAAAATTTGGTGCTGTTACTGTCACATTTCAATTTTGAGGCCTAAAATCCCAAAAAGTATCCTAAAGAAGGTACACTACCAAATCCCTTTGAGCAGAAGTCCCAAAGATGCGAAAGGAAGGTAGGACAAGAATAGGAACTAAACTGCAAAGTGAGAAAGTTTCTAGGGGCAAAAGTGTAAATAAAGTCAGGGGATCCAGGAGAGTCTTAAGGATTAAAGAAAGGAAAAATAGGTTAGGTGTAGGCCTAAGGTTGAGATGCAGGTATCAAAGTGATGATTCATGAACCCAAGTAAGGGCAAAATCGTAAATTTAAGAAGTTATAGGCCAATAAGGATAATTATGAAAAATATACAAAAAATTCTAGAAAAATTTCATAAAATGGGAAATGGTGTATAGAGGGCTTTTGATAAAGATAAATGATGAAAATGCCCCTACAGTATCTTTAATAGAATTTTCATTATAGTGGCTTGGTTTGAGGTAATTATTTAGATGAAATAATTTGAGCCATAAGTAGGCCTTAAAAATGTGCATAAAAATGGAGAATAAGTAGTTAAGAGGCTAAAAAAATTTATAAAATTAGTCTTTTTTCCAAAAGGTCAACAGAGTGGCTTTAATAAAATATAAAGTCTAGTTTCGCCCTTAAGAGGCATTTTACAAGAAATTCAAAAAGAAATAGTTAAAAGAACGGTTATGACCCGAAAAAATTCATAGAATTTTCCTATAATTAGAGAAAGTTTATGGAGTAGACAAAGAAATTTTTTGAGTTTCAGAAGACCGTTAAGAAAGCCAGATAAATGTGAGCCAAGTAAATCAGGAAGAAATTTAGAGTTCAATTTTGATCCAAGGGTCAAGATCTAATCTTCTCCTTTTTTTTCATGAGATTTCATCACATGGCATGATGAGGCAAGAAAGGAGCTTGATGATTTCAAGATTATGATGTCACGAGGACACTTGGCAAGTTCTTGTGGAGGAAGATTTGAGCTTAGGACAAGTGGCCTTGGAATTGTCATATTTTATCAAAGGTAAAGTTGGCAACCCTTGTCATGATTTTGTCTATAAATACCCCTCTTAGAAGAGTATTTTGGCAAGCATTTGTAGAGTAAAAATTCTGTAGAAAATTAGAGAGAAAAATAAAAAGAAAAACATAGGGGTGAAGGCCAAGAAGATGGAACAAAATTCAAGCTTCAAGATCAAGGACCTTGGAACATCCAAGAAGAAGTTTCAATTGCAGGAGAAGAAAGTCACTGTCTTAAAGAACTGAACTCGAACATCAAAAGCAGGGACTTGACTTTGAAGAAAGCAGTGATTTTAGGGGTGGCATGAGTAGTAGACCCCCTGATGGTTGGAGTGCAGAGAAGGATGTAATGTTGCGGGGGAGTAGGGTAATATGGAAGGGGATATTTGCATGTATTTGGATTGATTTCTCCTATTGCTAATATTTTTGATGATGAGTCAAAATATCTTAGTTTGGAACTACAGAGGGGCTGGTGGTAAGGCTTTAGAGAGGAGTTTGAGACTTATTATGCATGAGAAAAAGCTAGATGTTGTGGTGCTACTTGAAACTCACATTCAAAGATAGAAGATGGTTGATGTGTTGAATAGATTGGGTTTTAGAGATTACCATATAATTCCTAGAGTGGGTTTCTTTGGTGGGATTTATGTTGCTTGGTTTGAAGGGAGAGTAAGTTTGAAAGAAGTGGAAACTGATAGGCAATTTGGTTGTTTTGATATCAAATTTGGCAATGAGGATAGCTAGAAGATCACCTTTACTTATGTTTGTCCTAGAGACAGAGATAAACAAGCCTTTTGGAAAAGAATGGCTCAACATGCTGTGGAGGACAAGGAAGCATAGCTAATAATGGGAGATTTGAATGATATTAGGGGGGAGGATGAGAAGAAAGGTGGTGCTCCCATCAACCAAGGGCGATGTACTAGGTTTGTTGAGCACATCGAGAAGTGTGGTTTAATAGAGGTGCAACCACATGGTAACAGGTACCCCTGGAAAGGACCGCTCATGCATGGATATGATCATGTCTTTAAAAAACTTGATAAAGGTCTTTGCAATGTGGAATGGTGCTAGAAGTTTCAAGAGCCAGGAATTAAGATACTACCACGACTTGATCGATGCTCAGATCACCATCCACTACTTTTTTATATGAAGGAAGAAAGAGGTTTGAGGGAAAAGAGACTTTTTAGATTTGAACCAGCTTGGCTCCTCCATGATAAGTTCAACGAGATGCTTCGGGAGAGCTGGAGGAAGGGAGGCGAAGTTGATAAAAATCTGGTTGAGTTGCAAAACGAGCTTAGAAGATGGAATAACAAGACCTTTCAAAACATTCAGAGGTGTAATAGGAAGCTTCTAATGAGGCTCAATAGGATTCAGCATAAATTAAGCCTAGAAAGAGGAGAACCGTGGGGATTGGTGAAGCTGAAGAAGAAGCTGCAACATGAGCTAGAAGATACTTTAAAACAGGAAGAGGTGCTCTGGTATCAGAAGTCAAGGGGTGAATGGATCAATGATGGGGATAGAAACACTAAGTTCTATCACTTAAGAACTATCAACAAAAGAAGGAGAAATAAGGTGATGATGTTGAAGAGGGATGATGGGGAGTGAATTAAAGATCACGAGGAACCGAAAACTTTAGCTTCGTTGTATTTCAAGAATCTTTTTAGTAAAGAAGAGGACTTTATAGATAAAGAGGTGAATCTGGTTAATACTTTCAGCACATATCCATTGTTGAATGACAAGGATATAGGGGGAATGGAAGAAAGGATAACAAAGGAAGAAGTGAGAGAAGCAATGTTTAGTATAGGAAGAACCGATGGGTTTCTAGTTGTGTTCTTCCAGAAAGCATGGGAGACTATTGGCGAGGAGGTGTGGTGAATGGTAGAAAGTATTTGGAGAGGTGTAAAGTATATGAGGGAAATAAATGGAACTTTGATAACTTTAATTCCTAAGATAAATAGGCCAGAGAGTATTAAGCAGATACAGCCTGTCACATCCCAAAAATTTTCATCTGCCAATAAAGGATAAAAAATTGGGATGAAGGTTAATGTAGGAACTAGACAGGGAGATTAAACAACTTTTGATATGAAACCCCGAAAAGGTCCGGGCTGACATTTCCGTAATTATCAGTCTAGGAAAGGCAAAACTGGAAAATTTAAGAAAAATTCTAGAAATTCCCCGAAAAATAGGAAAATTTTAGAGTAGAGGTTTTAAAAAATCGGTTAAGGCCCAAAAGGTGGAATTTCAGTGAAAATGAATTATTACAGAATTTCCCGTAAACAGAGGTTTTTCAGGAAATTATTAGAAAAATAAAGGAAAATAATTATTTTAATGAGTTAGAGGCCTCAATAAATTTGGAAGATTGATAAAAAATTCATCTAAATGTTTATTTGAAATTATGAAATTGATTTTAGGCCTTGGAAGCTCAAGAATTAATTTTAGGGAATTTATTTTCCCTTAGATTTGCTGATAAAAGCCTAATCAGAGAAAATTCAAAATAAATACGTAAAGGTGGTGAAAAATTCTAAAAATTTTCAGATCATATTCTTATATTAAAATGTAAATTATCATGGAGAGAAATAAATTTTTGGAGGTCTGAAAAAATTATGGAATCTTACTAGTGAATAGTAACCGATAAAATTTCTAATTAGTTTGAGATAGTGACTTGGTTTGTGGGCCATATTTTTGGACCAGCCCAAACCATTTGTGTGGCCCACAATAGACTCATTAAGGGCCCAATTTCGTGCAAAATCTGGAGGCTTCAATTAATTAAAGAAAAATACAAAAATTAAGAGATATTTGTGTGGAAAAATCTTGTACATGTACACTTGTTCAAATCTGAAAGTTTGGGGCACTTGATGGCTGCCAACACACCTCCTTATCTGTCATTTGGGGGTGCTAATTAGTGGCAGAATTTTTGGTCTATAAATACCCCTTGAAAATACAAAGAAAATGTTAGAAAATTGGGAAAATAAGGAGAAACTTTGCCACTGTTCATCCAGCCCTGTTGCATGAAATTCTTGAGGATTTTGAGGCAAGAAATCATCCAACTTACTTCAAGGAAACACTAAGGTATGTCTAAGCATCAATATCCCTAAGTTTTACATTGATTAAACAGGGATTTTTGCTTGGAAAAATGTTGGAAAATTCTGAAAATTTTGGTTGAGATATGTGATGCTTAGAAAAGGATAGAAACCTTAATAATTAAGTGGAATAAGCAAGATCAAGTAATGTATGGATTGATTTTTGGATAAATTAAAGTTAGGGTTTGAGGGGGGAATTTTTGTCTAGCACTATTCATGCAGGAGCTGATTGATTTTGCTTGATTTGATGATTCCAATGGCTTTAAAACATTTTTTTTTGTAGGGATATGTTGTTGGAAAGTGTATAAAATCATTAGAATCAAAAATAGAATTTTTAGAAAATAAATACCCTCTATTTGACCAAGAGGAGTTCATAGGGAAGGAGTATGATTTTTAAAAATCTGATTGCACCATTAGATTCCTCATGAAAAATTGTGTAGGATTGAGTTATGAAATGGTTGATTCTAAAGAAGGAATCAATTTGTTAAAAATCAAAGAAAAAGGGGGGAAATTGTTGAGTTAATGTTTAAGTATTAGACTTAAGTTGTTTTGTGATTAATACGGCCTATGATTATACTTGGTTTAATAGGCATTGAGAGGAGGAATTAAGGAGAAGCATTACTCCTTGGAGGAATTAAGTGGACAAGCTTTGCAAAGGTAGCTTTAAATTATAATTTGATTGTTTATCTTGTTTGTTTGTTGTGAATGTTGTTGCTTGGATTGGAGAAACTTTGTGATGATATTGATTGTTTGATTGACATTGGTTATGCTTTGGCCAAATGTTTTGTGGTATGTCAATGTGGATAATATAATGTTCCTCTCCTTGCATAATATTTGGTATGAATTCCTATGAATTGGTAATGGTTTGGGTATTGCATGACATGTCACATTAAACTTGCATTGATTTACATGATAATTATAATTCATATGCTACTAAGATTTCTTTAAAATCTCATTCTTCCTATGTTATTTTATGCCCTAATTAGGAAGTAGACCAAGCATGGATCAAGAAAAGGAATTAGCCTTGGCATGAAATGGCTTTATGAATATTATGTTATGTTAGAAACTTTTACAATATATAATGAACCTTACATGGATTTTGTAATAAGTTATGTATGACATTTTGATGTAAATTCTATTGTTATCTCATGTTTCAATGTTGGAATTATGCTTGAGGCATTTTGGAAGGAATGTGGTTGAAGGAAATAGGGGAAATAAATCAAGAAAATGGTAATTAGGGGATAGAAATTTCCTAAAAAGTGCTAAAATTGTAACACATAAAATAATAAGCAATTGTTGGAGTTTGGACATGAAATTTTACAGGCACATAGATCTCATTTTTAGCTTTAAAAAAAGTGGTAATTCATTAAATTTGGAGTTATGTGCTAAGAGTTATGTCCTTCCAAAATTGGGCAAAAATACTGGAAATTTAAAAATTTACCAAATGAACAGTACACTTTGACGAATTTCATGGAATTATTATAGATGGAATTAGACCTAATGATTATTTTTTCTCCATAGAACTCTTAGCAAGCTTCGCGTGAAAATTATAACTACTTTGTTTTGATTTTTTTGGATTTAGTTATGAATTTTCAAAATTTGTCCATTTTTGGATGAACAGTATACGGACAGGAGAAGCAGTAAAATCTTGAATTTTAAAATTTTCATCCAAAAATGTTACGAAACGACTTATATTGGTTCCAATTGATGTATAATTGGTTATAAAGAGATGTGTGACACGGCCTCTAGCACTTTGTAATGTTATATACAAGTGCATTCCTAAAATAATTGTCAAAAAGATGAGAGGTTGGATGGGGAAGGTTGTTGCTCCAAATCAGGCTAGTTTTGTGCCTGGAAGACACATACAAGATAATATAGTGGTTGCTCAAGAGTTGATCCATTCGATGAAGTAGCTGAGAGGAAGGGATTCTTTGCTTTGAAAATTGATTTAGAAAAAGCCTATGATCGATCGAGATGGAAATTTATTAGGGAGGTCTTGGAGGAATTAGGGGTGGAAGCTAGATTTAAGGAATTAATTATGAGATGTATCAAAACAACTAGTATGCAGGTGCTGTGGAATAGAGAAAAACTGAAGTTGTTTGGCCAGAGAGAGGGGTCAAGCAAGGGGATCCCTTGTCCCCTTATATTTTTATCTTGGGGATGGAAAAACTGGCTCATATAATCAATGATGCTAAGAACATGGGGAGTTGGAAGACTATTTGAATAGGGAAGGAAGGGCCAGAAGTTACACATTTGATGTTTGCTGATGATTTAATTTTGTTTGGTGAAGCTTTTGAAGCACAAATGGAGTGTACTATTCAATGTTTGTAGAAATTTTGTAGAATGTCAGGGCAAAAAGTCAATTTGAGGAAATATGTAATTTTGTTCTCTAGAAATGTCAATAGAGATGCTGCAAGGAGATTGGCCGGGAAGGTAGGAGTGCAGGTTGTGGATGATTTAGGGAAGCATTTGGGTATTCCCACCTCATATGGAAGATCTAAGGCTTCAAATTCATCTTAGAGAAAGCCAAGCAGAGATTGGCTAGGTGGAAAGCACAATGCTTAAGTATGGCAGGTCATGTTACCCTTACTAAATCTGTCTTAAGAGCTGTCCCTATGTACTCTATGATGATTTCAAAACTACCTAAGTTGTTAATAGAGGCAATTGAAAAGACACAGAGGTGTTTCATTTGGGGGCATAGAGAAGAGGAGCGAAAGACATATATGATAGTTTGGAAGCAAATTCAAAGACATCATAAATGTGGAGGGTTGAGAGTTCTAAATTTGAGTAAGATGAATAAAACTTGTATGATAAAGATGGCTTGGAATCTGAGAATGAATAATAGGGGCTTATGGAAGGAAGTTCTCCTACATAAGTATAATAAAAGGGAAGAGCTATCTCTAATCCTAAATGTTAAGCCTTCTGCTTCTCCTTTGAGGAAGGATTTAGGAAGAGTTTTGGATGACATTGGAAAGTGGAATTAGAAAGGAGTGGTGGGAGGAAGAGATGCGGGATTTTAGAAGGATGCTTGGATTGATAGTGAGACAATACTTGCTAATTTTAGAGTTGGTAGAAGTGAACAGGTAGAAGATTAGACTGTTGCAGATGTAGTGGGTGAGGAAGAGGGTTGGAAGTGGGAGCTGTTAAGTAGAGTTTTACCTATAGAGACTCTACAAAGATTACAAGCTAAAGTACTGCCAACAAGAGGGGAAGAGAATGATAAACTGCTATGGAAGGGGAGTAAGAACAGAACCTTTACAATTAAAAGTGCCTACAAAATTTTGAATAATGAAGATGTACAATTTATAAATAAGATTTGAGAGGTTGTTTAGAGATGGAGAGGTCCAGAAAGAATTAAAATTTTCCTCCTGTTGGCAGTAAATAATAGGGTTCACACTAATTCTTTAAGGCAGAGAAGATGGGGTGCATAAGGGTAGTGTGGTGTTTATGGTCTTGAGGAAACTACATTGTATGTTCTAAGAGATTATAAGGAGGCTAGGAGAGTGTGGTTAGAGCTGGGAGTTAAAAGGGATTTCTTTAACAGTTAAATAGCAGCAGAGTGGATCAAAGAGAATATTTCAAAAGATATGAGAAGAAGAGGTGTACCTTGGAGCGTACTTTTTGGAGTTTCTTTCTAGTCTGTGTGGAAACTGAGGAACTTAAGGATTTTTAATCCTGAAGAGGTGGTGAAGCTGTTGCTTAGTCACCTCTTTTGGATCCTTCACTTTAGCAGGGAAGTGGCAAAGGCTAAAAGGGTTGCTTATGACTCACCAGTTATGGTGGATCAGGAAGTATGGGAGCTGAGGTTTTGGACTGCTCCGCCTAGTGGATGGCATAAATTGAATGTTGATGGAGCTTGTCGAGGGAACCGGGACTAGCTAGGTGCAAAGGAGTAATAAGGGATACTGATAGGAAATGGGTCGTAGGGTTCTCCTCACAAAGGTTGGGTGCCGCACTTCGTTTGAAGCTAAGGCTTAGGGTACTCTGAAAGGTCTAGAGCAAGGATGGAATTTAGGGTTAAAGAAGATAATTATTGAAACTGATTTAGAGGAAGTGGCTTTGAGATTGAAAAGGAAAAGAGAAAGATGGGACATTTATTTGCAGTCTCTGGAAGTAGATATTTGATTTTGTAGACAGAAACTAGAAATTCAAGTTAAGAGAATCAACAGAGCAATGAATAGGTATGCAGATATTTTGGCAAAGATTAGTTTTGCTCTTACCCCAGAGATGCACATCTGGCGAGAAGCCCTGCTAGAGGTTTGGAGAAGATATGAAGAAGAAAAGTTCTTGGAGAGATTAAATGATGCGAGGAATCTAAGGATGTCAGCAGAGCTATTGATATGGGATAGGTAGCTTTTCTAGGCTTGGGCCCTCCTTTCTTACCAAAAAAAGAAGCTTGAAATTAGTAATATTACCAAATAAAAAATTCCTATAAAACTGTGTTATTATTTGCAAGTCAAATGTTATCAAAATTTATAAAGGTGTGAGAGCCGAATCTGCATTTTATATTTAATAATGGGTAAAGGTGCATCAATCATCCTGATTTTATTTCTCAAATATATCTAGTACTCTAATTTTTTTTTTGGTGCATCTACACTCTGATCTTATTTTTTTGGTATCTACAGCACTCTAATCTTTTTTCAGTGCATCGGCACCCTAAAGATACCATCGGGGTGGTGGATGGACTAAGAAAATAAGATCAACGTATTAGACATATAGTATAAAGCTCAGGGTGCTAGGTGCACCTTTATTCTTTGATAATTTTAAGTTTCTTTTTGAGGAATTCTTCCTTCCTCGAGTTAAATTAAATGGTCTCGTACGTGATATGTCCACTCTGGCTTCTCACCTCCCAAAGAGGTCAGTACAATTGGGTATATAAAACGAGGAGTTGCTAACCAACATTTAAACATTTAAAGAAGAATATAATTAAAGAGGCTAGGCCGTCATTATCATTAATTATGGAAACGAGAAATTAATCTCCATGCCTAAGTAATTTAATCTGCATCAATCCATATCCATAGTGTTTTGCAGAAAGATCAAAACTTGTTCACTTTGGTAGTCCAAATAAAAGAAAAGGACCTCTGTAATTTTTGCTTTTTATGTGATCATGTCTTCGTCTGAAAAGTTGATTTTGTTCACTCTGGACGTAGACAAGAATAAGAATAAAGTACTGTATGCTGAAGCAGGAAAAGACTTCGTGGATGTTCTACTAAGTTTCTTAACATTGCCATTAGGAGCTATTTCGAAACATGTAAGTGAGAAATTTTCTGTAAAGTCTTGCAGATTCAACTGTATAAGCTCACTGCGTCAAAGTGTAGAAAAACTGGACCTGAAGTCCTTTTCTGCAAATGGGGATAAAAAAAATGTTGCTTCATCCAAAGATCCCAATGGATGATTATTACAAAAATATTGGTTGTCGTAACTATGACAACACACCCTTCTCAAAGGGCTTTAAGGGCTATGTTCGTCAAACGACTTGTTATATTGTTTCTGATGATCTAAGATTAATGCTCAGCGAAACGAAGACAACACTGTGGATGGTACGAAGTTTTGGAATTGAAGATGTTAATGAGAGATTAAGGCAAACCTGCGATTGCTGAAATTGGGCTCTCTAGCTGCGTATATGGATATGGCTCTATGATTGGAAGAACGTAATGGTGTGATGGCCCAATATTATAGCCCATGATCATCCAGGCCACCTAGGCACTGGGTTGAAGATAGGTTTCAAGGGCCGAGAGCTTTGTCCACACAATTGAGTCCTCAAACCACTTCTAGCAATTCTACTACATCCTCTACGCTCAGTACGACTCGAGCTGTAGAGAACAAGTTGGCTGACGACAGTAAGAAGACAATGATTCCCATCACATACACTTCCAGATCAGTTCTGAAGAAGTATACTGATGCAAAAATTGAGCGTCACAGAGAATTAGGATTGTGTTTCAAATGTGATGAGAAGTATCTCCGGGTCATCGCTGTAAAAAGAAACAATTACAAGTACTAATTATGTTGGAGGAACCAACTGAGAAGGACGAACCTCCATTCGAACCAGCTCACCAGGAGCAGCCTGACCCAAACCCCCCTTTAGAGACCAAAAAGCATACTGGGAAACTCATATCTCTATCTTTGAATGCTCTGCGGGCTTCACAGGTGGTAAAACGATTAAGTTAATGGGACTCTCCATGATAGGGACATATTGATCCTAATTGATTATGGTGCTACTCACAGCTTTATTAATTATGACTTGGTTCTTGCCCTTTCTTTACCGATGGATCCCCATTTTGCTTTTACTGTTCAAGTGGGGGACTCCCGTAATGTGAGGTGCCGAGGGGTATGCCGTGATGTTTCCCTCTTTGTGCAAGGGCTCCACATTACACATTCCTTGTACCCCTTTAAGCTGGGAGGGTGAGATATCATCCTTAGAGCTGATTGGTTAGCATCACTTGGAGGTGTTGGTTAGTTGGAAGCATTCTACCCTCAAGATTGATCTGGGTGATGAATGGATTTGTCTCAAGGGCAATCCGACTTTACATAAGACTCAAATTTCTTTCAATTCTCTTTATAGGACTACACGACCCAAGGATGAGGTGTTCTTTGTGGAATTTATTGAATTAAAGATGACAAAGCTTACGTATACTTCAATGGATAGAGAGGTTCAGACCTTATTAGCAGAGTTCCCTGAAGTTCAAACACCTATATCAAGGTTACCACTGTCCAGACATGCTGATCATACTATTGATTTACAGCCAGGCTCCATCCTGCCTAATATCCGTCCTTATCGGTATCCACATTACCAAAAGTCAGAAATTGAGCAATTGGTGCAAGAGATGCTCACATTAGGAATTATTCGTCATAGTAAGAGCCCTTTTTCTAGCCCAGTACTTCTGGTTAAAAAGAAAGATGGTAGTTGGCGATTTTGTGTTGATTATAGGGCTTTGAATAAGGTTACCATTCAGGATAAGTTTCCTATTCCAGCTATTAAGCAACTTTTAGATGAATTGGGGGGTGCCCAGATTTTTTCTGAACTGGATTTGAAATCTGGTTATCACTAGATTATAATGAAAGAGGGTGAAGAATAGAAGATAGCCTTTCGTACTCATGATGGTCACTATGAATTCATGGTCATGCCTTTTGGCTTGAAGAATGCCCCTTCTACCTTTCAATCACTCATGAATGATGTTTTCCAGTAGCACCTGCAAAAATTCATCTTGGTTTTCTTTGATGACATCTTAGTGTATAGTGGTGATCGCAGCACTTATTTTCAGCATTTGCGCTTAACTCTACAATTGCTACGGCAGCATTTCTTAGTGATAAATGTTATGAAGTGTGTTTTTGCCCAGCCTAAGCTTGAGTACCTTGGTCATATTATTTCTAGGGATGGAGTTCATGCAAACCCTGCCAAGATAGCAAGCATGCAATCTTGGCCTACTCCCACCAATCTGAAGAGTCTTCGTGGGTTTTTGGGTTTGACTGGGTATTATCGCAGGTTTGTTCACCATTTTGGGTTAATTGCTACACCTTTGACTGACCTTCTCAAGAAGAATGCTTTTCATTCGACTGTGGAGGCCTAACTTGCATTTGACAAACTTAAGCATGCCATGTCCTCAACTCCAGTTTTGGCCCTTCCTGATTTTTCGCAGCCTTTCATTGTGGAAACAGACGCCTCAAGTACCGGGTTAGGGGCGGTTTTGATGCAGTCAGGACATCCTATTGCTTACTTTAGTCATTCTCTATTGGCTAGGCACGAGACATGTTTAGTATATGAGCGAGAATTAATGGCCATTGTATTTGCAGTAAGGAAATGGTGTTATTATCTTTTGGGCTGACCATTCATCATATGGACAAACCAAAGAGCTCTGAAATTCCTGTTGGAACAGCAAATTCTTGATGATTCCCAGCAGGGTTGGGTGTCTAAACTCATGGGCTATACTTTCCAGATCTAATACAAACAGGGGAGGACTAATTCAACTACTGATACCCTGTCGAGACAGCATCAACAATGTGGGCTCAATGCCATTACTATGGCTCAATCAATTGATGTGAACACTTGGGATATCGAGGTTCAAAAAGATGACAGCTTGGCTCAAATAATCTAATAATTAGCTACTGATCAACCTACTACCCTGGGCTATGCACTAAAGGGTGGTCATCTATTTTTCAAAGGCAGCTTAGTCTTACCTAAGTCATCGCCACGAATTCCCCTATTGCTATGCGAGTTCCACGACTCTCCTATCGGGGGTCATTCTGGATATCTTCAGACCTACAAAAGACTTGCTTCTCTTTTTTATTGGGATGGTATGCGTCGAGATATTCAAAAATACATGGTTGTTTGTAATAGCTGTCAACGTAATAAACATCTCGCACTAAGCCCTGCAGGGTTGCTCTAACCCCTTCTTATTCCAGATTAGGTGTGGACAGATATCTCTATGGATTTTATTTCTGGACTCCCTAAATCGCAACGTTATGATACCATTCTTGTGGTAGTTGACCGTTTCACAAAGTACACACATTTCCTACCACTTCATCATCCTTATACAACAAGTGATGTCACTGACCTGTTTGTTAAGGAGGTGGTTTGTCTCCATGGTTTTCCACGCTCTATTGTTTCTGATAAAGACAAGCTCTTTTGGAGCACTTTCTGGAAGGCTTTGTTTAAGGCTGCGAGAACTTCCTTGAATTATAGTTCTAGTTACCATCCTTAAAGTGATGGTCAAACAAAAGTGGTTAACAGGAGCCTGGAAACATATTGAAGGTGCTTTTGTAGTGACACTCCACAGACGTGGGCCAAATGGTTATGTTGGGCGGAGTATTAGGGCTGGTAAACCGGGCCAACCCACGGGTTGCGGGTTATACGGTGCGGGCTCAAAAGGCCCGTTTTCTGGCGGGTTGGCATTTTGCCAACCCTAACCCACCAACCCGCCAGAATTTTTATTCTTTTTTCTTGCTTTTTTTAATTTTTCTTATTTTTTTAAGTGTTAGCAATTATATATAATACAAAATAAAAACACAAGAAATGATATAAAATATTACAAACATCCAAATAAAAATTACAACACAATAAAATACAAATAGTATATGATTGTCCAATTTTCCAACATGATAATACACAAGTTCACACATTTTTCTTCAATGAAACCAATGAGCAATACTGAATAACCCTCCTTATCTAATTATTTCTAATGACAATAAATTTTGAAGTGAAAGTCTGCTTTACTTTTGCCTTTATTATCTATTTTTTAAAAAAAAAATAGGTGGGTTAACAACCCCTGCCAACCCGCCGCGGGTTCGGGTTATGGCCGTGCGGGTTATGTTTTCCAAGGTAGTGGCGGGTTGGCTTTCGGCCAACCCTAATGGCGGGTTGGCGGGGTTGGACCTGCGAGTCCAACCCATATTACCGGCTCTACGGAGTATTGGTTTATACAAATTACAATCGTTCGACGAGCATGTCGCCTTTCCGTGCTCTATATGGCCAGGATCCTCCTACCTTGTTTCATTTCCAGGAATCTGCTTCCCCTGTTGATGCTGTTACTACTCAGCTCCTGGCTCGAAATGCTATTCTAGGTGAATTAAAGCAGAAGTTAGAGCGGCCCCAGTAATATATGAAGCAATATGTTGATAAAAAACGTCGTCATCTCCACTTTCATGTTGGTGATACTGTCTATCTTAAGCTCCAGCCGTACAGAGAACGTTCCCTTGCTGTCCGCCCTAATGAGAAGCTCACCCCGCGGTTTTATGGTCCTTTTCTAGTTTTGGAGCGAATTGGCAGTATTGCTTATAAGTTGCAATTACCCCCAGAGGCAAAAATCCACCCAGTGTTTCATGTGTCTCAACTCAAAAAATCACTTTCTCCAGGTCTCATTTCCCACTCTCCTCCGCCTACACTAACTGCCGATCTGGAGCTCCAAGTTTATCCTGAATTTGTGTTAAAGCATCACAAACTCATAGATGGTCATATAGAACTTCTGATTAAGTGGGTTAATCTATTTGACTGTGACAGTACTTGGGAGGATTACGACGTTATTCACCAACAATTTCCTACTTTTCACCTTAAGGACAAGGTCCATCTTGATGGGCAGGGTATTGTTAAGCACGGGCCGAACTTGAAGTATGTTAGATAGAGGAACACTACAAAAAAAATGCATTTTGTAGCGGTTAAAATAAGAGATTTCTAGCGGTTCTAACCGCAACAAATAAGATTTGTAGCTGTTACAAAAACTGCTAGAAAATCAAGTGCAACAAAAACTTTCTAGCGGTTATGGCAACTGCTACACAGTATGGTCAAAACGCTAGAAACTTTCTAGCAGTTAGCTAACCGCTAGAAAAATCCAATAGTAGGAGACGAAATTTCTAGCAGACGAAAACCGCTGGAAAACGCAAAAAACTTTTGTAGCGGTTATATAACCACTAGAAAGTTCTAAACCAAATCAAATTTTGCCAGGAAATTAAATTTTTAAATTGACGCCAAAAAATTTCTAGCGGTTTGAACTGCTAGAAATTTGGCGCAAAATTTAAATTTCACGAAATTTGTCCCGTTATTTTTTCTATTTCTAGCGGTTTGGAACCGTTAGAAATGTTTTTCCAGGCACAAAAAAAAATTGTGGTTTTTTATTATTGGAAAATATAATATTATAAATTTAAAAACTATTAAATAGATTATATTAGAGAATTTTTGTTAATTTGTAAAATTAGTTATGTATTACTTTTTATATATTTGAATTTTGTAATAAACAATATGTCATTAAATTATGAGTGTGTTAAAAGAAGTGAATTTAATTTATTAAGATAATTGAATTGAAGATTTAATAAGACAGTCGAATTGAAGATGAGATAGTTTGTAATATTAAACCTAAACTGTTATGTTGAGAAGTATTTGGATCAGTTGAGGAGGGTATAACAAGTGTGAAAAAGAAAAATCTGAAAGAAAAGGGAAAATAAATATGTTAGAAAATTATAAGTAAAGACAAATGAAAGGTATAAGGACTAAGGACTTATAAAATAAAATTCACTTACCATATAGTGAAAAGAAAGAAACCACCATATGAGAGAGTAAGAAAAAAAGAGAGAATTATAAGGAAGAATAGGAGAGGAAAGAAAAGAGACGAGGTAAATGAATATAGAGGTGATATGATATTTATAGAGATCAGCGACACATTTGTAGCAGTTTTTTTGTAGCGTTTTGGTGCATTTTGTAGCTGTTTATCCATTTTCTAGCGTGTAAGTAACCGCTAGTATTTGTAGCAGTGTAAATTTGTAGCGGTTAGGAAACCGCTACAAATTGTAATTTTTTATTTTTAAAAATATAAACCAATTTTAATTTATACATATGTATTTACGGGGGGGATTTTTAATAATAAATTTGTAGCGGTTATGTAACCGCTAAAAATTATAATTTTTTATTTTTTAAAAAACTAAACTAATTTTAATTTATACATATGTATTTATGGAAGGAAAATTTTTTTAATAATAAAAATTTTTGATGTTGCTATTCTTCATCATCGTCCGGCCTGAAAGGACATATTTAAAAAAATTATGTTAGAATTATAATGTATTTAGAAGAAATTAGTAATTAGTAGTTAATTATTTAAATAATTTAAGAAAAGACGTATACCTGATAATTGGCAAATTATCATCTTCTTGAGGAAAAAAGCCTTTAAAATTCAGGGGTTGGAAGGGTTCACTGTCATAAATAATGTCACCATCACCCATATCATAAAGATTTCGTGGCTTGAGGTGAACGACCATATTCCAGTCTTTATGTTTCTCGTCCTCGACATAGTAAACCTGATGTGCCTCAGAAGCAAGGATATATGGCTCATCATCTTCAGATGCCCCCCTATGAATAAGTCTAGAGAAATTAACTGAGGTGATGCCCAAGTGGTCAGTAGCAAGTCCTCGTGAAGTTGTCATATTTACCCAGGAGCACTTGAACAATGTGACGGTGAAAGCCTGGTAACTCAACTCAATAATGTCAATTAGCTTTCCATAGTAAGTAAGGCCTCCAAAGCGCATATCGCCATCACTGCTGCTAGCATAACATCTTGTCTCGAATATCCCGCAAACTCCAGAGTTTTGTGTGAGCAATCCCTGATCACGTCCAACTGTACAAAACTTGAAGCCGTTGACATTATACGTGGTAAACCTTCGTGCATGGTCTAACAAACCTATGGAAAGAGTTTTGAATTCATCTGTGTATGGGTTGTTGTCATTATGTATTCGACGTGTAAACCAACTGGGAAACTCTTTGTGGAGTCTTTTATCAATGTCAGCAGAACGCGCACACCCCCGTAGCTAATGCCTGAGGTAACTTCTAAACTCACTACAGTAAAGTGTAATTTGTTAGAAGAGTCAGTGAGAAACAAATATAAAGTGTAAAAGCTAGTGAGCTTATATGATATACTTACTGCATGAAGGGTTCGACTTGGCAGCAATTTATCAAAATGTGTCTGTGTGCCTGGAGTTTCTCTGTAGGAGTGAGTCTGAAGAATTCATATCCTCCAACTGGTTTCCTGACAAGAGGAAATAAAGCTGACGTGGAAGGACCAGGAGGAGAATCATCTATGCGACCCGGGCGGTTAAAAGATGTCTCCATGTTGTCAAAGTACCTTGAACAGAAAGTTAGGACCTCATCTCCGAAATAACCTTCTGCTATTGACCCCTCAGGCCATGCCTTATTCCTAACATATGATTTTAATTTTCCCAAATACCTGCAAGTTAATATTGAATTAATAATTATGAGCAAATGAAACAACAATGTGAAATTGAAAGAGGTGGGGATAAAAGATAATCTAATACCTCTCTATAGGGTACATCCATCGATAGTGAACTGGGCCAGGAACCTTTGCTTCTCAAACAAGGTGGACAGTCAAGTGAACCATAACAGTGAAGAATGATGGAAGAAATATCATCTCCAAGTGACAAAGTGTAAGAATAATTTTATTTTGTAGCTGATCAAGCTCTTTCGCTACCAAGACCTTCACACACAACTTCTTGAAAAATGAACACAATTCCACCAAAACCACTGATACATCGGAAGGAAGTCTGTTTTTCAAGGCCAATGGAAGTAACTGTTGCATAAGAACATGGGAGTCATGACTTTTTAACCCAGTAACCTTTCGAGCCTACAGATCGATACATCTTGAGATGTTGCTAGAATATCCATCTGGTACTTTTATGTTCTTCAGCGTCGAGAGGAAGATATCCTTGTTTTGTTTCGTCAAGGTGAATTTAGCTGGTTGAAACTTGTCGTTTTCATCAGGCCAAGCCTCTTCACGAATTCCCCAGGCCCGTAAATCTTTTCTAGCTGCGAGATGGTCTTTGGACTTTCCAGCTTCGTTGAGTAACGTATATAGCACATTATCGCACATATTTTTTTCAATGTGCATAACATCCAAACTGTGTCGTAGCAAATTAGATTCCCAATAAGGAAGAGTGAAAAATATGCTTCTCTTCCGCCATTGCATAGGTTGCGTATCAGATGTCCCACGAGATCGTCATCCCAATCGTTCAGGATCCAGACTCTTACCAAACTCGACATTAACATCTTCTAACCGCCGCAAAATATCCACACCAGACAAAGTAACAAGAGGATCTCTCTTCTCTTGTTTCCCATCAAAGCAAATCCGTTGCAATCTAAGTCTGTGCTTGGAATCGAGGAACCGTCGATGTCCTATGAAGCACCACCTGTGACTGTGTGGAAGGCAACATGGCACGGAATCAAAATTGCACTTAGGACAGGCCAACCCAGTATGCACGTTCTAGCCGGACAAAGTTCCCAAATCGGGAAAATCATTTATTGTCCACATCAAGGCTGCACGAAGATTGAATAGTCGCTTGTCATATGAGTCATATGCTTCAACACCATTCGTCCACAGGTCGATCAATTCATGTATCAACGATTGTAGGTATACGTCTATATCATTTCCTGGTGCTTTCTTGCCATGAATGATCATGGAAAGCAAAAAGGAGCTATGTTTCATGCACATCCAAGGTAGTAGATTGTATGGAATTAACACCACCGGCCAGATACTATAACTTGTGCTCATGTTTCCAAAGGGATTGAAACCATCGGTTGCCAATGCAAGACGTACATTTCTAGGATCACTAGCAAAGTCTGAAAATTTCGCATCAAATGCTTTCCACGCCTCCGAATCTCGTAGGTGCCTTAACCTGCCATCTAAATTTTCCTCAGTTGCATGCCACCTCATGTGTTGAGCCATTTTTGATGACATAGACATTCTTTACAACCGTGGTTTCAAAGGAAAGTATCTAAGAAAATAATGTATTAAAAATTTCAAATACCGAATATTTAAAGACTGAACAAGTAACACATCATAATCAATTGTATTGAGAATTTCAAATATCGAATATTTAGAGACGGAACAAGTAGCACATTGTAATAAATTGTACCTGAGAATTTTGGCTGGTTTCTTCTTTTGCTTTTTCCCCTTCCGTACCGACTTATAACGTGACGTCCTGCATCTCGTACAAATCTCCTTGTTTGCATCATGTCACACCTTACTAATATATTGACTTAGGTTCCTTTTAAAACCATTTTTGAACACATTGGATGGTCTTGGGCTCACTTTTTACCATAAAAACGCTAAATTCGGATTTTTACTGTTCATCGGGTAAAAATCCAGTTTTTCTGGGCCAAATTCAAAAATTCATAACTTATTCTTAAAAAATCCAATTGGGGTGGTTCAAAATTCTAATTAAATCTCTTTAAGTCCTCTTTCAAGAAAAAATAATCTCATTGTCCAATTCCTTATGAGAAAGCGTCAGGTTTTTGAGAAAAGCAACACTGTCCATTTGCCAAAAACCCGGATTCCCAGATTCTGACCATTAACTTTGAAAAATCATTATAAATCGTATACTGAGCCATTTTTAACGTATTAGCTATCAATTTGAATCTCAAGACGTTATCTTTCATCATGCCAAATTTCATAATTAAACACGTTCAGGAGCATAATCAAAAAGTCACGTGAACTAGTCAGTGTCAGTGTGCTTCCAGCACTGTTAGTTTAATATGTACATAACCAAATGAGCTCACGAATTTTTGTGGCTAAACCCCACAAATTAGCCTTCAATCTACAGATTTCCCTTGGAGGATTCAGGCCCTAAAATGTTACATTATTTTTGGGGGATGAGATTTTTGAAAATCCAGTAGCAAATTAACCAACTATAGCACCAAGCAAGCATCATTATTATGCATGATCACATTAGCTACTATTGATGAACTAACATGCTTATCATTTGGCAAACTCAATCATGCAAAGGCCAAAGCAAGATACTATAAAGAGCAGCCACATAACAATCAAGAGAGCTCAACCACAATAATAGCAATTAACCATACAATAATCAACAATGCTAGTTAGTGGTAGTAGCTAGGTTTAACTTGCTACCTTGATCCAAAGATTTGTGCTTTCTTTGATTCTCTTCTTTTTCTTCACAAAGGTCAAATCCTAGCATGATAATCCATAAAAAGGACAACAAGAATCATTATCCATTTCAACCAAAAGCAAGAACATAACTCAAAAATACTCTTGCTTCATAAAGGTTCCATCTTTGCTCTTTGCTTTTGAACTTGTTTTTCATAGGGTTTAAAAATCCTTTCTTGCCTTATCCCCACATGTTTTTCCATTTTAAACACCATGGAACCATCAAAACATTGAAAATCTCATCCTAGGGGCCATTTAGTGTCAAAACCGAAATGCTCCATACAATACACAATAAAGAACACACTTCCAAAACACCCTAAAATCACTTGTAACCACTTGGATCTTTTATGTTTTGAAGTGTTTTACCATATTTGAGCAATATAACTCCTTCCCCTACACCATCATCATTTTGTCCAGCACCCAAAGAAGAGGAGAAACAAGATTTCCAACCATACAAAGCAAGAAAACAAGGCAAGGAACAACTTAGAACCAAAAACTAACCTCTAATCTCACTTGTGTGCTCCAAGATGCTATCTTTCTTCTTAGTTCTTCCTTGGTTCCACTTGAAACACTCTCTTTTCTCTCTTGGCTATGGCTTGCATGAAATGGAGGTCTGATTTTAGGGGAGGAAGTGCTCATTTAATGCTTCAAAATATCTCAACCACCACCATTAATGTTAATCCAAGTGTCACTACCCCCTTGGTTCCTTCTTTCTCTTTCTTAATTAAATAAATCTAAATGAAATTAATTACCAAAAGTCAAAATCCTTTCCATTTAGAAAATGACACTTGACAATTTCAAATCCTCTCCATTAAGGGCTTGACATTTGGCTCAATGAGGATCATTCAAAATACAAAGCTCTTTATCGGTGCACTTTGACTCCAGGTTTGAATCCTTTTCTAGAATTACAGTATTCTAACCTCTGTAATTATTTTCTATTAGAGCCCTATTTTATTCTCCTCATTTTTATCTTTCTAAATTGCCCTCTTTTGTCTCGAAATTAATTTCCCTATAATTAACATAAAAGGAAAAATTAATTTCCTTTTCTTACGGATTTTTCCGCTTTTCAAAGAAATTAGGGAAAATCTTGGATATTTGAGGGTTTTCTTTTAATTCCAGAATTTCTTATAATTCCTTGAGATATCATAGGAATTTTCTTAAACCTTTATTCTCCTTAAAATATTTATTTGGAATTTTCCAAATAAAAGCCCTTAAATTAGGCTAAATCACCCTTAAATTCCTTTGTAATTTCTCTAAGGGTAATTTGACCTTAAAACTAATTTTATAATCTCATATAATTCTCAAAGGATATTATCCTTATTTTTCCCTCAATTTCTATGACTTGGAATATTTTTCTTATAATTATTCTTGACTAATTTTCCTTAATTAGTCAAACTTTTCATAATTGGCTTGGAAAATCATAATAATTATTTTCCACCAAAATCCTTCTATTTCTCCTTATTATTTTTGACCCTCAATTATTTAGGAATATTCCTTATTTCGAATTACCATAATACTGGATGTGACACATCATCTCCCCAGTATAACATACAGTCGTTTGGGCCTGCATCTATCTTCTTATAGTTTAAGCCAAGCTTGTTAATAATCTTCTTTGCTTCATAAAAAGATGGAGGGAATTCAGCTTGGGGGAAAGCATCTCCCAGTAATTCCAAAAACATGGACATCGCCTTGTCAGTCATACCACACAAGCATTTGATATGATACAACCTCACCAAGAATGACAACTTTGAATACTTTGTACACCCAGAATAAAGAGGCTTGTCAGCTTCATTCATGAGGTCAAAAAATTCCCGAGTAGTTTCGTTTTTGAGAAACTCCAATTGAGGCCCCTCTACTTCATCTTCATTGGGATTCGGGCTCTCGTGAACGCCAAAAGCATCACGCACAGCATCGTTCACAGCATCGGCTTCATCCACTTGAACTCCCATCCACCGGTTCATTACCTAAGTTATGTTGTTCTTTTTCACTTGTAACTGATTTGGAAATGTTATTCTGATTTAGTGAAATTAGTTTCAATTGGTAGCTACTTATGGTTGTCTGATTTTGAAATTATTAGATAAAAGAGAACCTTTGTAAACTTGATTTGAATTGGGGGTATTTTATAACTCAAGTTTAGAAAGGGATTAAGTAATGGTGAGATTGTGGTCTAGCTCTTTGATTTAAGTTTGGGGGATAGTTTTTCTTTATTTTTTAGGTTAGTTTTCTTCTTTTTGTTTGTCGGTTGTTTTGTGATTGTGGTGTGTTATTTGCTTAGTTTGTGTGTGGTGTGCTTTGCTTTCTCTTTGCAGGTAACAATCCAATGGCCCCCAGGAAGAAAGCCCGTGCTACCTCCCCTGATCCTCCAATTAAAGAGCTCATTGAAAAAAGAGGTTTGCATCAAGAAAGAGAATTTTCATGCACAAATAAATTCGGGTTCTATAAAAAAGCAAGGAGGCTCAACCTCTTAAATCTGATTGGTCCCAAAGGTGAAGGGAATGAGAAGCTGGTCAGAAAATTCTATGTTAGAGTGGCAACAAACTTGAGCAATGAGATGTTTATACGGTACTAGCATTTCCTCATTACTCCGATGCGCATCAGAGATCACTATGAGCTTCCCAAGGTGGAAAAGTGCCAATACAGTGGTATCTCAACAATCAGAAGGAGATTCCCCTCGATGCCATCTCAGCAACACTCACTGGTTCTGATGAGATGTAGGTACGGCCTAAGAGGGGCCAGGCATATATTATGAGAAAAGACATGATACCGGAGGCTAGAATCTGGTTGCATATTGTCACAAGAAACATTATGCCAACCACGCATCTCAGTGAAGCCTCAAGGAATCTGGCACTCCTGATATATCTGTTTATGATCAAGGCAACAGTAGATGTACGGAAATTGATTTTTGATGCCATCTGGGATGCCTGCAGAGCCCACAATACAAATCTCGTCATGCCTCACCTCATCTCAGATCTGCTATCTAAAGTGGGGGTAGAGTGGAAAGACAAAGATCGAAAGTTCAAGCCTGTTTCACCATTCAACTACTCTAATCTGGTTCCTGAACGAGAACAACAACGGATCACTGAAGCCATGTTTGCTGAACAATTCCCCGAGGAATATAGAAGGCAACAGGAAGCTCGAGCCAGTGCCAGTGTTGACCCTACCACTCAAAGCTTGGATCTCCTCCACGAGAAATTGGACAGAGAGATACGTTACAGGAGACGTAGACAAATGCGCATGGAAGAGCTATTAGTCCATATTGCAAGGAAATTGGACATTGACACGTCGGATGTGGAAGATACAAGCACTGAGGCAGAGTCACCGGAAGATGAACATGAAGCTGGAACTTCTGGGGCTGGTATTGGCTCGGGCGATGATATGGCCATCGATCCATATGCGAAGCGTGATGAGGATCAGGGGGATCAGTATTCTGAGGAGGAGGATGACTAGTTGGGGCTGTTTCTGCTGCTGTTGTTGCTTGCTTTGTTGCTTTTATCTTTTTGTGTGTTTTTGCATTTTCTTGCGTTTTGGTCTTTTTGGTGTGTTGTTGTTTGCTCATATGATTCTGGCAAGGCTACTGATGGCCTATTGAACTGATTCTGACTGTGGACCAATATCTGTCATTGTTGATTGAAAATGTGAATGGTTAACGGATTTTTTGATTGATTAATTGGTGGATGCTTTTAGTAATTGATGATTTCATAATGATTATCTGATGATGATACTATTGATAGTTGTGCATACTGATATACTTGTACAGGAAGAAAAGCGAAATTTTGACTTTCATGCAGCGAATATTTTTTTTTTTTCAATTCTGCCTGCATGCCCTGATTTTTACTTCCTCTTGTTGACAGTGAGGACACTGTCAATTTTAAGTTTGGGGGTGAGGATTGATTTTTGTGGATAACAGGATTAAATTTGAAAATTTTGTGGATAACAGGATTATATTTGAAAATTTTTGAAAGGTCGTTTTGTTGAGAAAATTTTGAAACAGCTGAAACAGTAGAAATTTTGTCAGCTTAAATTTTTGCTCGGTTGATTTTATGAAATATGAGCTGAAGTGGCAAGTTGTCAGTTGAGAATGTATGAATGGTCCAATGATTGAACAAAATGCTTGGTTACTATGCTTGATAGGAAGTTTTGAATTGCTCTTTGATGCTTGATTTGTGAGGTTAAAACCTATGTTTCTTTAATTTTGGAGAAACTAATGCACTAAAAGGGTCAAGACATTTCAAGGGGTTATGTTGAGGTTGAGTGGATAATTTAGTCTCTATACTTTTGTTTCAACTAAATTGTTTCAGAACCTTCTTCTGATTTCTCAAAGTTTATAGTTTGTTCTATATAAATTTGAAAAAGGATTAGGGCAGTTCTTAAATGCGTTTGAGCCTTTCAAGCTGACCTTATAGGTTTTATCCTTTGAACCCATGTTTTGAGCTAAAAAAAAAGTATATATGTTCAAGTTTTGTTTCAAACCATCACCTCTTCCTAACCCAAAACCAATTGAGAAAAACCATGAAATTCCTAGCTTTGAGATAAATGGGAGTTGAAAGGATAAGGGTTTCATGAAATGTGGAGATTTTGAAAGGTTGGCAAGGGTAGTTAATTATTCTGAAAATTTAAAGTGTTAGGAGCTAAGCTGTAATTTTTTGTTTTCAATGTAAAAAAAACAAAAAAAAAAGAGAAAAAAAAAGTATATATACATATCTATATACAAATAATTGTGGTACAAGTTTGGGAGAATGAAAGTGGTTGAAGTAAGTTCTGATTATTGAATATCTATTTATCTCAAAGTATTTGTATGATCTACTTTCCCCTTTCTTTCCTAAGCCATTACCTCTTGGCCACGTTATAAGCCAAAAAGTCCCTTTGATTTCAAATGTATATGGGGTGAATTGTAGACAGAGAGAGAGAAGAAGTTAGGCTTATGAAAGGATGCGGTTGAAGGTTAGTATGTTGGCTAAAGTCTCTCATTCCACTGAAACAGTATCTTAAGAGATGCTCATTGACTCTATACACACACTCACACTCCAAAATCATTGAAAGTTTGTTTTAAGTTCATGAAACTTGTTTCTTTGGGTGATTCAGTAATTTCCTATCCTGTATAGTTTCTTGAGCATTTGATGAGGATACAACTGTTCCTACAATCTTTAATGTGCAATTTTGTCACTTAGTCGCTGATTTGTTGTTTTACTCGAGGACGAGCAAAAGTGTAAGTTTGGGGGTGTGATAACCTCTCGAAATTCCTAATGAATTAAGCTGATTTAACACTCTTTTATTGGGTTTATAAGTCAATTTTGTAGGAAACAAAGCCTGAGGAGAGTAAAGAATGGAAAAAAGCTGAAAAGAAGTCATCCGCCGCGGCCTCTGGAAGAAAACGCCGCGGTGGATCAAACAGAAAGGGAGGAGTGCGCCTCTGTGAAATCTGCCGCGGCGCCTTGCTGAATCCGCTACGGTGCCCAAGCTATCTTGGGAGGAAACCTGTTCGGTGAAATCCGCCGCGGTCGATTATCACGTGCGCCGCTGCGCCTGAGCCACAATGTCATTTTGTAATAGGCGCCGCGGCGCCTGGCCCCTCGCAGCTATGCGTTTTACTTGCTAACTTAAAAAATTAGGGCATATAGAGGTGGATACTCGGTTTTCTAGAGAGAGTTCGACTTTTGGAGCAATTTTGGAGGCTGGCTCTGCTAGGGTTTGGAGTTTTGGAGGCTTAGAACCTTTGGGCTTGAAGCTAGAAGAGATTCAAAGCTTGTAACTTGAATTTTCTGGGTTTCCTTCTTCTTCCCTTCTTGTTTCTGCTATGACTACTAGATACTATTATAGTTGTAGTTCTTTACTCGATATGTATAGCTAAATCCGTTTTTCTAGGGTTATTTTGATCTATTGTATGGATTGAGACTTGGTTTTACTATCTCTTGAGTGTTAATGATAATATTCAGTCGTTTTTACTTTGAGCTTAATGCTTCCTTTTGTCTGGCCATCATTTGGATTGATTGATTGATTAGTTTAACTTGAGAAAGTTAAACTAATTCGTGAACTTAGGTAAAAACATGCTAGTCCAGAAATTTAATTGAGTGAATAGATGGTTTGTCGATGGATCAGAGATGTATCTATTGACCTAGCATAGACTAAATGGGTTTTGGTTTTTAAAGTGCAACCTTTTCAAACAAATGCAAGAGATTGTTGTGTTTTAATTGTGTTTGCAAACATTTGGTTTTGACTTGAGAAAGCTTAATCAATTCTGTAAACCCAGGCTAACTGAACTTATTGTAAAACACTACTTGAGAAGTAATTAACCCAGTTTCATGAAGTACTTTAGTGAAGAATAACCCTAGTCTCTTAATTGTTTCAAGGTCAATTTGATTTTATACTGCTTTAAACCATTGTTTTCTTAATTTCATTTCACAAACTCTTTTACAACAATTATTTCACTTAACCTAATCAAATACACAATTATGATTTTTCAACTCGTCTAGTCTTAATCTCTGAGGGAACGATACTTTTTATATTACTTGCGACCCGTCCACTTACGGTCAAGTTATTTGGTGAACACTGAAGTAGTGAGAAAAACCATAAAAATGGTTGATGGGGATTTTCTGAGTATGCTTCAACATGATGGTCAGGAACCTTTTGAAACCCTTGAATCAAATTTACAAAAGATGTATTTGGTAATAGGGAAAGGTGTTCCTTGTTATACCTTCATTACCTGGTTGAGGCTTGGTTTATATGAACCAAACTTCGGATGGGGCAAGCCAACCTGGGTTTGTACTATTGGAGTGCCTATAACAAAATGTGATTATCTTGATGCCTACTTCTTCTAGGGTTGGAGAAATAGAAGCCTGGGTCACCTTAAATGAGCTTCATATGCCCCACGTTGAAAGCAATCCTCTACTTCTTCAATTTGCTTCTTTTGATCCTTAACCGCTCCCTTGATTTGTATGTATACTTATCTCTGTTTGCTAATTTAAGTCAGTGTTGGAGTGTGAAGTGTGTGTGTGTGTTTGAGTAATGTTAGCTGAATTTCTGAGTTACGTTGTTGGTTAAATATGTTTTGGACTATTGATAAGAAGTGATCAAGTCATTGATATAAAAGTATGTTGTAGTTTAAATGTTATCTACTCTGTGTGGGTGTGGGTGTGTGTGTGTCAGTTGGAGTTTTATCTCCTTTATTATTGACCTTTTATATATCCGTCAAAAGTTTTATCTCAAAAGTCTCCATCAATTTTGTAATCACCTTCAATTACATACACTCATTCATAAGACTCATTTTATAGTATATTTTATATTACAAAATAAATCTTATATTTAAAAGCGAAAAAGCATCTTACCTGATAGAAAAACATGAGAAATATTGGATATATTCAATGAGACGGAGATCTCATCATGGTTTTGTTTTTCCTTTTCCCATTTATAATTTTTCTTTCTGAAAAATAAGGGACACAGGAAAAAAAAGGGTTATTTGAGACAGAGAATAAAAAGACAAAGTCCCTGGGGGATACATGGGTTTTATCAAAATAATTACGGAAAAAGCTAAATTTCAAAATATTTATATTGACTATAAATAAATAAATTTATTAATTTTTCGCTGCCAAGTGAATTGACTCAATTCAAACATTGCCGGTGAGAACAAATTAAAAGACTAAACTGAAACTTAATCTAAATTTGGAGGACCAAATGCATTCCTTCTTATTCATAGTACAAGAAGTTTTATGAGAAAATTTTAGTCCATTTTATAAGACGTTTTGATGGTTTTAATTACCATTAATTTTTTTCTCCAAATATGCCCATATTTAATAAGAATAGTGAGAGAAAAAATTAATACCCTTTTAATCTTATTTATAAGACACTTTCAACATGTTTTGCACAGATTAAGAAAAATCTTAAACTGCATTAACTCTCCATTAAAATATAACAACTTTTAACTTTACCCCTATTTAATATATACTCCTTTCAAAAAAATAACTATCTACATTATAATAAATAAAAGATAAAATAATACATTCATACTAAAAATTTAATAAAGTGACTTATAAATAAGATTAAAATAAAAACTCATCTTTCAACCTTATAAATAGGGCAAAGAAATATGATATAAGAATTTAGTATAGTTAATAAGAATAATATTGGGAACCACTTAAATTTCATGAAAGGTCTAAAATTATGGACTAGAAAGAAAGAGTGTATTTTTTTCCAATCAAGCACTGAATCATCTTCTCGATCGTCCGCATATCAACCCTACCAGACAAATGGAGGGAAGTTCCAAACAAGCACCATGTCCTGATCGGTTCCGTGCAGCCCATGGGCTTTGGGTTCATCCACTTGGGTCCCACAACCCCTCGGCAATGCCCAGCAACCTCGGCCACAGACCACAATGGCTACTAACTTAAATTCTAGAGTTAAGTTGTATTTAGCATAAGATATCCTTTTCAGTAGTATTTAGTATTCCAAATTAATTTTTGCTGCTTCTAACATCTGAAATCATTTTTTCAGTGGTACTCATTTTTCTCAGTAATTTTTGGAGCACACTAAATTATTTTTTAATTAGCACTTAGTATCTTAAATATAAAGTGCTCATACTTACTATAAGAAAATACTTGATGAGCAAAACTGCATAAAAAATTGTTCAATATTAAGTCAATATCATAAATTTTGCGATATTTAAGATATTGGATGCCATTTAAAAGATAATTTAGTATGTTGGAGACACAAAAAATTATGAAAGATATTGAGTATTACTGAAAAAAATATTTTTGAATACTCGATGTAGCAAAAATTAGTTTAGAATACCAAATACAACTGAAATTTATATTTTAAAATGTTAAATGCAACTTAAATAGCAACTTAACTCTAGAATTTATTATTTCATTTGGGCTAAATGCAACTTAAATAGCAACTTAACGTACTCGAAGTCGAGATAAAATTTTTTAGATATTTATTTTATACACAATAAAATTATTTTTAAAAAACTAATTTAAACACCCACTCGTCCGACTCGCTTGTGAACCCAACCAGCGATCAGGTGAATTTGTGCGTACGCTTCTTGTCCCAATGAAAAATGCAACAGAAATATTTATTGCTGAAATTGACATGTTATGTGTCCTCTACTATTTGATCAAAAGATTTTCTAGACAAGATGTTGGTGGGGACAGCACTGAAATTCTCCAAAAATTTAGCAAATTTTCCAACTCCATAACACTATGCAAATCTTGTTAATGACAACACCTATAGACAAATAGAAAATTCAAGTCGGGCCTTAAGAACATTATCCTTAAGAGTGGCAAAGTAATAGTGCACTCCTTAGGATTAAACAAATTCTCCCTCTTAAAATAGGGTGAGTAAAGAACAACCAAAGATGAAAAAACAAAAAACGTTGCTCGAAAGCTTAGAAGTTAGAACTTGGGAATGTGGTGAACTTTATTCTAAAACCCCATTTATAGGCCATGAATCACAAGAGAGCATTGGGCACTTAAACACAATTAAATATCAATTGCGAAATCATTAACTCACTTAATGAGGATTTAAAATTATTAAAGATGTCGGTTACAAACATTGAAGAGGTATAATAGTGATTAAAGTGATGGATTAATTAGACACATATTTTTCATAAAGAGTACCTAATACTGCATTTGAGTAGTGCACAAGAGGTGAGTGGAAATTACCACATTCACCTCAGATAGCCTATTGTGTGCACAAGCTCACTTTCCTTCTTGACTCATTTAGTAGCCCAAAATTATTTATTACTTGGATATTCATAATTTCAAACGATGTGAGACTTTTCCTTTGACCCACCCACACACATAATATTTACAGCGTAAGATTCTGCGTATGAGTTTGATATTAATACGTTTATGTCCCTACGTACGTTTAATTGTATTAAATCAGGGTGGAAAAAAGATTGAGGCTGAGCTTTGGGCTGCGCGGTCAGCTTTCTGTCTTTTGCATGAAAAAGATTCGAAGGGTTACTCCTCTAATTCTATTTATAAGGTACTTCTAGCATATTTCATATTGATTAAGAAAAATCTTAAAATGTATTAACTCTCCACTAAAATATAAAATATTCTAACTTTACCCATGTTTAATATATACACCTTTCAAAAGAAATAACTACCTACACTATAATAAATGAAGGACAAAATAGTACATTCCTTTTGAAAATTTAATAAAATGACTTATAAATAGGATAAAAAAAAAACCCTTCTCTCTTTATCCTATAAATATGACCAGAGGAGTATTATGGAATCGGATTCTCTTGCTCCTGTGTCCTTATTGAATGATTGGATTGTGAATAGGAAGACTGCTAACATATTCATTGCCCAAATCTGAAGGCTGGTCAATGAGAGTTGGGATATACATATTCTACACATTTGTAGAGAAGGAAATTATTGTGCCAACTGGATTGCAAATTGAAGCCTGTCACAGGACATTGGTTTTCTGCTTTTGAACAATCACCTGAGGGATTGAATATGCTGCTGTATAGAGATTTGCCGGGCTATGCTAGCTCAAGACTTCTTTCAATGGTGAATGAATAATTTGGGCGATTTGCTCCGTTGCTCATAAAAAAAAGCGCCACTTGTGTGAGACACGCTTAAATTGAGATGCATTTGAGCTGTTGAATTTTTTTTTCCCATTAAAAAAAAAGGTTATGGACTTATGGATCTTATTATTGAATAAATAACATTAAAAATATGATTTTAATTTTCAAGTTGCAATATTTACTCATACAGATGGATATTTAAATATTACATCAGCCCATACATATTAAACGTTAGGAGAGAAACGCAATCAGGTCCTAAGTAAAAAAAAAATTATTAAAAAGTTTTAATGACAACAAAACAGTTTGTAATGACAAGTTTTAGAGCAGTTATTATGTTTACTTGTCATTAAGATTTTTTAATAATTAGGTCTTTTATTTGAGACCTCATTACAACTCTTCCATATATTAAAGTGCAAGTTGAAAAATAAGATGTACTAGTGGGAACATGCGCATTGCGTGGCCACATGCGGTCGCTGCTGCTGGAGAATTCTTTAGATGTTGATTTTTTTTCTTAATTAGATTATTAGAAAACGATGTTGTTTTTCAAAATAAAAATAGGATTAGTTTCTTATATACCTAGTAATCATTTTCTTACGATATAACACACAAGACTTCTATATTGGTAACTTCATTATTTTATACAACTGATGAGTTGATGGAGATCAGATTGATTATACGAGTTAAATCCTATTCCTTAATTGCTATAACTGCAGTAGCTAGGTTAGATTTAGTTTAACATGGGTTTGTACTACTCCTTTTAGAGTTAAATATAAGAGCTACTCCCTCTTATCCTTATTATAAGAGCTATTCTAGTATATATATTTTTATAAAACCCTTTGATAATTTCAATGAGTATTAAATACTTTTCCCCCCCAATATATGCCCATATTTAATGAGGGTATTGATGGACCAAAAATTAATATGTTTTTGGAATTTAGTATAATTAATGAGGGCAATATTAACATTCACTTGAATTTTATGACTAATTTAATATTTTTAAATAATTTTATTGATACCTGCGAATTAGGTAGCCTATTCTTATAATAAGGATAAGAGGGAGTAGATAACTAGTCCTTCCTATCTCTTATATGAAATGCCTTCCAAAAATAAAGGCTGATCTAAAGTATAAGATGCCTAGTTAAAAAAATCAAATGATGTTCTCTTTTTATCCCTGTAATTTTAATAGATTTCTTGTAAATTAAGAAGGCATTATGAGGTCTTCCTTAGTGGGGTATAATTGTAATATTGGAATTTTTTGGTAAAAGAAACACAAAACGATCCAACTTTTGCATGAAGCATTTTATACAAATTAAGGACTGGACGGGGTACCTCACATGGATTAAGGAAGTTAATTTCATCATTAGTAAATAAATGAGTGGTGTATTTCTTAAAATATTTCCTCCAGTCCTATTTATAAGTTTTAAATTTAGGGAGAGATACGTTGTATTTTATAAACTTCAATTTGGGTTGTTTTAACATTTAATTTTTTTTTCAAATTTATCCTTAATTATTTATTCTTTCTCCTTTACCTTACTCTCTCTCATCATATCTTCCTATACATTCTCTTTTATTCTTTTTCTCATTTATTACTTAGCCATATTTGAAAATAGAAGTATATTTATAACCTATTTATTACTTTTAACTAATTTTTTTATTATTCATAAATTTGTTATTTGAAGCTTATAATAAAATCACGAAGGAGTACCTCTCATTCTAATCATTTATGTTGGAAATTAACCCAATTTATGTAATCAATACGATAGTTGGAAAAAATAATAAAACCAGGAGACAAAAGACGTTAAGATGAATCAAATGTTGTGCGGATGATTTTTCACATGAAGACATAAAAGTATATGGGGGGAGGGGTACGAGTCGAAAATAAACGCTATGCATGACTTCACAGGCTCATAGCTTACCAAGCTTTTAGATTTTCTGTATTATTTAAAGCTCCGCAATGTGTGTCAAGAAAATAAACCAAACCTCATCAACCTTCTTGCAATTCTACTAAACCCAATCTTTTCTCATATTGTCTGAGAAATATGGCAGAAGGTGAGGTTGAGATTGTGTCCAAAGTCACCATAAAGCCAATATTTTTTTTTTCAAATTTATCCTTAATTATTTATTCTTTCTCCTTTACCTTACTCTCTCACATCATATTTTCCTGTACATTCTCTTTTATTCTTTTTCTCATTTATTACTTAGCCATGTTTGAAAACAGAAGTATATTTATAATCGATTTATTATTTTTAACTAATTTTTTATTATTCATAAATTTGTTTTGTGAAGCTTATAATAAGATCATGAAGGAGTACCTCTCATTTTAATCATTTATGTTGGAAATTACCCCAATTTATGTAATCAATAGGATAGCTGGGAAAAATAATAAAACCAGGAGACAAAATGTAACATCCCATTTTTTTTTTTATTTGTTTGGAGACTTAGTACGGGTAGTGCTATATATAAAAATTATTATAAAATAAAAGAGAAGAGAAACAATATATTTAGATGTAAAGATTAAATAGAAAATAAGAGTCTGAAATAATTAAAGAGAGCTATGTATAAATATTTAAAGATAAATAAAAGGGGGATAAAATATTTAAAAATATATATATTTAGGAAAGAATGGTTTAAATTTTAAATTTACCATATCTGATAGGATTTTAATAATAATAAGAACAATAAGTTAAGATCAAATAAGGGGATGGAGTTTAAATTTTATAAATTCTACAAATACCCAAGAACGTAGTTTCTATCTCATTGGTGGTTGCCGTAACGCAAACCTGATCGCTCTGTAGGTAGCTTCTCCTTTGTCCTTCCTTTTCTTTTGTATTCCTTCTCTTTTGTACTCTATCCTTTTGAGCCAAACCAGCAGTCTCTTGTCTCTTGTTCTTTTTCTTTTTGTTTTTCCTCACAGCAATCTTGACCGGCTTACCTTGTCCTTTCTTTGCAATCAACAAATCACTGGCATGGTCTTCTCTCAAAGGTATATAAACATATATATTATTTTCTTTCTCACACACTCCTTATACACACACACACACACACATGCACGTCTCCCCACCGCTCCCTCTTCCTTTCCACAATTTTCCATCTTTAATATATATATTTGGATATGTCTGGATCACTACGTACCCGTCCTATCATCAAATTGTACCCATGTATATAGGTGAATAATTTAGTTGCACATGAATGAAATAAAACGCGCATGACGTGAGCGATGATCAAAAGGCTTAAGGTTAGGAGAGTTTTGGGCCTTGTATCTAGTTACATATGTATATGAATGTTTAGGATAATTTAGTTACCTTGCCATATTACATTTTTCAAACTCACAATGTGGACAAATAGAATAAAATACATAATTGATGGTTTTGGATTAGAGATAACTTACTCCTGTTCATCTGGTCATCGTTTCTTTCCCCAATACATATGTGTACATATATACAACATCAATCTAGTTTATAAACTAAAATCTGCAGGTTTGGAAATTTCTAAAAAGAATTCAAGACCTTCCTAGAATTTACTATTATAGTGGACTAATTAGATTATAAAGGAATATGAATTTAAAAGAAGATTTATGTTTCCAGGAGATAAGTTATAAGACACTAAGATAACTTTGGAGAAACTTCAGTGTAGGTTTAGGATAGACTTTTACTAGTTTTGAGCTATATATATATATATATATTAATATTATTGTATATATGTGATTCTTGTAGCCTCTCACAGAGAGCCTTGGTTGTTGAAATTTTTGTTTAACTGCTTGTGGCTAAAGGATAACAGTTAACGTAGATTTCTACCTACTTTGCTTGCTAGTGACTCCTATGAGTCCCTTAATAAATATAGAATCTTTAGAGACATGTCATTTATTGTTTTGAGAAAAGATTTGCTAGGAATCATGAAAAATTCTTCTAGATCCAAAAGCTAACCTTGTGGGATGATTTCTGCAAATGACCCATATTTGAGTCTTACTGTTTTATAATTAGTTTTATTGTTTGTTGTTGATGCATGCTAGGTGCTGTGTAGTAATGCTATATATTGTGATTCGTGAGATCTAATCCTGTGAATTACTATACTATATGCCATTGCTGTGATATTTTATGATTATGAAATATAACTATGGAAAATAAATATGGTGGAGGATTGATGGGAAATTGTGTGACATTGTGACCACGTAGTAGGCTGCCATATGGCGCTTTATGGCTGGCCCATATTACCAGGGCAGTAACCCTTGGCTTGCGACACTCCAGAGGTATCCCAGGCAGTAACCCTTTCTGGAGGAACCCATGGCCCTTATGTGCTTTGCCTACTTTGGCCGGTTTGCATCACACTTATGGGAAGCTTGCAAGAGTCGGTTATGACGTGGGTAGCAATTAGCCCATGGGTTCATTTGACAGTTATAAGGAGGTTATAAGGTGAAACTGAAAATTTAATATATTGTGATAATGTGACAATTATGATGCATTTTATTTAGTTTGAATATTATGACATAATATGATCTTAAATGATATGCCTGTCTGCGTGCTATTCATATGCTATTGCTAACTATTGATTTAGAACTGTTAGTCCTACCTGGCATCTCATAAGGGTACTAGTAGATAAGGTGGGTAGGATTTATGTTACTGAGACAGTGGTCTCATTCTGTTACTTCATCAATTTCAGGTGAGAGCAGCAGGGGAGACGTAGTGGGGAAGGCACTGTATGTGTGAGGTCACTTATACTAGTGACTGTGCTTTGATTCTAGAATTTATGTTTGGTTTACGTTTAATTGCCACCTAGGAGCCATGATATTCTTTAGACTGTTAGTAGCTTATTTTGGACTTGTTATTACTACTAGACTGTTTTGCTTCTTTGGCTATGGATATTTTTATTGATTGCCCTAAGGGCCTTAAACCCACAGCTGAACATTGCGGCAATTGCATCTAAATAAGTGGGTTATTTAGTGATGCCTTTCTTGTGATTTATTTTATATAATGTCTATGTTAACTGGGTATGTCAGGGATTTAAATAACCATGTTAGGGGTTTAGCCTTTTTTTTCCTAACATGGTTAAGGCGAAGAAGTAAGTATGATATTTTTTTATAACCATGATATGTGCTTGGGTATGGTTTTTCTTTTTATATATCATGGTTATTCAGCGAACAAAAAAAAAGTTAGGATTCTTCTTTTATGTACCTAGTAAACATACGCAGGTGCTACTTGTATATTTAAGTATGGCATAATTTTATGTGGGATATTACACAAAAGACATTAAGATGAATCAAATGTTGTGCGGATGATTTTTCACATGAAGACATAGAAGTAGTTGGGGGAGGGGTACGAGTCGAAAATAAATGCTATGCATGACTTCACAGGCTCATAGCTTACCTAGCTTTTAAATTTTCTGTATTATTGAAAGCTCCGCAATGTGTCAAGGAAATAAACCATACCTCGTCAATCTTCTTGCAATTCTACTAAACCCAATCTTTTCTCATATTGCCTGAGAAATATGGCAGAAGGTAAGGTTGAGATTGTGTCCAAAGTCACCATAAAGCCAATATCACCAACTCCAAATCACCTTAAACACTTCCAAATTTCTCTCCTTGATGAGATCGCTCCTCCTCCTTCTGTTTATGTTCCTGTTGTTCTCTTCTATTCTGCTTCTAATAATGATTTTCCCAAAATCTCTCGAAAGTTGAAGAGTTCGCTATCTCAAATTCTCACTATCTACTATCCATTCTGTGGAAAAATCAAAGGAGCAAAAGGAATTATAATGTTGATTGTAATGATGAGGGTGTCCTTTACCTTGAAGCTAGAGCACCCTCAAAGCTGTCAGATTTTCTCAACAATAATACCAACCAACAACTCAATGAGATTAAAGGGTTTCTTCCATTAGATCCCTATAAGCCTAAACTAGACGACGATGATGAAGATCGTCTAATAATGGCTGTTCAGGTTACTGAGTTAGGCTATGGAGGCATGGCAATTGGTGTGTGCATCTCACATAAGGTTTGTGATGGGACAACAGTAGCTACATTCCTCCAAGCTTGGTCTCAAAAGGCAATGGGAGAAGGAAGTGAAGTGGTGGCTTCTTCTTTGTCTCTTAATATGAAGCTTCATTGCTTTTTCCACCCAAAGGCATAGAAATTGACTTCAATAACATGATAGGCGAGAAGAATATTACAAAGAACAGACTCTTGTTTAGTGAAAATAGCTTATGTACCCTACAAGAAGAAATTTCAAGAGGTTGTGGCTTTAAGCCCACTAGAGTTGAAGCTGTGACAACTTTGATATGGAAATTAGCCTTGCAAGCTGCAAGAACCATAGAAACAAGTCACAAAAGTGGTTCATTCATGTTCCATGCTGTGAATATACGTGGCCGGATGCTACCACCATTGCCAAAGAATTCTCTAGGTGACATTAGCATACTTCACTTATTTGTTGAATTATATGAACGTTTCCATTCACTTGTTTAATTTGAGGTTTCAATTGACAAAATGTAGGTAATCTTTTTCTAATATAGGTAATCTCTTTGTATCTGCAATTTGTCCATTGTTTGAGGTTGACAAAGAAACAACGGTGGAGCTACAAGATTTGGTAGAAGTAGTGAGAAAAACCATAAAGATGGTTGATGGGACTTTTGTGAGTAAACTTCAAGAAGATGGTCAAGAACTTATTGAAATCCTTGAATCAATAAGACAAAAGTTGCATCTGGCGGCTAGGGAAGGTGTTCCTTGTTATATCTTCAGTAGCTGGGTGAGACTTGGTTTCTATGAAACAAACTTTGGATGGGGCAAGCCAACTTGGGTTTGTACTATTGGAGTGCCCGTAAGAAACGTAATCTTTTTTATGCCAGCGAGTTCTGAGGATGGAGGAATTGAGGCTTGGGTCACCCTGAATGAGCTTCATATGCTTCAATTTCAAAACAATCCTCTCTTACTCCAATTTGCTTCTTTTGGCCCTTAAATACACCGCTGTTCTTTATTATTACTTGCATTTATTTGCTAATATTTAAGTTGGTGTTGGAGTGTGAAGTGCGTGTATTTGCATATTGTTAGCTGAATTTCATATTATGTGAGTTGTTGGTTATGTATTGGATTGATAAAAAGTGATCAAGCAATTATATATATGTTGAAGCCTTAAGTGTTATGTCTACTGTATGTTAAAGTTTCTTTATCTACTTCATTCTTCTCTAGTTCTAAATGTAAAACTCATTTTATAGTGTAATATTTACATTATAGAATGAGTCTTGCAATTAGGATCGAAAGTTTTATCCCAAAAGTGTCCATTAACTTTTGTTTGGGTTTTGTAGTCACCTTATATAAACTACGAATATCTTACCTGAATAGGAAAACATGATAAACGCAAAATTCCTCTATCAACTTTAACTCACATATAGGCATAGGACTTTCAACTTTCTAAAACCCTAAAATGAAATTTTGAAAATTCCGTCACCTAAGATCAATGTTTACTCCTCTTGTCCTATTAACAAGATAGACGGAGAAGAAATTTTTTTAGCTCTATTTATAAGGTCTCTCAAGAGAACTTTTTTATATAAGTGTATAATTTTATCTTTTATTTATTATTATATTTATTTTATTTTCATGTGGTATAATATATATTGAATAGGGATGAATTTAGAAAGTTGTTGAATTTTAATGCAGAGTAAATAAAGTTTAAAGTTTTTTTTTTCCGGTCCGTGATTAGTATGGATGAAAGATTATGTTCGGCATCCATTCTATATTATTTATGTTACCAAGGAATTGATACTCCCTATTAACTCGAAAATCGATTTAAAGTATTTGATAAAGATCAGTGTATTAGAAATTTAATGAAGGTTATTGCCTTCCGCCACAATCCTTTTGGATAGCTTTTGTTGAAACGAAGATATAGACAGAGAAGAATCCACACATCGTGGTAATTGGGAAACCTCCCTCCGTAAAGGACCCAAAATCAAGTTGAATAATTCCTTTAATATGGGTTTTTTAAATATATTTTTAATCTTTGTTTTTATGTATACTTAGCTTATATATATTTATAATTATATTTATTATAGATCAAAACATATATTATATGTAACATGACTAGCCATGTAATATTATATTATAAATTTCATGCGCTTTTTAGTTATTACATATCTGAGTGCTTTTGAATAAAATTACGTGAACATTATATATATAAATGTATATTCATTTTGTTGATAGCACTATTGAGGTATAAACATTAGTATTACTATCCTTGCCCATTAATATAAAAGTTAAATAATTAATTTGATGATATTAATGAAGCTAGTTAAATTAGTTATTTATAATAAATATGTGTTGGTTTTCCTAAACTATTTTCTTTAATTGTGTACATTAGAACTATTCTTTGATAGGAACTCTTATTACAATCAATATAAACACGTTGAAGAAAAATAATAACTTTGGATCAAGTTCAACTCTCAACTAGCTCTTGTATTAAAAATATATATGATAATTCAGACATAATCATTCTAGAGTAAACTCAAATTTAACCAAAATGAAGTTTGTAAAATGAATTCTGGGGCCAAAAGCAAGTTTGCAAACATTACTCCAACCACATATTAAGTCACTTTGACTAATTCTTCTCCTTTCTTACCTGCTTCATATTCCTACTATTTGTCAAACACATTTGTAGCCAAAAATTCACCTTTGCATGGAATCCTCTCCCCCTTTCCCTTTTCATATCCTACTAAACATGGCATGTAAGAAACAAGTCCTTTAATTTGTTAATCCTGATATTCAAATGGGTCCTCTTATTTCTGTTGGCAACAAGATATATATCCCTAGACCTTGAGAATATTGTCCAACATCTCTTTAGCAGCAATATGATAATGCGTTTGAAATTTTTACCACTTTGCAAAACCTAGGAAATACATGATCTTGAGGTAGACTATAATACAATTACGAGACTAATCATAATTAACATGATGTTGTTACCATTAATTACTCTTAGCATTTTTTTTTGGCCATAAATCACACATCCCCACTGTATTCTTTAGAGAGGATTCGAATTTATAACTTCATCCCTAATGAAAACTTTAGTAAAGCATTTGGTGTCATTGCCTTACAAGGCCCCAACTCTTGGCATTAATCAAACTCTATAATGCACTGCTGATGGATCATAATTATGCCCATATTACATACACAATATAAGACATGTCTTTATACGCACTCATTCATCCTGCTTTGCATCCATCCATTCATGTCATGTGCTCAAATTCTTTTGTTCTCGCTGAACATATGAATATATTTTTTTTAAAAAAAAATTACTTATTTTGTATTCTTTCAATTGCCTATTTTCATTTACTAAAAACCCTGAAATTCATATAGAACCAAAATAGAGTACAATAAAAAAATTCAACCAAAATAACAGTAATTCAGTAGAGTCAGATCCATTCCATAAAAAAAGAATTCACAATCCTAATATCATCCTAACCATGTTTTAGCAATCAAAATAACCCTACACATACAAGAAAATTCAATACCATAAAATCTTGTCTAAATGTAACACCCTGAATTTTATGACTTAGGATGGGCAGAAAAGAGAAAATTCATTAAAATTATTTATTTGCCAAATAAGTTGGGAAAAATTATGGAATATTGATTTTTAGGGTTTAGAGACATTTTGGAAAAGGTATTTCCCCAAAAATGGCTTAAATAATTTTAATGGATCATTTTAAGAGAAAAATGGTTTATTTTTTCCGAAAATTATGGAAAAATACTTAGAGATTTATATTTAATCTAAAAATTTTAGGATGATCATTTGAGATAGTAAAGAAGATAGTTGAGGAATAAAATTCTTAAATGAGTTAAGGATTAATTCCTGGAATTAAGAGTTATTTTCTTGGAAAATTCAAAAAAATAATTGAGTTAATTTTTGACCCAAAATTTTTAGGGAAATTATTTTATGGGTCAAAGAAGATAATGGAGAAGGAAAATCCAAACAAGACATCATGGAAAAATTTCTGGATTTATTCTATAATTTCAGAAATTTAGTGAAAGGATGACATTGGAAATAAGAATGTTTAAAGGGGCAAAATGGTCCATTAAGTCACACACTACCCGTGCCACCTTCTTCATTAACAATCAGCTCACCGTGGCATTCTTTCATTTCCTTCCATCCGTGACAGTGAGAGAACTCGAGAGAGGGAGACAGACCGAGAGAGAGAACGGAGAAGGAGTAGTGCCGGAGGTGGTGATCTGAGGAGCTACACTTGCATGCAAACCGGTTAAACTGTCAAGGTGAGTATCCTGATCAACCTCCCACCATTTTCTTTCCTGTTATCCGAGTGGTTATGGCGTGTTTGAAGAGAGAGAGACAGAAGGGTAGTGAGAGAAAGTGATGGAAAGGATAAGAGGACCGATGGATTCGGATTCTATGGGTAGATTGAAGTGTTTGATGTTGGTTTTTTAAGCTTGCATGTGAGATTTCTTGCTGTGCTCTAGTTTGGCCGAACAGGGGGGGGCATCATGGTTTCTGTAAGAATGAATTTCGGTTCCTTATTTACTTAGTGAGAGGAGTTGATCTTGAGGCTGTAATTTCATTTCTTCCTTCTGTTTTCTTGCTGGCCAAACTGGCATAGCACGAAACACACACACACATATATATATGCATGTGCCGCGGGATCCAGAAGGAGTTTGTGTGTGACGGGTTGCTCTGTTTTTTTTTTTGAATCCGAGACAGGGGAGTGTATTCGGTGCTTGCATGTTGTTTACTTTAGTTTTCTGATGGGACTTTGTTACTGGTTACAGAGATTTTGGAGTGTATATATATATGAGGAAGAACCGAAGCTTGTGTGTGTGTGTGTGTGTATAATGTGTGTGCGTGCTTTGTTGTTGTCATGGGACTCGAATTCATGGAGCTAAGGGAAATGGTCACTGGTTAGATGATGACCGTTTTGGAGAGGAGACCGAACTGATATATATATATATATATATATATATATGTTTGTTACATGTGTGTATTGATTGGAGATATATAGAAATCTAGAAGTTCTAGATTGGGAAGTATTTGAGCATTATTGAGAGCTAGCTAGGAATTTAGGTGTTAATAAAGTGTTTGAGAATGTTGCTAAGGCTATGGGAAGCTTAGAGATTAAATGATTGAATTTAGGATTTATTTTAATAGCCAGTTACTAAGTAAAGTAAACTGTATGGGTTGAGATAATTAAGGAATAAAGCGTTCTAGAGAGAATAGTTTGAATAAGAAAAATTGTTCAGGATGACCAACTGTTATGTAAGGGTAGAGATTAAAGAAAATTTGGGATTTAAAGAGAGTTATTGAATTTATGAATTACAATTGGATCAAATATTGATCTACCCTTACAAACATGATAGGTTTTGATATATGCTCAAGCTCACCAAGAAGCAGAAAGAAAGGAGAACGGTAAGGTTTTATTTGGAGGGAAGCAGACCAGGTAGTAATTCTTTCCTACCTTACATTTATGTATGATTACTACATGTCTGTTTGTGCCATATTGCTATTCAAAAAGCATGAGAATATGTAATCCTTAATTCCTTGCATGAGTTAATAGCCGTGATCATGTGCAGCTGAAAGATATGGGGCTTTATGAGCCATTATTTATGCGGCCTTACGAGCCATTGTATGTCCGGCTTTATGTGCCGTTGATTGCGCATTCAGCTAATAAATCTGACTATGTGTCATTGCACTTAAATGCTTTTTATGCATAACTTGCAAGGTTATGTTCCATATGGCTTGTTTTGTATACTTTATGTAATTTGCATATGTGTTTGATGAAAATTACTACTACGGGGATTCTTTAGAATCTCACCCTCCCATTTATGATGAACAGTGAAGGCTAGTAGCTTGAAGGATAAGGAGGTTGTTTGAGAAGAAGGTGAGCTGGTTGAAGAGTAGAGATTGCTATTATATTCTGTAAATATGTAGCAAAATATCTTAATAAGTTAATACTTATTTTATTATATATGTTATATGGGCAAATAACTTTACTTGCTCTATGGAAATATTATTTCTTATCCTCTATAAGAAGGTGAGCTTGCCAGGTGCAAGTATATGCTGTTAACCAAGAGCGTTGCTCTATTTTTTTAATATGATATTATAAGATTGCACAGTATGAAATCAATCTGGGTTATAATAGATTAAGTAGAAAGTAGAGTTGATTCAGGATCACTCTTTAATTATTATAAAGGTTTGAAATTTTTTATCGACGAATTCCAACGTTGAAAAAAAAAATTCCTGTCTTTTCTCAGGTAGGAAACCTAGCGTTAGAGATTCACAGACATTAAAAATGATCCTATTAGTATATGTAAAAGTAAGGTGTCGCACTAAACCTTTTAACCTCATGTATCATTTTGAGAATAAAAACTCTTAAAGAAATTGTCCTGCCAAACAATCTCTAATAGCATCAATCTCTTCATCAGTGTAGGAGTTGTCATCATCGAAAATCTGTAAGTTTATAAATAAGGAGATTGAATTTATCAAAATAAGAGAATTAAAGAAAAACAACAATTCAGTAGGAAAAAGCAAATAATCATAATTAAACTAATTATTACTATCTCTCAAAATTTTAATACATTCAAACTCAATAATTTCAATATCCGCATTTTGCATTTCCTAGTTGCAAATGACATTGTAAAATCAAAGTGAGTAGGAAAGATGAACATGTATATATGTGAAGTAATATAATTGTTGATGACATTAAAGAACTTAAATTGAAAACACTTACTTTCAGTTTGCACTAAACAATCTTGTCATGTTTTCCCTTGCGCTTCCCACCCCGTATATAATATGTCTTCAAAGACCTATGACCAAATAGAAATGACTAAATATTAGAACAACTTAATGCAGTAGGAAAAATAAATATATGATGACAAAACTTATGTGTTGAAGACACATTTGATTTTGCCACTTGGGGATGACCCAATGAATTAAACCAATAAATGACATTATCTATGGGACAAGGAACGCACAATGACCAATGTCCATTGAAATATAAAAAGAAATGAAACAAATATAGATTATTTGAAAATTGAATATATAGATATATAGATATAGATATAAGCTGCTTGCTTTTCAATGACTGGGGCAAAATAACAAGGTAAGTGAGTCTCTCTAATGATATTATCCACGAAACTCAACCGCCTATCAACAGTATTTTTCAAAGGTTGCAAAGCGGCTGAACATATGAATTCATACAAATATCCCTTTCTCGTAGAAGCACACAAGTTGTGAAAGTAGCTATCATCAATTTGATATGAGACAAAAATTAGTTCATACATATAAGTAAAAAATAAGCAATCAAAAGTATAAATCATAAAATAGAATCATATTATTGTCAGTTGAGTCCATGCAATGTCTAACTGATCCAGAGATAGAAAGTCCTTAAGATCCTTCTGGTCCAATCCAAAATGATATGTCATTTGATCCCCCACAATCCCAATAGGCATTTTTATATTGACTGTGTTAACTGATTTGTAAATGTCATACAGTTGTGCCAAACAGGAAAATTTAGTAGCATCTTCAACATCCTAAGAAAAAAATAGAATAAAGATAGGTAACATAAGTAGTGTATGAAAGAAAAATCAGAAAATGCTAATGTGTTTTGTACCATTGGGGATATGATGTCAATGAGTCTTTTAGACCATAAAATAAAATATCCTTTTGCTTAGCCTAGCTTGCCAACCTTGTCACTAGGGAAAGACACATCTGCACCTACCTCCTCCTCTCGAATAGCTGTAACTGTCACCTTGACCAAGTCCGCTTGAATTTTTTGATGATGAATTTTAGACCCTTGTGTTATTTAATGGCATTGGCAATAGCAGCATTTTTGGGTCATCTAAATAGAGAACACAAGGTTTTCCATCATTTGGTGTGGGACCAGGGTCAAACAGAGCTGACGGCACTTGTGATTGAAATTAAATGGAAAAAATGTTGGCAAAATTCAAAAGAAATTAATTAAGTTGCGATTAATTTTATACCTGAGGTGTATGTTCTTCTTGTTGAAGTTGCCCAATTTATATGCTTGAGACCAAAGATCACATCTCCTCATGAATTTCAGACAAACTCATTTTTGAAGAATTGACGAACCTCACCACTTGTCATAATCTCTTGGCGAACTTGTTCTCAAACTATGTCTATCAGGTCAGCACTTAGGACACTTTTTCCTGTAGAGCTTTGTGAACTGGAACCAAAGAATTGGGTTAAACCAACTGTCTTTGATAACCCTCTTACTCGACTAGGATGGTCTAACTACTCAGTTGTTGTTGGTAGGATGTCCACCCTTCCACTTGGAGTAAAAGAATCTTGACTACTCTACTCCTCAAGTATATCCTATAACATATAAGTAATAAATAAAAAGTAATTACAATTTTAACAGAATGTAAACACTATTTTAATTTAATTATTTTAATTTAACTACTTATAATTTTTCTAGCAATGTCAACAATAGTTCAATTGATATATTCACCTTTCTTCATCCTGTATGCTTCCATGTTCTATGTCGAGAAGGAGGAGGGGGCTTGAACAACAATGTTGGGGTCTAATTTTGCAGCTTCTTGCATTTTTTTTTTTGAAATCAACTTCTATGATATTTTATTGTGCCTTTCTATAACCCTCACGAGACATGTAATGCTAATATACATTTTTAGATTATTTTTCTTTATTTGAAGCCCTTCATTTCTACAAAAAAAAAATGAAGTTACTTAAATGAAATGAAACTAGTTTATATGGACAGAATCACTTACTAGAAGTTTACCTGAAATTCAAGATCTAGCCATGACGCTACAAATTTTCTCCAAGTGTCTTCTTCAAGAAAGGAGTAAATATCACATGAGTTCTCATCCTTTTTAGCCCATTGAATGTAAGTATGAGTGAGAATTGTCTTAAAAATCTTTTAATCACCAGCCTACTTGCACTATGTGTGCTATTGAGAGTATCATAAGGATTAATTCTATCTATGCAAAGCCCAAGATGAAGGTTTCTTGACTCACTATCAACTTCTGGATACATTTCATCTATTTTCTTCCACTAAGAGAAATTGGTAGGGTGCCTGAGATGTTTTCTATATGATATTTTCTCGTCAAAATGCCATGTCAAATTTTTTGCCTCCGTTGCATTAGCAAACAAACGTTTAAATTGTGGTATTATTAGAAGATACAATAGTACCTTCAAAGGTTGCCTTTTAGTTGTCTTATTAGCATCACCATCACTACCTATGTTCTTCTTTACTTTATATCGTGAAGATAAGCATTTTGGACACTTACTAAGATCAGCATACTCTTCCCTGTATAATATGCAATTATTAGGATAGGCGTGTATCTTTTCATAGCCCATACCCATCTAAGACAAGATTTTCTTTTCCTTATACACACTATTTGGAAGAACATTATCAATTAGAAGCATATCACCCAGCAATTGAAGTAACTCTGTAAAACTTTGTCCACCCATTAGTTGCTTTCAAATTGAATAATTTCAATACAACTGTCAACCGTGTATACTTAGAACACCCAAGATATAAAGTTATCTCTGCGTCTCTTTATAAGCTGTCATTTATATGTGATTGTGCAAATAACCCCATTCCAACATCATGAATCATATCACCCATTCTATCATTCAAGCCACTCATAACTTTCTCTTCTTCAACCAATGGCATTGTTCCTCTTTCGCTATGCCATATCCATCTTATATATCAAAAATTTATCCTATCACAAAATAAGTGATCCTTGTATCATCAATAGTCAATCATCTTCCATTTAAACAAGTAACACAGGGGAAAAAATACTTTTCACTTTTGTTATAAGCATTTCTTTTTTGTAAATTCAATAAATTCTTTTAGCTGGGAAGAAAATGTGAAATGGGGAAGGGGAGAGCGTTAACCTCGAGTTAGAAATTGAGGGGGGACCGTACGTCAACCACGAGCTGGAAGATGGAAGCTGGAAATAGGGGGCGCAAGATTAGAGTGTGAAATGGGGGCAGCGCAAGATCACAGTAGTAGTGTGAAATGTGAAATGGGGGGCGCAGCTCCAAATTTTTTTTAAACAGGCTTGTTTGTTATGATCGCCCTATACTCTTCTGTTGAGTGTAGATGGATGTATCACCCTTTTTTCCTCTATTTTCAATTCCAGACGAAAATGGATCTTTTGTAATAGTGAGGAGAAAAAAGGGGTCTCATAGATGCTTATAACTTTATATATTTTATTTATATGTTGTAGATATATATTTTACCCATCCATATAACTTTTTTCTTTTTGACAACAACATGTTTTATTATTTATTTATTTTCTAATGTTTAGATTGGTGCAACATTAATTCATGAGTCCCACATCTAGTTATGTTTATTTTATTAATTGAACGGATCATATATATATATATGTATGTATAGATATACTTCCTCCCTATCTATTATACTCCTCCGTCCTTATTATAAGACCCCATTTGACTTTTTATTTGGTCCTAATTATAAGACCCCAATCCATTTTGTCTCTTATATTTATGCATTTTTTTCCAAGATAATCCTTCTAATAATGATAGTTTTAGCCAATATACTTAATTAGCAAGGATATTTTAGGAATGACAACACTTATTTATTATAAATAACCAACTTAACTTACTTCCTTAATCTCCTCAAATAAGTCAATTGGGTCTTATAATTAGGACCGGAGGAGTACTATACTTTTCTAATCCTATTTATAAAACACTTTTAGCATATTTCATATAGATCAAGAAAAATTTTAAACTACATTAACTTTCTATTAACATGTAGTAATAACTTTTCAATTTCAACCCTATTTAATATATGCAACTTCAAAAAAAATATCAACACTATAATAGATGAAGGACAAAATAATGCATTCATGCTAATAAGTTAAATAGGTGATTTATAAATAGGACCAAATGAGTATATAATTAAGGCATCTCTAACCACATCATTGAAACCGAAGAAAGGTGGCTTAGTCATTAAATTTATCTGAAAATAGAATTAATTTTTTTATTTTACTCATATGTAAATAGGACATTTTTATGTGTTACCATCTCTTATAGTTAATAGGGAGAATTACAGTGAGTTCCTAAAAAAAATAATTGTTAAAAGTCTCAATGATAACTGAACTGTTGAAACTAATTGTCATTTATTAAGGACTTGCAATAAGAATCGTCCATGTTTTCTAAAATGTGCGTTATAATAAGACCAGAGGAGTGCGTGTATTATCAAAGATGTGACTCCACCATTAACACACTCATATAATTAGGTAGTCGCATTTAAATTCATGAAATTATTGTGGGGATTCAGATTAAATCTGGCAAAAAACATAAATGAAAAATAAAAAAATCTTGTTGGTTGAGTCAACACCATCTCACCTGGTGCCCATCAACTAATTAATGCGATGCGTCACTTTTTTCAAATCCAAAACCAAATTAGCTTTCCATTGTACTCTTCTCTTTATTTGTTAAGCCCATTATTTTCATACGAAAATTACGTTTCTCTGTATTTTACTACCAAATGTGAATTGCAAATTGCACTATTTACTTATATAGAGGGATATTGAAATATTTGATAGGAAAAATAAGATGCATTCGCATGGATTTACGTGTGTTGTGAGTGTGTAAGTTTCAATGAAAATGATTTTGTCCGATTTAATGGCCATGGAACGAACAACAGCAAATAAGGCTGCTTAATTAATCATACGATCCTTCCTTCTTCTATTTATAGTTTTATTTTCTTTACTTATGTCCACATTAATGGATCATATATCCTCGTTCTTGTGGCATTTCGATTAAAAAAAATTCATCATAATGAGTACGGATAACTTAAAATTTTTTAATTGATTTTTAAGGAAAATAGACGATCTCATATTGAAAACATATTTGATGCGGCCATATGGAACGTAACCAGAAATTTTTATTATGGGGTAAAAGTTTGTTAGTAATAATTAAAATCTGAATTAAGATATTATAATTATTTTGAAATTTGAAGATAATATAATAATCAAGAATAGCATATAATAATATTAAGCTAAATATAATTACTTTTTAACATAATAGTGAACTAAAAAAAAGCATGTTATGATCATAAATAAAAATTAGTTAGCAGCAGGATTTTTTTTAGTGATTAAAGATTGTTCTTTTAATTATTAATTAAATAAAACAAATGTAGATGCTTCCATGAAACCTAAGAAATAAGTCATGTACAAGAAACTCATGAAACCTAAGAAATATATTTATATTTATATTTATATATATTGTTAATATAATTTTTTATTTATTGATTTTGCCCTTATTTTGGTTTTAATCCTTTAAATTTCAAATCATAAATTTTGATCTCAAAAAAGCAAAATAGTCTAAGTTTTTGTTAGATTATAGAAACCAGTATTTTAAATGAAAAGAAACTTGAAAAACAAAACCTATAATTTAAAATTAAAACATCAAAACTAAAATGAGGAAAAAAGCCCATATATATGTGTGTGTGTTTGTGTACTAGGATTGAAATAGCTTTTTACTTTGCACGACGAATATTCATGATTTCTTTTTTCCTGACCAGCATTCATGATGATTGCTTCACCATTCATTTGGCAACCTTAACAAGCCAAAGAATTAACACAATGGTTAAAATTTTTGACATAAGATCGATTCTTTAGAGCGGCTAAACGGAACAATTATTTCGTGATATCAATTTAGGCAAAACCTTCCATGAATGGCTATGATCTAGGCAGAACAGACAAAATCCCCCCCCCCCCCCAAAAAAAACCAAAAAAAAAAAAACAAATATTTACATACCAAATGAACCTCCCCCAATGAAGGTGGAAGAGGAAACCATCTGGATAATTATTCTGCTGTGTTATGGTTATAAAAAGCGTACAAACGGAGAAGCATGACTTTTACAAAAAAGCACAAATTCGTGCCCAAAAAAAAGGGCTTAGAAAGCCTTTACACGAAGTCACTTTTGAAAGATGACATTTTTTTTAACAACCAATGTTATAATTGCAGCTTTATACAAAAGTATATCTAGGCTTCACAAAAAGTATGTTCCTACTGAAAAGTGAAAACCATATGCTGATACCGTTTACAACACAACAAAGTTCAGCTTAACATTAGAAACTTTGGTTAATAAGCACTTAACTTTAATCCAAGATTCAGAAGCCAAAAATCTAAACAAAAGCCCTAGTTGCAACAATCTATATTAACATCAATTTTCACGTCTCTTGTTTGACAAGGTTAAGGAATGGACTCAAACCAGTTGTCAATGCTGATGATGTGAATATAGCAGCTCTGAGAATTTCATACACCTGCAGCATTAAAACCATCATGGGCAAGGTTTTAATCACCGACGTAATGGAACTAGAGAGGAAAAAAATAGAAATACCAAAAAACTAAAATTACTTTCTCTACTCTATCTCCTTACTTTATTTTTCAACCCTTTTATCCTTTCCTGTTCTTCTGATTTGACTACAGCCTTTTTATTTGGACTCTGAAATTCAGGTTTTAGGTTGTGTTACATTTTGACATCTCAATCACTATTCAAGTTATTAAATATAGATCATTCAAAGTTTTCGTTATATATTGAAATTTGACAGCTCATTATTGATGAAGTGTTAACTATAAGTTGTTCAAATTTAACTAAGGTCAGGGTAAACAACAGGCAAATTCTCAAAAGAATTTCTCAATGAGTAAACGGAGGGAAGTAGATGAATGATGAAGAGAAGAAAAAAGAATACCTCATTTGCCCCAATGCGTATGAGCTTCACCTCCAAGTCTTGCTCGACAAATTTGGATTCACGCAGAAATTTCAAAGCAGCAGAAGATGAAAATGGTTCTGCAGATAAATCATCTGTCACCATGAACGTTGTTCCCTGCTTAACATAACAAGCATACCTACTTTCTGAAGCCTCACTTAATTTATAATAAATTGGTAACATCTGGTTTTTAACTTTACGAGAGGCAATCATGGGATTAAGTAGCTTGTTCTTCAGATCAGATTTGAAATATCTTGTTGAATCAATACCAGCCAAACTTTTGTACAAATTGTCAATGCAGCCCAAACCAGCATTGCCTTGAGCAAGACGTTCAACTACACCTAGTGGTATGGTCAGGAAACTTAAAAGCTGATCCATGAGCCCCTCTTCTGCTTCAGCAAACAGAATTTTCCTCTTTGATTTTGATATCATTATCTTCAACTTCATCTTCCAACCGTCATTGATTTGAAGCTCACTTTTCATTAACCTGGACTGTGGTAGTGTTTGACAGTTCTGAATGTTCAGCTTTTTGCGTAAGAACAGGTCTGTCAATGGTGTTTTTGACCATAAAGAGAACTTCAGGAGATCCAGTACCTTCACAAACAAAGAATGCAATAATAGTTGAGAATAATAATAATGGAAAAAACACAAACCTTGTTCTACAATTCTACAACATGCTTACCTCTGCCTCAGTAACATTCACAGTCAATTTCTCCGGAACATAATCAATACCGAGAGTTTCTAGTATCCATAACGTTGAATTCAGATCACTAGGCATCAGTGTTAGATCATCCGCAACTATAAAACATGATGATTTGCGAAGATAGCCAGCAAAGCCCCTGGACATCTGTGGGTCATCAAAGTTATATACCAGAGTTTTGGATTCAGCTCCCATTGGATTGAGTGGATTCAGCAACTTTTCTTTGATCCAATCCCAAGAGAAATACTTCTGGTCCAGTTTCTCAACACTTTGACGCAGTGAGGAAATACAGTTAAATGTGCAAGGCTGTACAGTAGATTCCTTACTAACAAGTCTAGAGACAGTTGCTAATGGTAGTGTCAATAAGCTCAATAAAACATCAACGAAGTCGTTATCTGCTTCAGCATAAAGAACCTTGTTTTTCTCAAAGTCTATGTGCAGAGTCAATGAAATGTTCAGATTTTCCGGCGAATCCATGATCTTACAGAACAAAACCAAGAGGGTAGGTCTTTCTGCAAAAGACAAATTTCATTGCTACAAATTTCAGAGGACACACGCCGAAAAGAGATATAAACTACGTAATAAGCCAAACCCAATATACCAAATAATGCAAAATGGATGTTCTTTTTGCATTTCGATGTGAAAGTTCTAGATAGATAGCATTTCTAAATATACCAAAAAAAAAAAAAAAATTGTCATCTAACATGCCTCAGGTTCCAACAACGATGCGGGATTTGGAAGTCTACAGAAGAGTCAAAATTTTCCCTTTTTCTCCCAAACTTTTCTATTCGCAAATGGGTCCTCGACGGCTTCGAGATTTGCCATGGATGCGACCGTGAATCCGAAAATATTGGAACACAAGTACGATGAAGAGACCACCGGAGGGCACGACGGTGACACAGAAATGGCCGACCCCACAGGCGGAAGATGGCCCGGTCTTGAAGTGTTCGCTTGGCTTTACTGAACAGAATAGATTAGTGTATTAGGTTTATGGCTTCATCTGCGGCTATAAATATGATCCACTGACCATTAGATTAATCTGATGGTATATAATCATGCACGTGCTATAAAAACGCGGGAATTAAACAATATAAAGGCGGGAATCAATTTCACGTGGCAATATGCAAAGTTTTTTTTTTTCGCTTTTTTTTTGGCTCAGAAGCGAATTTTGCTTTTGTCTTGTTTTTGGATGCAAGGATACATGCTTCTCTTTTGTCTCCTTTGCCGTTTTTGCATGTTCTAATATTTTTAAAACCCAACTGGCTCATGTTTCAAGATAAACTTTCACAACATGAACAAAATAGTGTGTCTGTCTACTACCTCATTTGGAAGTACAAAACTTACTTTTGGATCCTTAAAAATCAGTTGAAATAAAAAAAAGGTTAACGTGCATCCAGCATCCCGAACTATTTTTCCAGGTACACCTAATGTCTTAAAGTAATTTTCAGTGCATCCAGTGTGCTAAACTAATTAAAACGGTGCATCCATATCCTAGGCTAACAGAAAAGTTAATTTTGACTGTTAACTTGCTGACTCAGTCGAAGATTGACCGAAAAATCCTACGTGGCGGATACTTAGGCATCTGATGTGTATTATTTTGATGGGTTAAGGTGAGTCCAGCACCCTGAACTATTTTCCCACGTGTGTCCAGTGTCCTAAAGTAATTTTTGGTGCATCCAGTGTCCCAAACTAATTAAAACAGTGCGTCCATATCCCAGGCTAACAGAAAAGTCTCGTTTGACCGTTACCTTGCTGACTCAGCTAAAGGTTGACCCAAAAATCCTACATGACGGATACGCAGGCGTCTGATGTGTATTATTTTGACTGAAAATTCAACTTATTTCCTTCTCTTCTAACATTTATCTTCTGCCAATTTTTAAACTTAAAAAAAAGCAAGACCATTGATCCATCCTCTTAAATCTTGGTACATATACCACCCATTCAATCCCATCCTCGTCTTTAACATTTTATCCCATTTCTTCTACCACTCCAATTTGAAACCACAATCGCCGTCACAGCACACTTCCATCTCCGTCTCTGTCAATTCCTCATTCGACTCGCATTTGCTTTCCTCCTCATAGAACATCGTAAATTTCCCTTTGGTCACTCCGTCGACATCGCCGTTGCCTTCCGAGAAAACACCCGCCGCCATCAGGCTCGTCTCGGGAGCTTTAGTCAAAATAATACACATCAAACGCCTGCATATCCACCATGTAGGATTTTTCAGTCAGCCTTTAGTTGAATCAACAAGGTAACAGTCAAACGAAACTTTTCTGTTAGCTTGGGATGTGTATGCACTGTTTTAATTAGTTTGGGACACTAGATGCACCAAAAATTACTTTAGGATACTGGGCGCACCTGGAAAAATAGTTCGGGGTGCTAGGCGCACCTTAACCTATCAAAATAATACATATCAGACACCTACGTGTCCGCCACATAGGATTTTTTCGTCAACCTTTGGTTGAGTCAGCAAGTTAATGGTCAAATTTAACTTTTCTGTTGGCCCAAGATATGGATGCACCGTTTTAATTAGTTTGGGACACTAGATGCACCGAAAATTACTTTAGGACACTGGGTGCACCTGGGAAAATAGTTCGGAGTACTGGGCACACCTTAACCCAATAAAAAATCGTGGAATTTTTATCAATAGGCTACAAATAGTAAAATAAATTCTTCAAACGCTACATAGTGGGAATTATTTCCACGAATACTACACTAAAAATTGTTCCTGACTTGAACAACATTTAAAATTCATCTAAGTAAGAACAATTTTCTCAATAAACATTGTTTGGCGTGTAATTGAACTTCATCTTGGTATGAATAACTTTTAAACTTCATCAGCCTTTGAACAACTTATTTACAATCTCTCACCACACAAATACCCCTACAAGGATGTTAATAATGATCATATCATTAGAATAATGAGTTAATCATTATATAATCATAATAGTAATAATTAATATTACATTAATTAAAAAGTGATTAATGAAAATAAGTAATGATTAATTTTTATAAAATTAATAATAAATAATAATTAAATTGACATGAACAAAAAATAAGAATTGATTTACCTCACAAATAATGACTCTGGGTGCCACATGTTGGTCTCCTTTGCACACTTGTAGTCATTATTGTATATTTACTTCTTTAGTTTGATCTAATGTCTCATTTGCCTGTATAGTTGGCGTATTTAAATCAAACCAAGGTGATTTGACTAAAGAAATTGATTGCCGAGAGATGACAAATGCTTCATTTAATAGACCACCTTGCTTAATAGAAATTTATAAAAGCAAAACAACAAATAATTGAAAACAACCCCTTGAATCTAAGAGCGAAAACCCAAAGAGAGTAATAAAATATTTCTGGGTGTTGTAACTTCTCAATTGCTTATTTCAAAAATCACGCAGAAAACCAGATAGAAATAGAAAATAGGGAAAAAGATGGAGTTCTTTGACAATGGAATTCGCCGAAATTCTTCAAAGAAATGAAAAGTACCAAAACTCGTCATCTTTGTCACTTTTGCTTTGTAAATCCAAGATTCCCACCAAACATGTCCTGATCCCATATTGCTTTATATTGCTTTTAGCTATTTTTTTTCCCACCGTAGCTCATATATATGAATAGAAAGGTCAAAGAATACGCACTTAAAGCTTAGAAGAAGACAAGATTAATGGACTCAATTGCGTGGCGGCAGCTTTTTGGGTGTGAGCATAGCAGATTAGGGCGTAGAAAAATAAGAGGATTGAAAACTCCAAAAGGCAAGAGAGGAATTAAAATATTTTACTCAGGTTCATTTGGGCATATAAAATTTTATCTCTCATCTCCCCTCCAAAAAAACCCACTTTTGGAGGGGAAGCTAGAAGGGAATAGGAAGAAAAGAGAAACCCTCCCTTTTATAAAAAATATTTCAACCAAACAAGAAGAGGGGAGCAACTCCCTTCCCTTCCTTAAAAAATGTACCAACCAAACAAAGGAAGGGGAGTACATGTTATTATTGCTTCATCTAGTAATCAATTCTTCACTTCTCTATTCTCTTCCTTTTCTCAGGGAGTGTTTAGGTACAAACAAAACCATGGTTTTAAAAGTGTTTTTACGGTATACGAAGTAAATATGTAGAGGAGTTTACTTCAATTTGCAAAAAAGTGCTTTTCAAAAACACTTTTGGGGTTACCAAGCACCCCTTTAGAGACTTTAAGACACGAACTCAAACCGATGGTCAAAGTTGAGGATCATGTTAGTGTAGCTTTCAGGATCCCCAATACCTACATTCACAAATTAAAGTGGATTAATGTCTCTTTCTTAACTTCTAAACTGTAATTTAATTCAATTCATCAAATCTTAATGACACACTACCTCCAGTCCTAAATATAAAAGTTAGTTGACTAATTTAAATAGATTAAGAAAACAAGTTAAGTTAGTTATTTGTAATAAATAGGTACTGTCTTTTCTAAAATATCTTTACTAATTAAGTTTATTGTCTAGAACTACCATTATTAGAAAGACTATCTTGAAAAAAATAGATAAATATGAAAGACAAAATAAATTAAAATCTTATATTTATGATCAAAATAAAAATAAAAAAAGGTTTTATATTAAATAGCGGAGCCAGTAGCTTTCTTAAAATAAAAATATAAAAGGTACGTTCATACCTCATTCACACCTATTCTAATCTTCCTTTCTTCCACGTCGTTCTGTTGCCATAATACCAAGTACGGTGTTTCCCTCCTCACATAACAACGATCCCAGTTTCCTGGGGACAAAAATCCATTGTAGGAACCGGTAACATCTCGCTATCGATTTCTGGGCCAATAATGCACGGATCAATGCAGTTACTCATTGGATTAGAAAACAATGAACCGAAATATCTAGTTTCATCCGAATCCAAATCAGCCACACTCTTGTACAAATGATCGATGCAGACCAAACCAGATTTAGCTCTTGCAAGGCGTTCAACTGCTCCTAATGGTATAGTCAGGAAACTTAAAAGTTGATCAACGAATTCTTCTTCAGCCTGAGCAAACTGTAATATGTTCTTTGACGTTGAAATTATTTTCAACTTCATCTTTCTACCTTCCTCAATCTCTTGAATCTCATCACTTGTGTCAAATTTGAACTGATGGGGTAGTTGGGTTTCACAGTTCTGTATGTTCAGCATTTTTAAGAATAAATCTGTCAACGGCTTTTCTGACAAAAACGAGAACTTGAGAATATCCAATACGTTACAAAAATAGTAGAATTCAAGGAGGAAAAAAAGTTAACTTAATCAGATGCAAAGAAAATGACCCAACAAGTTTAGCAAAATACTATGTATTATACCTCTTTCTAAGAGTCTCTCGGGGACGTGCACATCTCCGATCATCACGACATTGGGATGCAGCAACCTCTTTTTATCCCCATCGAAACAAAGATACTTGGTTGTTCGTCTTGTCTACGACGAGAGTCAATGATATTGTCTTAAGATCTTCATATGGAACCATTGATAACTCTCTATTTTTAACATAATAAAAGAATATTCTAAGTAATTTTTTGAGAGTTATCAATGCAATTTAGAAGATTTCTAAGAGTTAATTAGAAAATTTGATCTTTCAGTCCCAAAAAAAAAAAAAATTGATCTTGAGCATTATCTGGGGGATTTTCTTGTAAACATCTTAGTTTTCAAAATTAGATAAAAGTAGTTTAAATTAGGTTGCAAATAAATTCAAAAGTATTGAAATTACCTTTTGTTTTATTTTATTTTACTTCAATTTCTTTTAATGCCTTGCGGTGGATTCTTTGTCTTATCATTTCTCTGTAGGCTAAAATATATATTTGATTCTTTAACTTTATGTAAAGTCTTAATTTGCTCTTTTAATTTTAAAAAGTACCTTTAACTCTAAAATTTTTAGTTTTAAATGATGATTTTTTGTAATAATAATGGTTATTTTGAAAATTAAACTTAATATGTTAACATTTAATAATATTTTATCAACATTTAAAAGTTCAATATTGTCATTTTTTTATTAATGATTTTAGGGTTAGATAACAAAAAATTTACTTTTTAAAATTAAAGAATCAAAATAAAATGTTATATAAAGTAAAAAGACTTAAAATATACTTTAGTTTTTTTTCTTAATTATTATAGCATCTATTTGTTTGCAGCACGACGCACCGTTCGGAATAGGGAAAAGGGGAGGACTTCTGGAAAGCAGGGGAGACCACGCGCTGCACGTGTGAGAGGCAAGGGCAGAGGGTTTTCGAATAGAGGGAGATCACTGTTCATAGGGGGAGGAGGCTGACACCGTTCATCGTAAGGAGGGGTTGAGTGGACGTCATCTTCTTCTCTGCCTTGGTTCGACTAGTTTAGGGAGCGAGAGAGGCAGACATTGGAGGTGGTCCTCGTTCTTCCTCTTTACTGAGAAGTAAAAGGAGGAAGCCGGCACTGTTCTGGACGATCTTTCTTCGCTGGACCTGAGGAGAAACGCCGATTGGCTCTGCGAGGAGAGACGCCGAGCTGGTTCAGAGAGAGAGAGAGCTGGAGGCCGACGGTGCTGCTCTTCTTCCTGAAGTGCGACGAGCTTGAACGGAGCTACCAAAGGACACCATTCAACTTCATTTCACTGTTTAAGTGGTTGTCTCTTTTGTCTTTCGAATTTCGTTGTGCTATATGATTCTGAAATTAATGTTGTTAAGCTGAGATTGGTGAAAGTTTTGTGGAGCTAATTTTCTTTTTAATCTGGAGGAAGTATGAACTTGCTAGTTGATTAAACTTTGTTTTCACTGAATTGAGAATGCTTAATACTCCTCCGGTCCTAAACGTAAGACCTTTATACACACTAGTATAAAGGTCTTATGTTTAGGACCGAAGGAGTATTAAATTTTGGTTACTTAATCTTGTTTTTTTATTGTCTATTTGATGGCTGCCCACCATTAAGTGTGAATTTGAAAATTAATTTTTACCTTGACAAAAGATATTTTAATTAAGCTCTTTGATTAAGTAATATGACATTCGATTAATAACATAATTTGTGATTAGAATAGAAATATACCTAATTATCCCATATAATTGTTGAGAAGTGAGACCAGCTTGTTTAGCCTCTTAGTTAATTGTATGAGAGATTACATAATTAATTTAAAAGAAAATTATAAGTCAATGGTCATTTGTAGCTAATTATACTCTAGATTAACAAAACTAACATTAAAGCTAATCAATTTAATGAAAGAAGGTTGGAGAAGCTAGCAAGGAATTGGTGACTATTGGTTGGTCTTTTTAACATTTGCTTTAATTAATTTGATAAAGCTTTGTTTTGTTTATGTTAATTTCTTTCCACTCAATTTCATAAAATTTTGATTTACTCAGCTTAAACAAAAAGAGGATTTTTACTGCCTAATCATTGTTAATTGAGTTCTCTGTGGGATCGACCTTGATTTGCCACTATTTATTTTTGTGACCCATATAATATTTGGTAGCGTGAAGTTTTTGAACCATAATCTTAAAAGGGCAAAACAAGATGTACTGACGCAGTTGAAGATGTTAGATATGATTACTCAAAAAATAAGTTCCTTAGATATAATGATCTTTTAAAGAGTAGTATTTCTCAAGGCGTTGCGCCTCCTCGTTTGCTGCATATTCATATATCGTAGGCTTCTGGGGTTTCGGTTTGTAAAGTAACCATGTCTCGTAAATGATAAATGATAAAATATACAAATTGCTTGTAAACTTAAAAGGAATAATTGATTTTTATATTTATTTTTGGGAAACTTTTTTTGTTGTTGGACTTAATGTGCTATAACTCTATGCGGTTAGGGCAGGATTGACTCGACATTTTACCGGTCAAAAAACATAATGGACCCTTGAATTATCACTTTACAATTTGTTTAATATTTTACTTTAGAGTTAATGTTTGGTGCACCGAGGATACAGATAGTGAGAGAATGATGCACTGTGTTTTAGTCTATTTGATGTATATTAATTATACCTTCTTCTTCTTTGTTGCCAACGTTTATTAATTATATCATCAACTTATTGTTATATATTCTAATGTTCACATAAAATCAAATTCACTTTTAGATGGTAAGGCAGAAAATTCAAGATATTATTGGCAAGTCTCTGGGCAAAAAAAGATATTATTGGTAAGTCTCTGTCTTTTCGTTGGCCAAAAAAGTCTCTGTCTTCCAACTTAAATATGAAAGACTTCGCACAGAATCATTCTATTTAAACAATTTACTCTGAATAACACAACTCTTTTTAATAAAATCTAAAAATTCTTTTTCCCCTCACTCCTTGTCTATATAACCTAAAGGCAATCTGAGAGGAAAGGGTGCCTGTCTCTCTGCTTTAGTTTCCTCCTTCTTTAAGCCAGCCTCTGGTTCTTCTTCTGCAGGAACGAATAGTGGAAAGGAGAGAAGCTTCTGCTTCTCGTTTTTCTCTGTCTTTCTTCCTGACATAAGTAGGGGGAAGACAGATTATACAGTCTTTTGTTTTCCTCTTCCTTTTTATTATGTTATTTGGGTGTGAATTTAGTTGTGTTGCAACGAGTTTGATTTTAACCACGTGTGGGTAGTTTTTTCTCTAACTCCGCCTATATTGTATAGCCGGTCCCAAGCTTGGATAAAGGAGGAGGGTTGTGTTAAGCCCTCGACAGCCAACGTAAAAACCCGTCGAATCTTATGAACATGGATCAACGAAATAATTATGCTAATGCTAGGTCGTTGCCCAGAAGTGACATGCTGTATGGCTCAAGTACAATGAGAAATGAGCTAGAGCCGCTGCATCGTCACCCAGATGTAGTGTTAAATGAGCGAGGGCTACCGTACTCTCTTAGATGGAGGCGGCTAAAGAAGTTAGTTCATGAGACTGAGATTAGATTTGGCACTTGGAATATTGGGACGCTAAATGAGAAATCTATGGAAGTAGCAGGAGGTATGAGGGACAGAAGGATTAATATCTTGTGCCTCCAAGAAACCAAATGGACTGGAGAAGCTGCCAAGGAACTTGGAGAGTATAAACTTTGGTACACAGAAAAGGTGAGTGCAAGAAATGGGGTTGGTATCATCGTTGATGGAACATGGAAAAAAACGTAGTAGAGGTTAAAAGGTTTGAGGACAGAATAATATCATTAAGAGTAATTGTTGGAAAGGATACTATCAATATCATTAGTGCCTATGCACCTTAGGTTGGGGCAGAGGCACACCTTAAATATAAGTTCTGGGAAGATATGGAGGGGTTGGTTCAAAGCATACCACTCGAAGAAAAAATGTTTATCAGTGGGGACCTTAATGGACATGTTGGTAAGGAAGCAGGACAATTCAGCGGGGCCTATGGTGGTTTTGGTTTTGGGGAGCTTAATAGTGGAGGACAATCTATTCTCAACTTTTCTCTTGCATATAATCTTAAGATTGTCAACACTTGTTTTAAGAAGCGAGAGGAGCATTTAATCACATACAAAAGTGGTGCCTCAAAATCAGATATTGATTTCTTTTTGGTTAAGAATCCGAATAGAAGACTGTGTACTAATTACAAAGTGATTCCAGGAGATAGGGTGACTGCCCAACATAGAGTACTTATCCTTGGTGTACGTTTTAAGAGTATCAGGCAAAAGTACCATCAAGTGGTAAAACCCAGGGTTAAGTGGTGGTAGTTAAAGGGTGAGAAGCGGGAGTTATTCAAAAGGACCCTTTTGGAGAGAGGGATTTGGGAGTCGCAAGGAAATGCAAACATGATGTGGGAAGAGATAGCTACAATGGTTTGTTTGGTAGCTAAAGCAATTTTAGGAGAATCCAAAAGTCCTGGTCAGAGAGATAAGGAGACTTGGTGGTGGGATAAGAGTGTGTAAGAGAAAGTCAAATAGAAAAGAGATTGTTTTAAGGCCATACATTTGTGCAATAGTGTAGAAACTGGGAAAAGTATTAGTTGGCTAAAAAAGAGATGAAGAGAGCAGTGAGCGAAGCATGTACTAAAGCTTATGAGGGGTTTTATCAGGAGTTAGGAACAAAGACAGGAGAAAGAAATATTTACAAGATTGCGAAGCAAAGGGAGAGGAAAAAGAGAGATCTAGACCAAGTAAAGGATATAAAGGATGAAGATGGTAAAGTGTTAGTTACTAATGGTGATATTAAGGACAGATGGGAGGCTTACTTTTACAAGTTGTTTAATGAGGGAAGCAATTATGCGACTCAGGACTTACAAGACTTGCTAATTAATGAAGATAATCGGAATTTGGCTTTCTACTGCAGGATCTGTATCGGAGAGGTTAAGGCAGCTCTCAAGAAAATGGACAATGGAAAAGCCGTTGGGCCTGATGGTATCCCTATTGAAGTTTGGAAATGTTTGGGCGATGAGGGTGAGGTGTGGCTAACTAAGTTTTTTAATGAAATTTTATGCTCTAAGAATATGCCAGATGATTGGAGGAGAAGCATTTCAGTTCCTATTTACAAGAATAAAGGAGACATTCAAAATTGTGCAAGCTACAGAGGGATAAAACTTATGAGTCATACGATGTAGTTATGGGAAAAGTGATGGAATATAGGTTGAGGCTGGAGACTTCTATTTCAGAAAACCAATTTGGATTTATGCCAGGGAAATCCACATCAGAAGCAATCTATTTACTAAAGGGGTTAATGGAAAGATATAGGAGTAAAAGACGAGATTTACATATGGTTTTTATTGACCTGGAAAAGGCTTATGATCATGTGCCAAGAGAAGTAATGTGGAAGGCTTTGGAAAAGAAAGGTGTACGGGTTGCTTGTATCAAAGCCATACAAGATATGTATGAAGGGGTAACTACCAGTGTAAGGACGCCTGGAGGTGAGACAAAGGACTTTCCTATTAAGATTAGTCTACATCAGGATCCTCTTTGAGTCCGTACTTGTTTAACATTGTTCTGGATGTTCTAACTGAACCTATTCAAGAAAGAATCTCTAAGTCCATGCTTTTCGCGGATGATATAGTTCTCGTGGAGGAATCAAAAGAAGAGATTAACACTAGATTGGAGTTATGAGAAGGACTTTGGAGTCAAAAGGTTTCTGCTTGAGCAGGAGCAAAACAAAATATATGCATTGTGATTTTGGGGGAGGCAAGGAAATGGGGATTTGGAGGTGAAGATGGGAGAGCAAATCATTCATCAAGTATCAAAGTTTAAATACCTAGGATCCATTATACAGGAGGATGGGGAAATTCATGGAGACGTTTCTCATAGAATACAAGCTGCCTAGTTAAAGTGGAGGAAATCTACCGGAGTTATTTGCGATAAGAAGGTACCTAAGAAACTTAAAGGAAAATTTTATCGGACTACTATAAGACTAGCTATGTTGTACGGTAGTGAATGTTGGGCAATAAAAGGAAAACAAGAGCATAAAGTCGGGGTAGCAGAAATGAGGATGTTGAGATGGATGTGTGGTTATACAAGAAAAGATAGGATTCAAAATGAAAATATCAGGGCAAGAGTCGGTGTGGCACCTATCCAAGAGAAAATAATTGAAAATTGCTTAAGATGGTTTGGACATGTACAAAGAAGGCCATTGGAGGCCCCGGTGAGAAGGGTGGATCAGACAAGATGGAGTCCCATAAAAAAGGGCAGAGGAAGACCGAGAAGAACACTTAATGAGGTCATTGAATGAGACCTCCTAGTCAACAACATATTTAAGGACTGAGTTGTTGATAGAGCACGATAGCGTCGTGTGATTCATGTAGCCGACCCCACCTAGTGGGATAAGGCTTGTTGTTGTTGTTGTGGGTAGTTTTTTCTCTGCCCTGACCCTAGAGTTGCTATGAAGGAGCATGTTGTGAATCATTGATTTTTGGATTAGAGCATATTGGAACCATTTATCTATGCTTAATATTATCTGTTTACTCAATCTTGGATTTCCTGTCTATCTAATGTTTGACCAACATTAAGTATGAACTTGAGGAATTTAGATTAGTTTTGGAAAACGAAATCTTAATTGGACCATTGGATTGGGTAGCCTGGGATTATAAATTGTTCTAATTTGTCATTAAAAGGAATATACCTACTGGACCCATACAATTGTATTAGAGTGAAATTGATTTACTATTGGCTTTTGGGCAGCTATGTTAGGAGTGACATTTTTAACTTAAAGGGACGGGTGTAAGTGATAAAAAAAATTTATACCCATTAATACTCTAGATTACTAAACTTATTTTGAATACATTTAATTGGGTTATTACATGCTCTATCAATTGAAGAATGGATTAACCACTCTAGGTTGTCTTGATGATTGTGGTTGTTGAAAAAAATGTACTACTCACAGTCCTAAATATAAGAGCTAGTTTGACTTTCAATTTGGTTCTAAATATAAGACCCGAATTCACTTTATCTCTCATATTTATGTATTTTTTTAAAAATAGTCCTTATAGTAGTTATATATGTTAAAAATTTCATCAAATGGTAGTTTTAGCTGATATACATGATTAGCAAGGATATTATAAGGAAGATAACACCTATTTATTACAAATGACTGACTTAACAAACTTTATCAAATGGTAGTTTTAACTAATACACATGATTAGCAAAGGTATTATAAGGTAGTCGTTAGTATTTTGATTTTCTTTGAATTACACCTTGATCAATCTCACTCTTATTATGATTTCCTCAACCTAAATGAAAATGGGAAATTTAATGCCTAATCATGAGTGGACTTCATTTGAAGACATCTTATGCTTCTAAATTTGCCCAAATCACTCACTTTTACAATCACAATTTATTCTATGATTTCTTTGTGCCTCATATCTATATATCTTCTTGTAGATTCTTTTCAAATACCCTCCAGCGAAGTTGTCAATATGGGTACAAAGGATTTAGTCTCTTCTGCATAAAGAACAAATCTATGCAATGCACCATTTCGATCATGGCTTCATCGCAGAAATTGGAGGACATTTCATTAACTTTGTTCATAGACGATGAGAAAAATAAGGTTCTTTATGCTGAAGTGGGGTTTGACTTTATCGATATTTTAGTTAGCTTCTTCATGTTGCCCTTGGGAACTATCTCTAGACTTGTAAGTAAGGACTCTAGTGTACAGGCTTTCAAATTTAACTGTATTTCCTCACTGCGGTGAAGTGTAGAAAATCTGGACCCAACGTATTTTATTAAAGATTGGAATAACGGAAAGTTCCTAAATCCAATCAACTTAATGGGATATTATGGATCTCGATATGACTTTGATGATGAAGAGCTCTCAGTTTTTTAATGGCTATATTGGCGGTCGGTTGCCAATATTTTGGTTAGTTTGTGATGATCTAACAGTGATGCCTAGTGATATAAATACCTTGTGGATAATACAGAATTTTGGGGTTGCGTATGTTCCCAAGAGATTAACTGTGAATGTTAGTGAGACAGTGGTAAGTGTAATTTTTCGTCAAAATGACATTCCACATATTTTTTCCCCTTGATTTCTCTTCATTGCTTAATTTGATTTCTTCCTCCTTATTATTTCTAGTCCCATCATTTATTCATGCTTTGTTTTGTGAAGCTATGGGATCTACTCAAGTTGACGTTGTTATGGTCAGAGACACCATTGACTAATTTATTCTTACGCAAGGAACTGCACGTTCATTATCAGAACCTCCAAACAAAATCACAGTCCATTTTTGAAGTGAATCAGTCACAAGACAATGGGGGTCATAAGATAAGGTTGAAGGTAGTAGTGTCAAAATCAAAAAACAAAATATTGTTTGCAGAAGCAAAAACAGATTTCACGGATCAACTTCTAAGTTTCCTCACTCTACCACTGGGAGCAGTTAAATTTTTAGGCTTCTCAGTTGGTTAGGGGTGCCTTGATAATTTGTACGGGAGCTTGAAACTTTCGACCGTGGGTGTTGGTGTAAGATGTAATGGTCAAGACTGAAAATACACATATGAATGACGAAAATGATAAAATATATGGTTCAATGGATTAAGTTTAGTCACATATATAGAAATTATGCACTCAATACAATGGAATATGCAAATATCAGTGAATTACAGAGTTGCAGAAAGGAGTAGAAAGAAGGAAGCAGGAAGTTAGCAGGGAAAGAATCTTCAGGGGTAAGAGAGAGAGACCATAATCATTTCTACCCCCTCCATAACAGACTTTGTCCTTATTATACTCGACCTGACCCTCCAAATCCCATAGTAACCACATTTTGTGTCTCCTCCTCTAGTTGTGCTTGCATATGAGATTTGGGCCACCTTTTGGGTCATTTCCTAGGTTCACTTCTTTTGGGATCATGACATAAGATCCATACTTACAACTTTAGTGAACAAGAACTCATCCAATCTCATTGCCTCCAAAATCGGGAAAAAATCTTACATGTATCACACTTTATGGAGATTAAAGATGATGGTTGCAGATGATTTATCCTTTCAGTCATTTTCATGTCCAGCTGCTAAAGAATTACTGAGTGAATCCAAAGTCCAAGAGCAAGATTTGGAAGTAAGAGACATAGAATTTGGTGTGAACGAGGCATAAACTAAGAAAATGTATTGTTTTCTAGTTTTCTTGGTTATTCTTCTAGTACTCCTGTGCTTAAAATCACCCCCCAAATATAAGCTGTATGCTATTGGTGCTTAATTAACTTGGTTAGGTTTTAATGCAGGTATGGAGAATTCTAAAACCTGCCATGTTTTCATCATTAGCTTTGACAGAAGGTTTGAGGCCATTCCTTTAGGTTTTTTAATAATAAGGTGTTCGGATCAACGAGAGGTCAGTATATGAAAAAGGTTTTGTGTAAAAACATTTTTCTAACTGCATTTGGGAGTTTACAAGTGAAACAATTGATCGTTAAATGCAGCTATAGTATTTGGATTTGAAGCAACAGTAATTAATGATATTATTCTGTTTATTAGCTTTACTACTCTTTATGTTCTCTTGCGTCTTTGTTGATTTTGTTTTGATTATAATCATGGAATATGTATGCTTGGGAAGATAGGAAGATTCTGTAGTCTAAACTCTAAATTTTCAAAATAGAATAGAAATCATTATGATATGTTTTTTGGTAACGCACTACTTCAAAAAATTAGTTAAGTTCGTTATTATAATAAATTGATATTGTCTTGTCTAAAATATCATTGTTAATTATATACTACCTCCGGTCCTAATTATAAGAACCAATTGACTAATTTGAGGAGATTAAGGAAGTAAGTTGAGTTAGATATTTATCCTAAATAGGCATTGTGATGCAGATTTAATTTAACTAATTAATTATTTTTTTATTATTGTTTATTTTATTAATTATTTCTGTATTTTAGATCGTGGGTAGTTACTCCACTCACCCCACTTCCCCACTCCCCTCATTTTATTTCTTTTATTTATTTTATTTCTTTCTTTTATTTATAGTTTAGGGTTTCAGTTTGTAATCAGACTTGACATTTGGAATTTATCGATCAGTTTTTTTCCCGTTCTCCCTGCTTCTCTGCTCCTCCTCTCTTCTTCTTCCTCTTCTCTAACTTCTCATCCCTTCCAATCCTTTCTTGTTCTACATCAATTTTGGTATCAGAGCCAGGTTGATTGCTTCATTCTACTTTTTTCAAACTCATTTTTCAATCCCCAAACACGCCCTTGTTGTAAAACCACCCACAGCCGCTGCTCCTTCACCATTGTTCGCTCATTTTTAGATGACCGTTCACCGCGCCGCCACTTCCATTCTCACCGTAGGCAACAATCCGTCCAGATCTCAAGGTTTCACAACCAGAAACCACCGGAAACAGCCTCCACGATCCAGCCGAACTCCCTCTGCACAACATCACCGTAGGCGTCACTTTGGAGGCCCAGATCTCACTCTTCCGGCATTCGATCAGCGTGAAACAACCACCATTAAGTCCGCCTCGAGGAACGCGGCCTGTTCCCTGAGTTTCACTGCCAAAAAGTCCTCCATGTGCCTGAACGTGCCATCACAGTCTCTGCGTGTGAGATCCACGCGCCTCCGTGCTTCTGCAGTTCTAGATTCGATTTTTAGCAAAAATTACACATTCTGACCCATATTTTCTAGAAAATTTCACCTTTGCCCCAGATTTTGAAATTTTACAGTCTGACCCAATACGTTCGAGGAAATTACACTTCTGGACCCAGATTTTGTCAAAATTTTCACTTTGCCTACAGAATCATTTAGACACTTTGGGGTAATTTTTAGTTTTCTGGTCTCTTTAAATGCATTGGTAAGGCGCAATTGACCCTCTCTTTAACTTACTATGACTAGTTTGACATACTGGAGGTTACTATTTTGCTTTTGCCATTCTATTGATTATTATTTACTGTAGATATTATATTTTATTAGCATTTCCATTTTTTTAATTTGGTTTTATATTATTCTTATTAAAAAAAAAAGAAAAGAGAGAGGGAGAAAAAAAGAAAAAAAAAAAGGCAAAAAAAAACAGAGAGAGAGAATTTATTTTCATTTTATTAGTAGCTCTTTACTTGCTTTATTATTTGTTGTTAGCTTTCGTCTATCTATTGCATGACTATTCGTGATATTGAAAATAGACAAGACACCTTAGGCCAAGCACTTCAATCTTTAGAACCTCGTGTTAGCTCCTTTCAATCCCAAATGGACCAGAGACTTCAGACCTTTGAACTAAAACTGAATGAACTTACCAAATGCCTTAAGGAATCTTTGGCTGAGATTAAGCAAGAATATAACTCCCAGTGTCAGGAGCTTAGAACCACTACTCAGGAGCTTGAGATAGCTAATCAAGAGCTTAGGACCTCCCAGCAGAAGATTAGGAATTCTCTCCTAAGGATTAATAGGCAAGTATTTAGTAAGGGTGCAGAAGGGATTCTTGGAAATGTCCCTGAGACCAATCAAGCGCACCTTAAGCCCGACACCGATGGACCATCTCACACTAGAGTCTCCCAACTGTCTATAGGTCCACGTAACTCGCAGACTAAACCGCTACACGTTGAGACCCTTCCCCCACAGTTCAAGGAAGAGGACAACCCATGGGATGAGCAAGGGACAAAGGCTCGCTACGAATCCCATGTTGCGAACCGACGAGCCTATGGAGGATACGCCACGCGCCCTAGGTATGGACAAGACCCGTCGCCGCCCAGATGATACCGAGACACCCCTCGACAAGACTACAATGATGATGCGACGAAGAGGGTTTAAGTTGAGGCACCTGACTTTGATGGATGTTTAGACGCGAATGCCTTCCTCGATTGGTTAGCCACCATGGACGACTACTTCAAGTGGTACAATATGAGTGACATACAGCGCGTTCGTTTTACCAAGATGAAGCTCGTAGGATCTGCAAGGAAGTATTGGCAGTACGTCCAAGCGAACCTTGAACGCTTAGGGCAACCTCCTATCACTACTTGGGAGGAGATGAAGTTGAAGCTTAAGGAAAAGTACGTGCCGGTCAGTCACTTAAGCATGCTTTTCAACCAATTGAACAGCCTCAAGCAGGGAACCTCATCGGCAGCCGACTACGTCTCTTGATATGATGACCTTCTGATCCGCAATGACTTAAATGAACCGAGTTTTATGGTTATTGAGAGGTTCATCAGTGGCCTTAGGGATGACATACAGAGGGAGCTCAGAGTAAACCGTCCTTACACTTTAGAGGAAGCATATCATAAGGCTATCGACATTGACTCCCTGCCTAAGTATCCCTCCTTTAGGCGTCCCAGCTTCTCTGGATTAGAGTCTCGTCCAACATGCAGCTCCACTGTTTCGGCCAATCAACGGATAAGTCAACAACTTTCAGGGCCAAGCGCTTCTAGACCAAGAGAGTCATCAACCTCGAACACTCGCACAGGTAGCTCATCGATAGAGTGTTTCAAGTGTCACTCTAAGGGACACATCGCTTCAAAGTGCCCGCAACGTGCGTTGCTTATTGAATCTCAAGATGGTGCACTACTCGAGAGCGAGCCAGATGTCATCATCGACCTTGTCGATATTCCTTCTGATGTAGACAAAGAAATTAATTGTGATGACATGCCATTAGGTCATCTTGGAGTGATGCGATGCCTCCTGACTGTCCCAACGCCAGATGACTCATGGAAACGGAACAGCATCTTCCACACCTTTGTGAAGTGCAGTGATAAGTCATGCAAGTTGGTTATTGATAGTGGAAGTGAAAGGAACGTGATCTTTAGTCGAGGTGTCGCTCGTCTTGGACTTAAGACAGAGCAAATTGCTAAGCCTTTTAGAGTTGCGTGGGTCAACAACACTTCATTGCTTATCACTCAGCGGTGTCGTGTCCTACTCCATTTGGGCGACTACAAGGAAGATGTTTTATGTGTCGTGATCCCTATGGATGTGTCTCACATTCTTTTAAGACACCCATGGCTATATGACCATGATGTCACTATCCAGGGCCGAGCAAACAACCACATCTTTAAGCATGAGGGCAAGACCATCTTACTTCGTCCTACGAAGCCTGAGCCTAAAGCAAAGGGTCCAGCCCCCACGAAAGGATCCACCTCTAAGCCTATCAACCTTCACTTCCTTATGGAGAAGCAGTTCATCGAAGAAAGTAGAGAGGTTGATGTCATCCCTGCCATTGTTTCCAAAGTCCTCTCTCCTCCTGCACCGACACCTGACAGCCTTCCAAAAGAAGTGACCCAACTCTTGGACGAGTTTAAAGATGTTGCACCTGAGGAGTTACCTCCTGACTTGCCACCCATGAGAAACATCCAGCATGCGATCGATTTGGTTCCAGGATCACAGCTCCCCAACCTTCTACACTACAGGATGAACCCTAAAGATCGGGAAGAGCTCAATCGTCAGGTTAACAGCTTGCTTGAGAAGGGCTATATCTAGCACAGCCTCAGTCCTTGTGCTGTCCCTGCCCTTCTGACTCCGAAGAAAGACGGCTCGTGAAGAATGTGTGCTGATAGTCGAGCCATCAACAAGATAACTGTCAAGTACAGGTTCCCGATCCCTAGGTTATAGGACATGCTTGATTTAGTGTTTGGATCTAAATGGTTCTCCAAGCTCAATCTTCGCAGTGGTTACCATTAGATTCGAATCAGACCAGGAGATAACTGCATTTAAAACACAAGATGGACTGTACGAGTGGCTCGTTATGCCATTTGGCTTAACAAACGCCCCGAGCACATTCATGCGAGTAATGACGCATATACTACAGTCCTATCTAGGAAAATTCGTGGTTGTCTACTTTGATGACATTCTGATTTTTAGTAAGTCCAGAGACGACCACTTGCACCACCTTAGACAGGTGCTTTTGACCCTTCAGAAGGAGAAGTTTTATCTCAACCTACCAAAGTGCTCCTTCCTACAGAATCAAGTTACGTTTCTCGGATTCATCGTCTCGAAACAAGGCTTATCTGCAAACCCTGCAAAAGTCCAAGCTATTCAAGATTGGCCAAAACCGCAGACACTGCAGGAAGCATGTAGCTTCCATGGGCTTGCATCCTTCTATCGGCGTTTCATCAGAGACTTCAGCACACTTATGTCTCCAATTACTGACTGCCTGAAGAAGGATAAGTTCAACTGGACTCCCACGGCCTCCACAGCTTTCAGCACTATTAAGAAGAAACTCTCGAGTGCTCTCATCCTGGCTTTACCTGATTTCAACAAGTGCTTTGAAGTTGCTTGCGACGCATCCGAGGTTGGGATTAGAGGCGTTCTCAGCCAAGAAGGCCACCCTGTCACCTACTTCAGTGAGAAGCTCAATAAGGCCAAGCAAAAGTACTCCATGTATGACAAAGAGTTCTACGCCATTGTTCGCTCTTTAGAGCATTGGAAGTACTACCTCCTTCCCCAACAGTTTGTCATCTACTCAGAACACTAGTCTCTCAAGTTCCTTAGCTCCCAACAACATTTGAATGCCAAACATGCCAACTGGAGCGAATTCATTCAGGAATTTACCTTCGTGGTCAAGCACCGCCCAGGGGTAGAGAACAAAGTAGCTGACGCTCTTAGTCGAAGAATCCACATTCTCAACACTCTGACGGTTAGTGTCATGGGCTTTGACAGGCTCAAGGATGAGTGCACCTCGTGTCTTGACTTTGGTATCATTTATAATGAGGTTAAAGATGGCAACTGCCACGATCATGTGGATTTCCTTATCTATGATAGCTACCTGTTCCGTGGGTTGAGATTGTGCATTCCCCACATGTCACTACGCGATTTTCTTGTTTGGGAATTGCATGCTGGAGGATTAGCAGGACACTTCAGTGTTCAGAAGACTACAGCCCTAGTTGAAGATAGGTTCTATTGGCCTTCCCTTAAGCGTGATGTTGGTCAAATCCTTTCCCAATGTCGTACATGCCATACAGCCAAGGCAAATAAGAGGAATACTGGATTATACACACCTCTTCCTATTCCTGAGGCACCTTGGAAGGACATTAGCATGGATTTCATGCTTGGGTTGCCTAAGACAGTGAGAGGGCACGACTCTGTCTTAGTTGTGGTTGATAGATTCTCAAAGATGGCACATTTCATTCCATGCAGTAGGACTACCGATGCCTCACATCTGGCAAAGCTTTTCTTTCGAGAGGTTGTGCGTCTTCACGGTTTGCCTACTACTATTGTCTCTGATAGGGATGTCAAGTTTGTCAGCTATTTCTGGAAGACCCTTTGGAAGCTCTTTGGGACACAACTGAAGTTCTCGTCTGCTTTCCACCCTCAGACTGATGGATAGACTGAAGTAACTAACCGTAGCTTAGGTGACCTGCTCCGTTGTTTAGTTGGCGATAAGCCGGGTAACTGGGATTTAGTCTTGCCTATAGCTGAATTTGCTTACAATAACTTGGTCAATAGATCCACTGGCAAAAGCCCATTCCAAATTGTTCAGGGTTACAACCCAAAGCAGCCTATTGACCTTGTTCCCCTTCCCCTGTATGCTCGCCCTTCTAAGTTCGCCGAGACCTTTGCACATCGCCTTCACGATATTCATACTGAGGTTAGGCATAAGCTAACTTTAAATAATGACAGGTATAAGATAGCTGCCGATGTCCATCGACGTCACCAGGAGTTCGATGTTGGCAACCTTGTCATGGCTCGCATACGGCCTGAGCGTTTCCCAAAGAGGCCTTACAAGAAGCTGCATGCCCGTGCCTCTGGCCCGTTTTGCATTTTCAAGAAGTTAGGACCTAATGCATATTTATTAGAGTTACCTCCAGATATGGCTATCAGTCCAGTATTTAATATTGAGGATCTTGTTCCTTATCGGGGCACTTTCGAGCCGCCCCCTTTGTTTTATGATGATGCTGCAGGTACCCCGACCTACCAAGCCCCAACTCCACCGTTGCCTAAGGTTGCGCCACCCGCCCAAGCCATTAACGCCGTGATGGATGAGCAGACGATATCCACTCCAGCAGGTCCCATCAGTCGTTACCTCGTTCGTTGGAAAGGCTACAATGATGCAGACGCCACGTGGCTCACCTAGGACGAATTTCGTCGTATAGACCCCGCCTTCCTTGATGACTTCCAGCTGTCCAACTCTCTAGTGGCGAGTTCTTCCAACCCGGGGAGAAATGATGCAGATTTAATTTAACTAATTAATTATTTTTTTATTATTGTTTATTTTGTTAATTATTTCTGTATTTTAGATCATGGGTAGTTACTCCACTCACCCCACTTTCCCACTCCCCTCATTTTATTTCTTTTATTTGTTTTATTTCTTTCTTTTATTTATAGTCTAGGGTTTCAGTTTGTAATTAGACTTGACATTTGGAATTTATCGATCAGTTTTTCTCCCGTCCTCCCTGCTTCTCTGCTCCTCCTCTCTTCTTCTTCCTCCTCTCTAACTTCTCATCCCTTCTAATCCTTTCTTGTTCTACATCACATTGTCTTTTCTAAAATATCCTTACTAATCAAGTGTATTGACTAGAATTATCATTGTTAGAAGGATTACTTTGGAAAAAAATGTATAAATATGAGAAACATAGTGGATTGGGGTTTTATATTTAGGACCAAAATAAAAGTCAAACAGGGTCTTATATTAAGGACCAGAGATAGTATATTGGAACTATCTTTTGATAAAAACATTTCAACAAATGCAATCATCATGAGAATTGTTTTAAAGAAAATTAATAAATATGAGAGATAAAATAAATTGAGGGTCTTATAACTAGAATCAAATTGACTTTCTAACTAATTATTATATTTAGCAATGGAGGTATTAATGAAATTGTTTTTGGTATCTATCACTTGAGTTGTGCTGATTGGCATCTTTAATATTTTAAATGTCAAGTATTCTAACATTTCCGTTGGCAGAAAAAAAAAGCCGGGGGGGGGGGGAAGAGTATTCTGACAATCTGACATTTCGTTACGGCCCACTTCTTGCGCATTTTGTTGATACTTTAAGAAAGACATACTTGAAATTTAATAGATTGAATTATAAAAGTTTGAAATAAGATAAAAATACCAACTTTTGGAAGCCGCCGATTGTTATTGTTGTATGCTAATAGAATCCCACGATGCATTAGAATAAAAATTCCAAGTTAAAATAATATAAGATTTCCAAATTGCAGTTTAAAAATCTTACTCGAATCTTCAAGTCTCAGCTTAAAGTTGACCGTACAACGTAATTAACCTTAATTAGTCCCTGACTAACTGTAAAAACATTATCAATATTCATAAACATCCAACGTTATTTTTTCTTATAAGTCTCGGAGCAATTATCTTCTTTTACTTCCTCTATTTCTTTTTTTATTTTTTTTTTGGGAAACTGAAAAAAAAACTTCATTAAACACTAAACAAGACGATACAAACAAGAGTCATAAAGTCCAACAGCAACGAAAAACACTAAAACAGAGAAATCAGCATTCTGGTACAACCCCTGAAATATTATTCTCCAAAATACTCCCAAGTAAAACAGGGGGTCTCCAAATCCGATCATTCTGGTACAACCCCTTCAATGAAGCTTTGGCAATTGAGTCCGCCGCCAAATTTGCTTCCGTGGGAATTCAGACACAAAAATGATTCCTAATAAGTTCTATTGAGAGCAAAGCATTCTCAAAGGGAGAGAAGCATCTCCAATCAGAAGGGAGGAACTTGGTTATTAAACATCCAATAAAGCAGCACATTCAGCTACCACCTATGGCTTGTTCTTATTCATAAGAGATATTCAAAGGAAGTCTCAAATTTTATTTGTTAATTTCTCTTTTTTTTTATTTAATTATCCATTTTAATATTAACACATTTATTATCGCACGACTCCCAAAGTACTATTCTTTTCCTTACATATTCTCTTTTCTCTGCAATTCTCTTTATTTTAATACTACCTCCGGTCCTAATTATAAAATATCGTTTATAGACAATTATAAGATCTCGTTTATAGTCTATAAACGAGATCTTATAATTGTCTATAAACAAGATTTTATAATTAGGACCGGACTATAAACGAGATCTTATAATTAGGACCAGAGGTAGTAATTTTTTTATTCTCTCATTTATACTCTCTTTTCCTCATAAATAAAAAATATTTTTGAGAGAAAAGTACAATTTTTGCATATTTATTTATTATCTTTAACCAAGTTTAACCAATTTTTTTGTCAAGACAATTCTATTAATTGTTTCTTATAAAAAAAATGAAGGCAGTGTAATTCTTAGTTCCAAGGACTAAGAAAGGCAATAATTACAGTTACTCAATAACGTTCGTTTTCCAAAAACATCAAATCTTACTTGAAAAATTCCGCAAGAAAGGCAATAATTCAAAAGAAAAAGCTCAAAAAAATACTTTTAAATTTTAAAATTTCAAATCAATCTTGTTTACTACACTTTAATAACAATTAACAACATTTAAAAAGTAAATTGCAACGTATTTTTGTAGTCGTTTCTCATTTATGATTTTGAAATTTTAGAGGTATTTTTTTTTTCATATTTTCCCTAATTTCAATTACTCAAAAAGATATTTTCTATCATAAAATTTAATAATCAGCTGACTAAAAAGTCAAAAGTCTGTCTTTTTTTTTTTTGGCCAGCGACGAAAGTCTGATGTTATAACAGGTTTAAATCCAATTTATTTAAAATTACAACAATTTTTACGAAAAACTAGAACAAATTGTGGGTTTAAATACAATCTTTTAAACACAGATTGGGGGTTTCTCTTCTTGAATTCATTACAAAAGTTTTTTTAACTTGTACTCTTCTCGCAATTTTTTTTTTTTTTTGGGAATCTTCCTAGCCCAAAATGCCTTGTTTGTTGAAGGCTGCACCATGTAATTTTGCCTTACAATTGAAACCACATCTCCTAGCTTCAAATTCTTGTTTAACTTCATATGATCTACCATCTTCTCTAAAACCCACTTTGATGTAGCTTACTTTGAATTAAATGTTACTCCTTCGGTCCTTAATATAGGACCCAATTCTAGAGTTGGTTTTGGTCCTAAATATAAGACCCATTTCTCATATTTATCAATTTTCTCTAAATTACCATTATGGATACCCCCTCAACCATAGTTAAATAGAAGAGGAAGATGAGGTATTAAGAAAGATGATTATAGTGTTTTAGGAAAAATATGTCATTTTTCTTATAATTAACTAACTTACCTAACTTTCTTAATTTAATCAAATTAGTTAAATGGGTCTTATATTAAGGACCGGAGGAGTACTTCACAAGTATGCTTGGGTCTAAATGTTTTCACCCCAAAGGTCACTAGGTCACCGACTTTGCTTACAAGCATTAACCAACCACATTACTTTTTGTACCTAACCCAACATCTCTCCTTATCATTTTTCATGAACTTAACATCAAACCCATGTAGCAAACAATACTCTCTAAGGGCCCCCCGAAACTGCTTGATTGAGGTAAAATCCATTCCTAACTTAAGTTCAAACTCCTTGTACATATAAGCAGGATTATATTTCTCATCTATTGTTACTGTCTTATCCTCATCATCTTCACCACATGCATACTCCTCATACAACGCATCATCTTCGAGATCAGAAAGCATAGCCAACGTGTTCTTATCAGATAACTCAGAAGCAACAACAATCTCAGAATGCACAAACTCAAATTCGGCCAAATTAGAGGCACCCCCACTACCTTGACCCATATCCTCAATGAAGTTAACCTCAATAAGTTCATGAAAAAAATCATCGTTTAAGTCGGCTTCATCACTATCCTCAGCTTCTATGTCAGTAAAACTATCATTCTCAACTTCTATTTCATTGGTACTTCCTAAACTTACATTCCTACTGCATGCGTTTGTCTCATCCCCACTCCTTGATTCTATTTCATTATGGGATTCCATTTATAATCAAATTGACAAGGAACAAGAAAAAAAGACACAAAATTGGGGAGGGAGGAAAACAAAGAATGTAAAAAACGCAATCGACTATGAAAGCGCCGAAAATAATGAAAACACTGAAAGTAACAAAAGAAATGAACGAAATCAATAGTAAAGACAAAGTGAAGACATGAAGTGATAATATTCTTATACGTAAGATTCAGAGAGCATCGGTAGGAAACAAAACAGAACTGAGAGCACCAGAACGCAACAAATAATTAATCTTACATGATGATTTTATCCTCTCATCCTCTCCTCGTTGTTGTGTTTCTCCATGCTGAATGAAACTGCACAGTCGAATGCTCTGCAATTGGCCCTAGCGACTACCGCAAGCGAGTGCACGAAGACGGGCGAAACAAATTTTGACAATGGTGTTTATGCATTTTTAAGTAAATAATTATCTACCTGGCATTTTTTAAAAATAAAATAAGTTGAATCATGTAATTGGGATGATGGTAATTATGCATTTTTAGGTAAATAATTCTAATAATAATCCACCTGGAAACAAAATAATCTTAATAATATAATTTTATCAGGTCAGCGAGCCACACAGGAGCCATGCAAGAGCCACGTCATCAGAAAAAATGAGGGGTTATTAATTAAGGACCGATTTTCTTAAGTTGTATTTTTTACACATTTGCTGTCTTTAACAATTTTAACCAACTTTTTGAGTTGCATAATTTAACTATTTAAATTTATATTTTGAACCTAAGGAGCGTCCATTTGCCGTTATTGAATCAAAATAAAGATAAATTATTAAGTGGCAAAGAGTGAGTTGAACGCATTGAAGCATTGAGGCAGCGGCAGCCTCCCTACTTATGGTTAAATTAACTATCAATCAATGTCAATTGTCCATTATAAAATATTGGGATAATGAATCTTTTGGTATTGATGTGGTTGCTGAAATTTAAACTTCATCAATGAGTAAAGTCTTGCACAATTTAGGGATCAACTTGTGATATTTATATGACAATATGCACAATGTACGGGTCAACTTGTGATGCTTAATGATAAGAAATCCTGTATTTTTTTTTCTTGCAGGTTCATTATATTTTACAGTTTTAATCAAAAAAATTTCTCGTTTTCCATTTTTTGACCAAAAAATATACACCGGACAGTAGATTTACAAGTCTTATTCTAATAGTTATGTGTTAAATTGAGAAATTTACTAGTATTCCTTACAATTTTTATTAGAGGAAATAGTTTTAGAGAAAAATCTTATAAAACTCACGACTTTCCACTTAGAAGAAAATTTTCATATATACCAAGCAATCACAAGGCCAATGGCTTTCCTTTCACCAATTTAGGTTTTGACTAAATAAGCTAAGCTTGAGTTTGCATGATAACCTAGAAGCCTGAGCTTGATCTGAAGCTTCTATAAGGCATCTTTCACGGTTCAAGTTTAAGCCTGAGGAAGACCTGACCTAGCCTGAAAATTTATTTAGAATATCTAATTAAATAGACTTGCATAAAATTAAGGTTTTAAATGTCTTAAATAGGCTTTAGGCCCATCAAAACCTACGCCTATACAACCTAATTCTGTGTCTGGCCAACCAGCCGAACTCAACATATTTGCACCAGGAAAATGTCAAACATAATAAAAAGCCAAACTTGAAACTAAAGTCAGCCGAAATAAGGGATAAAGACACAATAGAACCATGTCCAAAGAAACAAAGCAATGCTGAAGTAACAGTATAAATTAACCGAAGCACACACTCTATTTTCTTCCCACCAAGAGGACTATCTTTTTCTTTTTTATTAAAAGATCAAGATGTCATTAAAGATAACTAAAGTCACTACAAAGTAGATTCTAAAGAAGGACAAGAACTTAAAAAGAATTAAGTGAAGGAGGTAAAGACTTAATAAACCCTGTACTAAAGCTAACAAAGCAGCTTAACAGTTGCACAAGATCTTATTTGATAATATTGCTTGTTCCTTCCAATGATTGCTTGCAAGAAGAAATCTACTTTTTTTATGCCCATAAATCAAAGGTTGCTGATTCATTATTAAACAAATGAGACTGAGTAATCTATCAGAGACTACCTCTCTTGCATTTGTAGCTATGAATTACAGTACAATAACAACACAACAAAGCATAAGCAAGATCTACAGGACTTACCAACACAATACATGCAACTTTGAAAACAATAAGGAAATCGAATCTCATTAAAAACATTACCGGGCAACTACAAGTACAACCAAGCCAGATCAATCCCACAATTCAATAAATAAAAGCTGAGCATAGTCGAAAACAAGCATACAACAATCCAACAATCTACTAGTTTAGGGTGCAACAACATCAATCATTTTTCAAATCATGACCAACATTATTATTTCTTTTGGGTCTCAAAGCAATTTGAATCTTCTTTTTATTCTTACTCCCAACAACTAATTTTCTCTTTGATCATCATCAATTATTCTCTTTTTTAAAAAAAAAAAAAAAAACCAGAAGGGCTCCTTTAAGTGTATCTTATAAATAAGCATATATCTACTTCAAAAACTATATCTTATATACAGGACCACCGAAGGGAATAATAGATGAAAAATAGAAAAGAAATCGACTCCTTATATTTAAAAACAAAATAAACCACTTAATTAACTTTTACATAGACACTATCAGATAACCTGGAAAAGACAAAGTGAAAAAAAAAACATAACAACTATTTTGAAAAAATCAAACATCCAAAAAGGTAACCTTAGGGACCTGATTCAAAATGAGAGCAAATTACAAGGACTTCCAAATTAGTTTTCCCGTGTCTATTACTAATATGACGGCAGTATTTATTATATTATAGTCATGTGCATGACAACTTTTCTCATTATTATTATTATCGTCGCAGCCCTATATTTATTATAACTGTGCCTGCTCGTTGTCTTATCAAGCCAGCAATAACTACCTCCAATCTTTAATATGAGATCAATTTTATAGTGCAAATTGCACTACAAGGGCTGGTATATATAACAAGTTCTCTTGTCAAAACATTGCATAAATAATCTCAAGCCCGGACGATCGAGATAAGCCATTATGCACCTCTTATCTTTCCCAACATTAATAACAGCAACTTTAACCCTATTTTTACCCTTACTTGTATGGATCAGAGCTCAGAAAATATCACAAAATCATCAAAAAGCCAAAGGCGAGCTAGCTCCACCAGAACCTTCAGGAGCCTTACCCCTAATAGGCCATCTTCATCTTCTTGGAGCTCAAATCCCCCTCGCCCACACCTTAGCTTCTTTTGCAGACAAGTATGGGCCCATCTTCACCATCCGCCTCGGAGCCTTCCCTGCCCTCGTTGTTAGCAGCCAAGACGCCATTAAAGAATGCTTCACAACCAATGACAAAACCCTAGCCGCTCGCCCAAAATCCAGCCATGGTATCTACCTCAATTACAACTATGCCTCGTTCGGGTCGGCGCCGGACGGCCCGTATTGGCGCAAATTGAAGAAGCTCATCATGGTCGAGCTCCTGTCAGCTCGGAGACTTGCATCGTTGAGGCATGCATATGAATCTGAGATCGATTTTTTCATCGGCGATCTGTACTCCTACGTCGGAGACAATAATAAACGTAGGGTTGTGATTATTAGCGAGTGGTTGGAGAGATTGACGTTGAACATAATCACGAGGATGATTGCAGGGAAGAGGTATTGTGGGAATTTGCAGGATGTGGAAGATGAAGAGTCACGTAGGGTTTTGAAGCTGATAAAGGATTTCATGCATATTTCTGGGGAGTTTGTTCCTTCAGATTTGATTCCGTTTCTGGGATGGTTTCCAGGTGAAGGGAAAGTTTTAAGATCGATGAAGAAGATTGCGAGGGATTTGGATTATGTTGCATCAAGTTGGGTTGAAGAGCATTGGGTGAAGAAGAAATAGTCGCGTAGTGAGGAACAGGATTTCGTTGACTTCATGCTTTCTGTAATTGAAGACGACGACGATACTTTGGGCCACGCTCGTGACACCATCATCAAAGCAAATGTCTTGGTATGTTTTTTACCCCTTATGTTTGACCCTTTTTTCCCAGTACCAAACGAAATGACTTTTCTTGTTTGAGTTTTGGGTATATAAATTATAAGAAAAATAACAGAAAAATACCTATGAAATTTTAAAATGATAAATAGGTGATTTTAACATATTTTGACATGTGAAAACCATTACAAGAATAGTCAAAACTATTATAAGAGTAGTCAGCATGACTTTTTTGTCTTTTTTAAATTTAAGATGTATTTTCCCTTCATTTTTCTAAATTATAATATGTTGAATACATATTGGCAAAGAAGAGGAAAAAGGGAAAAAGAAGACAGAAAATATATTAGGGCCGTTCCTGGAGGTAGTTATTTTTATTTTTTAATTTTTAAATTTATTCAAATGACTTTCATATAATTTGTTTAAGGATTTATCAGAAAACTTGAAAACAACCACTTTTATTCGAGCATATACATAAGGATTATCTTCTAAAAAATTCCATAAAATAATTAACTGCCAGGCGTTTGTGAAAGGAGAGGGTGATTTCTTCTAGTACCTCTAATCTTTATGAAAGTCACCTTCTTAAAAATGTATAAATGATTCATAACGGGGAGTCAGAATTTTTGTGGAATATTAATTATTTTATTCTAAATTATGCTATTCTTGTGTTTATTAAGGATCTTATACAATACTACAATGTTTTTAACTTTATGATATTTATCAGAGGTAATAGTTAAAGCCAAAGCATTTTTTGAACAGCTTTATTGATATAACTAAATTTTTTTTGTACAAGCAAGATATAAGATAAAAATGAATCCTGTTAACATCGAAATGTATCATTAATAACTAAAAGAATCAGGATCAGGTAAATAAATATGATAGAAACACTAATTGACGAAAGAGATGAAATATTAACAATTTGAGTCAAAGATGAAGGAGAAGTTTGCCGTGAGCTAATCTTGATTTGAATAGCAATATATTCTTTTTACTCTCTCAAATATGAAGTAATCCTCTGATTCTTAATATAATATCTATTTAGCTAATTTGATTAAATTAAAGAAGTTAGATAAGTTAGTTAATTATAACAAATATGACATGTTTTTCTCAAAACATTATAATCATCTTCCTTAATATTCTCCCTCTTTTTTCGACTTGGTTATGGTTAAAAGAGTATCAATAAGAATAATTTAGAAAAAATTGATAAATATGATAAATAAGTTTTACATTTAGACCCAATATCAACTCAATTATTATGTCTTACATTAAGGACCAGAAGAGTACTAATCATACTTACTTCATATAAACCAATAAAATTAGTTAAGTCAATTAAATTTCTAGAAAAAAATAATTTTTTCATATATTAATAATGGAGAGGTTTTGGAAAACAAAGTCAATGGGAATTAAAAGCCCAAGCTTGATTTTTGCTTTAACAACCCTAATTAATAAGGGAATATAATGAGTTGAAGTCCAATCAACAAATTTTTTTTGATTTGACTAACCAATAGATTTTTTAAAGGGGAGACTACCAGAACACTTAAGCAACATGCTGTATTTGAGACTAAAGGGAGCATAATGCGTTGGCGCGGCCATAGACATATTTTATTTGATCATTTGCACAAATTGTTTTTTTCTTTTTTACACTTATTTGATATGTGATCCTACTAAGTCAAATATGATCATTGTTAGCAAACTTTAGGGTAAATTTATAATACAATTTTTTTCATATACAAGCTTTGAAGATTCAAACCTTCAATTTCATTTAAAAGATATTTATTTGACCCATGTACTGTGTTAGTCATAATAAATTTAGTCTAAAACAATGAAAAACAATTTTATTCCAGCCAATGAATATTAATTCACGTGCCTTATTATTTCAACGAAGGAGAGACTTTTAACATGATGAAATTAACTAACACCTTGTTTATACATAGAGTCTGATCTTAGCTGGAGCAGACACAACCTCCATCAGTTTGACATGGACCATAGCCTTATTGCTGAACAACAAGCATGTTCTAAAGCGTGCCCAAGAGGAGATTGATCGTCACGTAGGCAAGCAAAGATGGGTCCAAATCTCAGATGTCAAAAACTTAACTTACCTTGAAGCCATCTTCAAAGAAACCCTAAGATTATACCCACCAGGTCCTCTCTTGGTTCCCCATGAAGCAACACAAGACTGTTATATCTCTGGCTATTACGTCCCAAAAGGCACTAGAGTGTTTGCCAACATTTGGAAACTCCATAGAGACCCAACCATTTGGTCGCAGCCTGAGAGGTTCGTCACGGAGGAGAATAATAATAATAATAATGGAGAAATTGATTATGAAGAAGGTCAAAGCCATTTTCAGTACCTTCCTTTTGGGTTTGGAAGAAGGGCTTGTCCTGGTTCGACTTTTGCTATGCAAGTGAGTATGTTGAGTCTTGCTCGTTTGCTTCAAGGGTTTGAGTTGAAGTCCGTGGGGGATGAGCCAGTGGACATGAAAGAAGGCGCAAGCTTTACTTTGCCTAAGGCTACTCCGTTGGAAATTATTCCAACTCCACGACTTTCGTCTCATCTGTATCGCTTATAATTATTGCAGAAAAATTCGTAACTACCGCACCATCTTCATTAATTCAACGATCCGAAAATATATATATATATATATATATATATGTAAAGAGTGTTATAATAAAAATGCTCTAGGGAATGAAAATGAGAGATAAGGAGATAAATAAACTTCATTGATGTATATGTGAATGTGAATCCTATTCTCCAGGCCAATAAACCTTTGAATCTTATTAGCTTCTACTCTCTGTCTTTTCTCTCTTTGTAATACCCATTCATAAGTGATGCAAACAAATATATACATATATATACACACACACACACACACGACCTCTAGTTTTTAATATATAAGAGCTAGTTGACAAATTAGAGTAAATTAAGAAAGTTTGTTAAATTAGTTATTTATAATAATTAAATGTTATCTTTTATAAAATATCCTTGCTAATCATATTATATATCTAGAATTACCATTTGATGAATTTTTAATACGTGTAACGACTACAAGAACTACTTTGAAAAAAATAGACAAATATGAGAGAAAAAGTAGATTGAAGTCTTATATTTAGGATATAATTAAATGCCAAACTAGGTAGCTTTTATATTAAGGATCGGAAGCAATATATTTGTTCTTAATTCAACGATAGGCAACATAACAAACTATATATATGTATCCGGAATGAAAGGTGTGATGTGAACCCATAAGACGTTGTTGAGATCAAGATAATTAAGAACTTGTATAATGCAAAAGCATATATCCATTAAGGGTCATCACAATTACAGCAAATACACCAAAATTGAAAAGCAACATGACTACTTAAAATCCAAATATGCATTAATACTTGTTTGGTAGGCCCTAATAATCACTTAAATAAAGGGCTGATCTTTTGACTTATACAAGACAACTCTTCTCACATAGTATTTGTCCGGTCTTTTGATTGTTGTGGTGTTTAAATATTTGACGCAGTAATGGATTAATCCTACATATTATCATATTTAAATTCACATTTTAACTGATAAATACAGCTTATTTTTAAAAAAAAATGCTATAATAAACAATAAAAAAGGAAAGAGAAAACAAAGACAGTCACACAATCTGTGTTTACAAATTTCCCTAGAATCTATTATCATTCATGATATGATATATAACCAGTAACATGCTGGATTTTACAACTTCTCTTGTTTAACAAGAAATGGCCTCAAACCAGTTGTTAAGGCTGATGATGTTATCATTGATGCTTTCAGCACTTCCAATACCTGAAACTTCAAGGGAAAACACGGTGAAACTCACATATTAGACGCTCTTTTTCACTTGCAGAAAAAACTAAACAATCAGAAGCTGAAATGAGAAGAACCGTATATACCTCATTCACTCCAATGCTTAAGTCTCTTACTTCTGAGTCATGTTCAACAACTTGCGACCCACGAAGAACTGACAAAGCAGCAGCCTGAGGTGAAAATGTCTCTACGCACAAATCATTTCCCACCATGAACATTCTCCCCCTAACATAACCATTATTAAACAGATTTATAAGCTTATCTGTTTTATAAACTGGTAACATCTGGTGTCGAGTTTCCTTTGCTAGATCAGGATTGAGCAGTTTGTTCTTCAGATCATTACAAAAGGAATTGGAAATAAAACTAGTTGCATCCAAATCAGCCAGACTCTTGTACAAGTTATCAATGCAGCACAAACCAAAGTTGCCTTGTACAAGATGTTCAATTGCCCTAGTGGAATGGTCAAGAAACTTAAAATTTGATCTGTGAAATCCTCTTATTCTTGAGCTACCAATATCTTGCTTTCTGATTTTGATATCACTACCTTCAACTTCATCAACTTCCCACCCTCCTTTCCCAGTAGTTCGCTTATCTTTAAATGGGATTTTGCTGGTATTTTACAGTTCTGAATGTTCAGCTCTTTGTGCAAGAATAAATCTGTCAATGGTGTGTCTCACCATAACGATAACTTCAGCAGACCCAATACCTTCACAGATAAAACATAATGATTTCAAAATTAAAGAGGAAAAACTTAAACATACGTACTATTACTATACACAATATTCACCTGATTCTGGGTGACAGTCACTGTCAATCTCTTGGGAACGCAGTCAATTCTGGAGTTACGAAGTATCCACAAGGTTGTATTCAGATCCCAGGGCATCAGTTTGAGATCATCAGACACAATGAAATGTGCTGGTTTCTGAAGAAAGCCATGGAAGGATTTTGAGGTCATTGTGTCCTTGAAGTTATACACCAGATTCCCATAAAAAGCTTCCACTGGGTTGGTTGGAAACAAAAAACTTGGGGTCCAGTAGTTCCACACTTCGATGCAGTGAGCTAATGCAGTTGAATGTGCTAGCTTGAACAGTGGAAGAGTGTTTACTGACAACTTTGGATCTAGTTCCCAAGGGCAATGTTAAGACGCTTAGTAAAATATCTACGAAGTCATTTTCTGCCTCTGCAAAGAGAACCTTATTTTTCTCTTTGTCCACAAGCAGAGTCAATGAAATCTTCGATTTTTTTGGAGAAGCCATGACCATAAGAGCAAGAGGCCGAGAAAGATGTTCAATATTTTATGTGAAGGACTGGTTTCTTGGCTCCAATGAGAGAGAGGAAAAGTGGTGGGGATGATGTAGCTATCAAACTCGTAATCAATAAGGACCTTTTGATCTTTGAAAACTTGTATCATTACCCAGGCGTTGCACTCCTCGTTTGCTATTTAAAATTTTGATTACTATTACTATTAATTAATTAAATACCAAACTCAGCACATAGGGAAGTGAGAAGTGATACATTAAGAATCAAGTTTAGATGGATAGTCCAAGGGGGATGAACACGAAACTTACCCTTGAAGCATCAAATTCGGATCAAATAAAAAGGAGGGGAGAAGGAACTCTCCACTTCCCCCCACTTCTTTATTCTCACCATTACATTAGCTTCTACAAAAATGTTTTATAATTTCTATATTTATTAACTTTTTATAAGATATTAAATCTCTACCGTTGAGGATAAGGAATTAGTAGGGGGAAGTGGAAGGTAAGAGAAATGAAGATATTCTCTTTGCCAGATAAAATAAAGTTAGATGATATACAATTAATTACATTAGAAATCAACATCCTAGCTTCTCAAACACCATGAAAATGACATTTTAGTTGTTTATACCTGCCAAAGTTAATTGACTATATTTTTTTGGCCAATGAATAATTGAGTATCTTATTGAAGATACAATCTGATGTTTTTAATTATATGCAACTACTTCTCTTACCCACAATGTATGTCTGTGGCAAGTATACGCAAATAGTAATAAAAAGTAAGTTATGTCATTAATCATTAAATATGTTAAAAAAAACAATGAGAGTTTGGTCTCACGAAATTAGTCAGTCCCTTGCTATGAGGTAACATGAGTTTTAGCTTTAAAAATTGCTACGAAAAATTCATTCTGACCGCTTGTAAATATTTTAACTTTTAGAAGTCTTTATGCAAGTTTAACCCACAACTTGTATAAAGAATAAAAGAATCTCTCGGTAAAACTTAAACACAGCTCCCTCTTAGCTAGACAGCGTTTTTAAGGTGAGTTTGGATACAACCTCCACTTTAGCTTGTGCTATTTTTAAAGTTCTATGAAGGAGAAAATGCTTATTGTATAATTTCTTTAAGGTCAAGCTTTTTGGAGCAATTACATATCATGGTCACAACCAAAACAACGAAAATGGAAATAATAATAATAACAACAACAACAACAATAACAATAAGAGGATACTCAATATATCAACATGAATATAAAAACCCTAATAAAGGGTATTATTGGCCAATCACGAATATTGCGATTCAAGTGTTCAATTTTTGTTCATTCTTGGATGAAGATTGGAGCTAGATGATCTAAGAGTGTACTCTGCAACAAGCTGAGCAAAAGATGAGGACTTGTCCTGTAGCAGACCTGCTGGAGAGCCATAGTCTTCAATCATTCCTGTATGTTTGCCAAATGAATGTACTATAATAAAATCATATTATCAATAATAATACAGCAATTTAGGACAAGGTGTATGCTAGACCACTACTATGTGGGAGAAGAAAAAAATCTTGAACTAAATTGCTGTCAATATATATCTATATATGACTTTTACTTATACTTAATGTCAATATATATAAAAGGAATGAAGGGAAAGTATACAAATAGCATATGACATTGTTGAGATCAAGATAATTAAGAACTTGTATAATTTAAAAGCATATATCCATTAGGGGTTATCACAATAAAAGCAAAATGCACCAAAATTGAAAAACAACATTACTACTTAAAATCCAAATATGCATTAATACTTGTTTGGTAAGCCCTCGTAATCACTTAAAAAAAAAAACACTAATCTTTTGACTTTACAAGACAAAACTCTTCTCACGTAGTATTTGTTCTGTCTTTTGATTGTTGTGGTTGTTAAATGTTTGATACATCAATGGATTAATCCTCCATATCATCAAATTTAAGTTCACATTTTAACTGATCAATACAGCTTAGTTTTTTGTTTGAAAAAAGGCTATAATAAACAATATGAAAGGAAAGAGACAACAAACGCAACAAATTAAAAAATGACTTTCAGTGGCAACATTAAGAGTTATCGCTGAAAATCTTACTTTCAGTGATGACCATAAATGTTGCTGCTAAAAATGTGCTTTAAAAACAGTCACACAATCTGTGTTTATCGATTTCCCTAGAATCTATTATCATTCATGATATGACATATGACCAGTAATATGCTACTGGCTTTTACAACTTCTCTTATGATTAACAAGTAGTGGCCTCAAACCAATTGTTAAGGCTGGTGATGTTATCATTGATGCTTTCAGAACTTCCAATACCTAAAATTTCATAGAAAAAACATAGTAAAACTCATATATTAGATGCTCTATGTAACATCCAAAGTTTTAGGCCTAGAAGTACCAGTAATAGCCTGAATTAGATAGGCTATCAGACCCTTTTTTTTAGCAGAAGTCCCAAAGATGAGAAAGGAAGTCAAAGTAATTTCATGGACTAAACTGCAAAGTAAAAGTTTTAAGGGGCTAAAGTGTAATAAAGTTAGAGGCTCCAGTAAAGTCTCGAAGGCCCAGAGAGAGAGAGAGAAGAGACTAGACACAGGCCAAAGGTTAAGTTAGAAACCTCAAAGAGAGGATTAATGAAGTTAAGTCCAAGCAAGAACTAAACTGTAAATTCTGAAAGTTATGACCAACAGGGATAAAAATGGAAGAGGGTACAGAAAATTCTAAGAAAAATCCTAGAAAATGGGAAATAATATTCTAAGACTCTTCTATGAAGAGAAAAGATGAAAATACCCTTTAGGCAGCTTAAATGGAATTTATGAGGTTGTGACCGGTAAAAAGTATACCGTTTGAGGTAATCATTTGAAATAGCAAGAAACCTAAAAAATGTATACAAAAATGAGGTTAAATGGTTGAAAGGTTGTACTAATTTATAAAATTAGTCTCGCAACCAAAAGGCCAGTAGAATGGCTTTAAGAAACTAAAGAGCCGGTTTTGCCGATAAAAGGGTATTTTAGTAAACAACTTTTATACAAGGCTTAAAGGAAGTGTTATGGCCTGAGAAAATTCATAGATATTCTCTAGAATTAAAGGAAATTTATAAAGCAGATAGAACAATTTTCTGAGCTCCGAAAGGCCATAAAGAAAGCCGGAGAAATGTGGGCCAAGTAAATTCGGAGGAAGCTTATGAAACAAGTTTGATCCAACGGCTAGGATCTAATCTCCCATCTCCTCCACCACTTTCATGACACTTGGCATCTTCTAGAAGAATTAGGTAAGCATGATGTAATAAGGTGATGCAATGATGATGCAAAAGTCCACTTGAACTTCCAAAATTGCCCTTCTCCTTCTTCTAGCTACCCAAGGGCATTTTGGTCCATTCAAGCCAACTTTTTTGGCTATAAATAGAGCCTCTTCCCCTTCATATTTTCAGCCAACATGAGTTTAACAGGGGAAACTCTGCCAAAATTTAGAGAGAAAAACGTAGGAGTGAAGGCCAAGAAGAAGGAACAAAGTTCAAGCTTCAAGATCAAGGTATGTGGTGGCTGTAGCATCTGATTTGATACCTATTTCGAATTAGTTACTGTACGTATCTGATTCTGAAATTTTGTATGCTTAAAGTACACTCTATGAGATTTAAATCCATTAGTAGAACACTTCATTTGGATATGTGTACGATTTATGGTGATTTTTCAAAGTTAGAGATTGAAATCTGGAAACAGTGTTGAACTTTTGGGAGATTGTCGAGTTCCGTACAATTATGGTACTGTTCGGCGTAGAATTAGTTCCTGAAACTATTTTTTATTTAAAGGTAACTTAATTATATTTCAGTGAGACTTGGAAGCACTCAATTTGGATTTTTTTAGATTTAATTATGAATTTTCAAAGTTGAGCAAAAATTCTGGAGATTCTGCGTGAACAGTACCCGCGAACCAAAATTTCCAGATTTGGTATTCTTGAATCTAAAGCCATCTAAAGTGGTCCTAATTGATAGGAAATAGATCATAAGAATGTAAAATGATAATATTTATGTTAGAAAAGCTAGAAAGAAAACCCTAAGACTAAGAGAAAGGGTTGAGGTTCAAGAGAGCTAGCTTTGAACTTTATGTAATCTAGTGGTCCTAATAGATTGTATGATCATTATGACTATGTTTAGGACCTTTGGAACATCCAAGAGGATGTTTGATGATGTTGACCGAAAGCTAACATGGTTGGAAAGTCAAGGGAGTCAAAGGAAAAGTAAGAGGAAGGCTTGAGGTGCAAGGTAGTGAACTTACCTATTGTCATTGCTTGATATGGTGTGCTTGTGTGTTGCCGTGTACATGTTATTTGCATGTTGTTGTGACATTTTTTAGCTACTGTAATTGCTATTCATGATGAGTAGATTATATCTCCATGGCCATGCATCAAGAAGTTAGCTTTGAGCATGCTAGTATGTCACTAATTAACAAGAGAATAAACAAGTTGCGTGTAGTGCATGAGCATCCATCTAGCATGATTAATATGGTATTGTTTGCTACTGAGATTCCCCCGAATCTCACCCCCTCCCTAACAAACCATTTAGGTCAATCAATGGTGGGCACTAATGGCATGAGAAGCAAGGAGAAGAAGTGGAGAGTTATTGATGCTAATGATTGATATTATTATTCAATGTATAATTCTCCTATGTTGTAAGTTATGTTATGAATGCCATCAATTCAATGTATGTGCTTAGGATGTTTATGGCATGAATGAAAGTATATGAGCATGAATGGGAAAAAGTAAGCCCATGTTAGGTATGCCAAAGAAATAAAAGGAATTAAAGTAAAGAGATGTTAAGGGATAAAACGTAGGTCCTGAAGCAGTTAGTTTTGAGCTTCAGTTTGACCTATCAAATGAATGAGTTAAATCACAAGATTTGGTAGACTTATAGTGCACATCCCAAGCTTCAAAATGAGTGGTAAATTACCTCATTTGGATGTGTATACGAAGAGATATGAATTTTCAAAGCTAAGGCACAGAATCTGGAAAGTCCAGATTTTACCAAACAGATAGTAATCTTAATCCAATAAACTGTACGTTTTCCATGAGGATGAGTTCATTTGAATATTTTTCCCTTAAAGAGAATTGAAATAGCTTTCCGTAGAATTTTGGAACACCTCCATATGATTTTTTTAGAATTAGTTATGGTTTTTCAAAGTTGGACCTGTAATCTGAAAACTGGACAGTGAACAGTAATATTCCGAAAATTAACATCCAAATTGAAATTTTTAAGTTTAAGACCGTCCAAAGTGGTCTTGAATGGGTTTAAATGAATGCTAAGGTACTATATAAGTAAGATGTGACACTCTATATCACTTACAGAGAAAACTAAACAATCAAAGAAGCTGAACTGAGAACCGTATATACGTATATACCGCATTCACTTCAATACTTAAGTCTCTTACTTCTAAGTCATGCTCAACAACTTGTGATTCACGAAGAATAGACAAAGTAGTAGCCTGAGGAAAAAATGGCTCTACGCACAAATCATCTCCCACCATGAACATTCTCCCACTAACATAATCATTCTTAGACCAAATTATAGGCTTATCTGTTTTATAAACTAGTAACACCTGGTGTGGGGTTTGGCTTGCAAGATCAGGATTGAGCAGCTTGTTCTTCAAGTCATTACAAAAGAAATAGGAATTAAAACCAGTTGCTTCCAAATCAGCCAGACTCTTGTACAAGTTATCAATGCAGCACAGACCAAAGTTACCTTGTACAAGATGATGACTTCCCTATCGATTAGTCAAGAAACTTAAGATCCATATGTGAAATTTTCTTCTACTTCGGCTACCAATATCTTCCTTTCTGATTTTGATATCATTACTTTCAACTTCATCGACTTCCCACCCTCCTTTCCGAATAGCTTGCTCATCTTTAAATGGGATTTTGCTAGTATTCTCCAATTCCGAATGTTCAGCTTTTCTTGTAAGAATAAATCTATTAATGGTCAGTTTGACCATAGCAAGAGCTTCAGTAGATCCAGTACCTTCACAAACAAACCATGGTGACTTCAAAATTTGAGTACTTATTTTAACATGGGGAGTTATTATGCTTTGAACAAAATTGAAAGAGGGAATATTCACCTAATTCTGGGTGACATCATGATCAATCTCTGGGGAACGCAGTCAATTCTGAAGTTATGAAGTATCCACAAGGTTGTAATTAGATTCCAAGACATCAATGTGAGATCATCAAACACAATGAATCGTGCGGGTTTCTGAAGAAAGCCATTGAAGGATTTTGAGATCATTGTACTCTCGAAGTTATATACTTCTCCATTTCCTAATGTAAGACCTAATTAACTAACTTGAGTGAATTAAACATATTAGTTAAATTAGTTGATATGATATTTTTTTTTCCTAAAACACCATAAGCAACTTCTTTAATTCTCTCCCTCCCTCTTCTTCTTGATTATTGTTGGGAATATCAATAGTGTTGATTTAGGAAAAAATTGATAAACTTGTAAAATTTACGTATAGGACTAACATAAACTCCCAATCTAGGTCCTACATTAAGGGGCAAAGAGAATACCAGATTTCCATGGTAGGCTTCCATTAGGTTAGTTGGATTCAGCAACTTTGTGTTGCTGGCATCAGAAGTAAAAATACTTGGGGTTCAAATTTTCCACCCTTCGATGTAGTGAACTTATGCAGTTGAATGTGCAAGCTTAAACAATAGCAGAGTGCTTACTAACAAGTTTGGATATACCAGTTCCCAAGGGCGATGTTAAATAAGAAGCTTAGTAAAATATCTACGAAATCTTTTTCTGCTTCTGCAAAGAGAACATTATTTTTGTCTTTGTCCACAAGCAAAGTCAATGAATGAAATCTTTAGTTTTTTAGGAGAAGCCACGACCATAAGAGAAAAAGCAAGAAAGATGTTTAATATTCTATGTGAAGTATTGGTTTCTCGACTCAAGCGAGAGGGAGGAAAATTGGTAGGGAAGATGTATGAGAAAACTGAAAACAAAAATGAGAAGAAAGAGCTCTGGAAAATATTTTTGAGGATGTATTTTATTCAATCTGCAAAATGGGTATTTAAAGACATTAAATCATGACAATAAAAAAACAAAAATATGCTAAAATCCCTATGAATCAGCAACTATGTGACTAATTGATAACAACCCACTAAATCAACAAATACATGGCTAAAAAATAGGAACAAACTTTGACAGAATCAAACTCTAATAATTTATTTTCAAACTGCAATTAATTCCTAAAAATCAACAACAAACTAACGTCAGCTAGTGAGACATATCTCAACACTCCTCCTTGCATCAATAGCTGTACATGCCTAGCTTCATCCTTAGCTCTTCAAACTTGTCTCTTAGTAGAGCTTTGGTAAAAATATCAGCAACTTGATCAAAGGTTTTGCAATAAGTCAGTATGACTTCACCACTCTGTCGTACATCTTTGATAAAGTATAACTTGATGTTAAAATGCTTAGTTTTGCCATGAAAAATTGGATTCTTGGATATTGTAATGGCTGCTTGATTGTCCACTTAAATTGATGTGCTTTCCTGCTGCATAAACTATAAATCAATTAGCATCTTCATTAACTAAAGAGCTTGCTTAACAGCTGTATTTGCTGCTATGGATTCAGTTTCTGCAGTTGATTGGGCCACCACTTCCTGCTTCTTCGAACTCCAAGAAAATACCCCAAAACTCAAAATAAAACAATACCCAAAGGTGCTCTTCATATCATCCAAGGACCCTCCCCATTCTAAGTCAGAACAGCCTTCCAATTTGAACACTTGATTACGTTTATACCGAATACCATAATCAAGAGTTCCTTTGATATACCTTATGACTCTCTTTACAGCCTTGTAATGATTCAATGTAGCACAATGCAAAAATCTTGAAAGAACACTTACAGCATAGAGAATGTCAGGTCTTGTTGTAGTCAAATGCATGAGATAGCCAATAAGACTTCTATAAATGCCCTCGTCATCCTTCTCTACAGCATCATTCTTACTCAGCTTTTCCTTTTGATTCATTGGAGTAGCAATAGCTTTACTTCCTTCCATGCCAAATCTATTCAGTATTTCTTTGGCATACTTTTTCTGATTAATAAATATCCCCTGCTGATCTTGTTTTATCTCCATGCCCAAAAAATAGGACATAGTTCCCAAATCTGTCATCTCAATAAATCAGCATGTGAGTGCTTAATGTACAAAGTTGATTCATTTAAGCTTCTTGTGAATCCAAGGCTCTGCAAGTGCTCATCTATTGTGCTATACCAAGCTCTAGGAGCCTGCTTCAACCCATGCATGGCTTTCTTTAGCAAGTAGACCTGATCCTCTTGCCCTTGAACAACAAAACCTTCTAGTTGCTCTACAAAAATCTCCTCCTCCAAGTAACCATTGAGAAAGGCTGACTTAACATCAAGCTACCATGCTGCCTATACTTTTTGAGCTGCTATTGCAAGTATTAATCTGATTGTATCCAGGTGCGCAATAGGTGCAAAAGTATATGTGAAATCCTCTCCATACACTTGTGCATAGCCTTTGACCACCAACCTTGCTGTACTTGTTGATGGAGCCATCATCATTCAACTTTGTTTTGAACACCCATTATGACTTTCTTATGTTCTGGTCTATCAACTAAAACCCAAGTTTGATTCTTCTCAATCATATTCAACTCACCCTTCATAGGTTCAATCCACTTTGGATCCTTCACTACATCTACAAAATATTTAGGTTCCACCAAAGACACATTACATCTCTGGTAAACATCAGATAATGATCCTGTACCTCTAACTGGAATGTTATCAATGGTATCATCTAATGGAGAGGTTGTAGATGTAACTGGAATGTTATCAATGGTATCATCTAATGGAGAGGTTGTAGATGATAATCCATCATCTGGTATCCTCCTTTTCTCTTCCCAGTGCCACTTTTCTAGTTCTGCAAATTGAATATCTTTGCTCATCACTATTTTTTCAAATTGATGTTGAAATACTTTATAGGCTTTAGAGACACTGCTATAACCTATAAAGATCCCTGGATTAGCTCTCTTATTAAGTTTATCTCTCTTCACCTATAGAGTATAACAGATACAACCAAACACTTTCAAGTTTGTTAAAAGTGGCTTATAACCATATCATGCTTCAAATGGTGTTTTCCCTTGCAATGCTTTTGTAGGTAGCCTGTTTTGCAAAAATATAGCTATGTTAGCTATTCAGCTCAAAACTTCTTGGGTAGATCCTTCTCATGAAGCGTGCAGGGAGACATCTCCATAATAGTTCTGTTCTTCTTCTCACTCACCCCATTTTGTTGCGGAGCATAAGGAGCTGTCAACTTATACTCAATTCCTGCTTCTTCACAAAATTTAGTGAATTGATCTGATGTATATTCAATCCCATTATCTGATCTAATAGCCTGAATCTTGTAGCCACTTTGATTCTCAATCCACACCTTGAAATTCCAAAGCACTTCTGCAACTTCTGTTTTGAATTTCAAGAAATAAATCCAACACATTCTAGTTAGATCATCAACAAAAGCTATATAAAAAGACTTCCATTCAAGGATGGTTCAAACATAGGCCCACAAAAGTCAGTATGGATCAACTATGGTTTTTGAGTTGCTCTCCAAACTGATTGAGCAAATGGCAGCCTAGTTTGCTTCCCATATTGACAAGCTTTACAAACTAACTTGAGAGGTTCCAATAAAGGTACTCCTTGCACCGCATCTTTCTTGCTTAGATCCTGCAATGCAAACTCATTGCAATGGCCTAGCCTTTTATGCCAAAGTTCAGTTTCATCACTGATTACAACATGAGCTCTTTGATCAACATCAGTCAAATCCAAAGAAAAACATCTATTTTCATTCTGACCTTAAACAATAATTGACCATGAGCATCATTGATCAAACACATTTTATCTTTAAATAACATCTCAAAACTTTTATCTACCAATTGGCCAACACTAAGCAAGTTTTGATCTGCTTCAGGGATAAAAAATACGCCTGAAATCTTTTTTATACGTGAATGAGTTTGCAATGCAATAGTGCCTCTACCTTTAACCTTCATTTATCTCCATTTCCTATCTTTATTGTAATTCCTGCTACCTTTTCAAGATCAATAAATAACTCCTGATTGCTGGTCATGTGGCTAGTGCAACCATTGTCTATTAACCATATTTCACTTGAGGTTGTGACTGAAAAACACTTTGCAGTTACTAAATGCTCCTCCTGTTGATCTGCAACATGAGCTTCTGTCACTTGTTGAGTTTTGTTTTTGCATATTTTAGCAATATGCCCTAATTGCTTGCACTTATTGCACTTAACATCTGGTCTCCTCCAATATTTGAATGGTGGATGACCCTTCTTCCCACAATAATGTTCGCAAGGAGGAAAATCGCACTTATTTTTGTCTCCCTCCTTCTTATCAAACCCATCCTCCTTTTTCGCTTTCTTCTTTCCTTTTTGACTTTGACTAACCTGCAACTTGGCTTGCAATGCACCCTTAACGGACCCTTCCTGCCTCTTGTGCCTTTTTTGTTCTTGTGCTTGCAAGACACTCAAAAGTTCTGCCAAAGTGATGATTGACAAATCTTTTGAGTTCTCCAAGGCTAAGATGGTTGTTTCAAACCTTTTAGGAACTATCACTAGCAGCTTCTGCACTATTCTGGAGTCAGTAAATTCACCCCCCAACAACCTCACTTTATTTGCAATTCGTAGAAGTTTATCTGAATACTCTTGAATAGTTTCAGATTCCTTCGTCTTTTGCAATTCGAATTCCCTTACAAGATTCAGCATCTGCATTCCTTTGATCTTCTTATCTCCTTCATACTCTTGCTTGAGATAATCCCAGATCTCCTTAGATGTCTTCAAGGTCATAACTCTTGTGAAGATTGCTGGAGAAACAGCAGAGAACAAACAAGACTTGGCTTTTGACTTTCTCTAGTTACTCTCTTTGTGACTTCGTAGTTGAGCTACTGTAGGATTTTCTGACAAAGGAGGACCCTCATAATCCTCCTTAACAGCTTCCCATAGATCATTGGCTTCCAAATAAGCCTCCATTCTCACTGACCACGTATGGTAACTTAGGCCATCAAAAACTAGAGGGGCTATGGCAGTAAAAGAAGGTTCAGCCTTCATAGTGGTTTGCATTTTGGCTAACACTCAATGTTTATCTCACAGGTCCCACAAGATAAAAGTGCTCTAATACCACTTTGAAGGTTTTAGAAAGAAAACTAAAAACAAAAATGAGAAGAAAGAGCTTTGAAAAATATTTCTAAGGATGTATTTTATTCAATCTGCAAAATGGGTATTTAAAGACATTAAATCATGGCAATAAAACGATAAAAATCTGCTAAAATCCCAATGAATCAGCAACTACGTGACTAACTGATAACAACCCACTAAATCAGCAAATACATGGCTAAAAAATAGGAACAAACGTTGACAGAATCAAACTCCTATAATTAATTTTTGAACTGAAATTAATTCCTTAAAATTAGCAACAAACTAACGTCAGCAAGTGAGGCATATCTCAACAATGTAGCTGTCAAACTCATAATCAATAAGGATCTCCTTTTCACCCTTACTTTTGGAATAAATCCCCATGAAACAGAAAAATAAACCCGGAATAACCGAGGTGGAATCAGAAATCAGGTACTGAATTGCTGAAGAAACTTGTTCATAAAGAATGATACTTACAATGAAGCAATAACAGGATAAAGACCAAGTACAAGCTACCCCAGTTTCTGAAGAACAAGGGGAAGTCCTTTCACCTGAATTGATGAATACAATATGCAAGTATAGCCAAATCCAAAATGGTTACGAGCTTTTCATCAGTCCAATAATTCCTATTCCGGTCCAAGTAATTAAACAGGCATAGGGCAAGATAGAACACCGAAACATCCAAAGAACAAAATATAAGTTTTCCTGTATAGACTTATATTGAACTTCTCTTCTGAACTATGTCTGTTTCTTACAGTGGTTTTCTTGCTCGCCCACTAGACCAAAAAACGTCAAAAACAACACCAGGAGGAGAAAACCCATGTGAAGCCATGCAAGAAAATGGGTTTCAGGAAGAACTCAGAGGCAGAATACATGTTTGCGGAATACGAAAAGAGTAACAGCATACCTTAGATTAAAGAATCAAGAAGTTCATTTTGCCTGAAGGATCTGAATGATAAGAGAGCAAGGCAAAACTTTGCTGGGCAGAAATGGCACCTGAGTGTATTAATGAGCTACCGCTCAGTAATACCATCCTCTCCATCGGAATTGAAGTTTCTTTCGGAGCTGAATTAGCAGAAATCAGAAAAGCTTGAAGATGTGAAGTGCATGAATGGTCACGAACGAGAGATGAAGACTTTACTTCCATCAACTTGTTCATGCACCTCTGGAAAGTTTAGTAGAGAGAGACGTGATTGTCTTCTAGTACGAGTCTAACTCAAATTTGGACTACAAAAATCTAACGGCTTTTTGGAGTCGCGATGATGTAATATAACTGTGATAAAATGGAAATGACACTTATGTCCAACATTCATAAGTGAAAAATGAGTTTTGGTACAACGTGCAAAGTTGTTAAAATATATTATTTAAAATATAAAATACCAAAATACACTTATTTAGAACTAAGAGCTTACCGATCAAAGATCAAAAGTAACAAGCATGCCTCTTTTACTTTTTCATATATTGTGAGCATCAAAATGACAACAGTCCTATTTGTCATCATGTTTAAAATTACTTATAAATACATTTTATGTAATTCGAGACAAAACTCATCTAATATATTTATCTCATATTTCGTAAATCACAATTAAAAAGTTATTTATAAGTTATTATAAGTGAGCCCTACGTCATCTACAGAAATTACGATAATATGGGATGCCCAGGTTGGCTTACCCAATCTGAGGTTTACTTGCTACAAATTAAAGTCTTCTTAGTTCCCAATTGCTAAAGAAATAAAAAGGGACGCCTTCCTTGGTCATTGGAAAATTAAAAAAAAAAAAAAAACATTTGTTTCACTGATTCAAGGATTTTGTAAATCCTCGGGCAGCATCTTAAAACTTGCTCGCATAATTTGCATCAACTTTTTTCCGTAGTTTTCCTCACTGCTTTTACCAGAATCTTGCAACTCAACCTTCACTTGTTTATCACCTTCAAGCAATGGAGAAATGGAAAACAACCAGGCATTGCCTATAGAATCCAAGAGAATGATATTTAATAATCTGATTATTGTTAACAATTTAGATATATTTGTTATTGCCTAGTTAGTGAAGTGAGGGAGAAAAGATGAATCAACTACTTGAATGCTTATAGGTTAATGATCTGAAGAGCAAAATGCCATTTGGGTCTTGAAAGATACTTGTTCTATGATTTAGTCTTCATTTTTTGCCAATGTTTATGGGTTGAGTCCCAGTTTGGGGTGAACTGAATTAATAGGAAAGGAAAATCAGAATGCATGACATGGTAAAGGAAAATCCACAGCCAAACTCACAAACCCGGATTCAGGGCTATTGGGATCCAATGGAAGATCATTACGATTTATTTTTCCTTTGACCCTTCCACAGGATGGATAGTACAGAGTCAGAACTTCTGACGATGAAATCTTTAGCCTCTGAGATATTTTGGAAAAATCATATGGTACTCAGAAGTTTGGGCGAGATCGGAAGCATAGTTAAAGAGAACATACTGTGAATGAGGCGGCCGGTGAAACAGAGCTTTAGCCTCAGCCCATTTTGAGACCGTGAAAGAGAAATCTCTGTATCTTTAGCTGCTGAAATATAATGGCTGGACGATGCTGACGTTCGTATAATTGCTTTCAGGTAATTGTTGCATCATTCTAATAATTTCAAAGGTTATTTCTTTCGGCCCATCTTAACGGCTTAATTTAAGAAATGGTTTTTTTGTTTTCTTTCAAGTACTCCCCTTTTCCCTCAAAATGGATCAGATAGTTCCCTTTTGGCATTTATTTTAGCTTTTATTTAAAAAAAAAAAAAAAACAGGAGTTTACAAAAATCAAAAACCAAAAAAGCTTAATCTTCTCGAGACTTCATATCAAGAATGAGCAGAGTGTACTAAATCTGCAGCATACATATTGGCAAACAGTGCCACTTATCAAGTAGATGATATAAATCATGAGGTCTTTTAACATCATATACATAAATCCTCTGGGGGCACGACTACATGAGACAGAACTAATGCTCAAGAAAAACTGAGCCAAAATTAAATATCAACCTACAAGATTCCCGTGAGTTAATTATACTACTCAAAAGGCAGAACAGAAAATAAAATAGATCCCAACGCAACTGCCACTAAGAGTCTAATATCATAAAAAAGACTGCACAGCAACTTCCTCCAAAGTTTCGTTTGGTTTCCTCCACTCCTGATTCTCCTCCTAAAATCCAGTCTGTAAGAAGAACCATAATGCAAAAGAAAATGCCATTTAGTCAACAGAAAAAACACTGACCAAGTAAAGTACTTTCAGAAATGTCATCAAGGACAAGTGAAAATTGTCCGAGCCAAATATAAGAACTAACATTTCTTTTCTTTTTTCAGGTCTGAAAAAACTAATATTTTTCTTCTTGTTTGGAGGACATTTGATATACGAAATGAACCACTATTTTATTTTAGCTCATCCAAAGAAAGCATGACTCAAATTATTCATCTTATTGATCCTTTTAGATCCGCGCCACTAATAAGCCCCATGTCTATTTGACGACCCACATATAGGAAGTCAATTAAGTTTTTCCTGAGCCTCCTTCCATAAAACAGTCTTTGATGGAAGCAGAAAGAAGCAATTTCCAGTCAAAATCATGAGGCAGAAAGCCAGAAACTACTAGCTGCATCTTTTGAATTTAGTACTTGTTAGTTTCCTCTATAAATCAGGTAAAGAAACTAATTCGACTAACTTATATAAACAATGCGTATGGTCATACCTTGCTTCAACTAGTTGATGGTAGAAACACCCTGATGAGCTCTTTTGCAGTAACCTTTTTCCTACACGTAGGGCATTTACCCTGAGCATTTATAGCAGCCTTGATGCAACTCTTACAGAATATATGACCACACCTTGTTGACACTTCCTCTACAAATGGGCCCATACATATTGGACAGCTAAAGACAGGCTCCATTGGAGGTTTAGGTTTCTCCCACTGCCAAAACGGATATTCAAGTCAGCAAATTCAATAATATAAATATCTCTACACATATTGGGACATAGGGGATGGCAAAATGGAAGAAAATGAGGACTATTAGTCCAAAAGAGAACACAGAAGTTAAGATACAAAAAGATAGAAAGGTGAAGGAGTAAATTAAGACGTTTATGATGAAGGGCAGGAGAGAGCAGTGTATAAAAAGCCTAGCTGAGAGCATGGAATGCAGAGAACTTTGAGTGTGGTTTTGGGTTGAGAGGGCCAACCTCTCAAAAGTTAGCAAATATCTTGTGTTCTGTTCTTGAAGTGTATGATGTAGTATTGTGTGTGTGTCTGTTTGGTGGTAAAGGACTTAGAGTCCTCTTGTTATCCATGATCTTTGCGTTAGTGTATGAAACATGACATGTTCTAAAACATTTTGTTACCTCAGAGCTGCCACTGCCTTCCAAGTTTATACATACATCAGAATTAGGAATTGTTTGGTTTGAAGAATCTCTTCTGCAATTGTTGGTAGCATTTTCATTTATCCAACTCCGGTAATCTGCAAAAATCATGAATGAAAGGGAACGAGTTAACCAGCACAAGTCACAGGGAAGAAGATAACAAAAATTTTACCAGGAAAAAGACAGAGGAATGGAACAATATGTTACCTAAATCCACATCAACTACAGTCCTCCCACGGTTCCTTCTTGAATTGTTTTTAGCCTAAATTGAATGAGAATTGCATAAATAAGGCTAGCCCTCAAAATCAAATAACAAATGACATCATCAAATCAACAGTGAATCTAAGGGAGAGGTATACTTCAGCAAAAGCACTTGCTGTACATTCAATTACATCATCATCGATGGCCTCCACATCAATAGGCTGTACAACTTGTGGCTGCTGGACGGCTTGAACTAACTGAGGTTCTGGTGGAATCGAAGGTCCCTCTTGCTCCCGGTTCTCACCAGGCGGAGCTCTATTAAGATCCAAATCCAAACCAGCCTTCCTTCGTCGGTAACTTCTGAGAGAACGCTCCCTAACAGAACGAGTACTCATCTTGAGTACTGATATTACTGCACCCAAAGCGAACAACCCATATCACATAAAATTATATTATGCACAACAACCAATAAAAGGAGTCGTGTCTGGGCTCCTAAAAGAGCTAAAATTTACTTGGCAGACGATAATGGAGGGAAAAATTAAACAAAATTACAAAGTGATGATTCGGATAATTGAAGAAGACATAATAGCCATAACAGACTTGAGTTCCAGCAGAATTAGCATGCTGAAACATTTTCTTGATTAAGATATAGAACTAACTAAATTGCTAGGGTAAAAGCTTGAGATTGACATAAGCCATGAATAAAGAAGGAAAACAGTTACTAACTATCCTGGCCCTCAAAAAGTAGGTAAAAGGGGTAAATCGTTGCCCAGTTATCCAAGGGGGGAAAAAAAGTTAAACGAACAGATTCGCAACCTAGTAAAAATAAATAATTTTATCATAAAAGAAAAAGAGAAGTTCTGGTGTCTGACGTCTGATATCTAGAATTTTTGGTTTACAATTTTCAGCAGCTAGGGTAAGAAAAACCGCAGCTTTGTAGCAAATTCATCTGTACATTTTTCTTGTGAATACTCTGAAATCAGCATCGAATCATCGCAATGAATAGATCAATTACTCATCCAGAAAGCTAGAAACACAGTACATTTATCAGGTACCCATGTTCAACAACCAGAAACTTTAGTTGAGGGAAGAACATTAATAAGTTAACCACGGAATGCGAAAGCCACTGGTCACAAAAGAACCATAACCAAGCCTTCAGAAATAGTACCCAATGAACCCAACCAACCCACTTCAACAATCCAAGCATACATTTTCTATGACGTGAAGCATTCAAACAAAATAGAAAATCGCTTTGGCCAAAAAAAAAACACAAAAAAAAAAAAAACACACACACACACACACACACAAAATACAGGGAAAAGACACTACTTGCTGAGCATCATGTGCGAAAATCGGATCACCACGAATCAAAGTCAACAACAATAAAAAAAAAAAAAAAGATAATAAAGTTGGACAAGAAAAGCATTATTTTCAGCGCCGATGTCCAGAAATGAGAAAGAAAACTACAAACAAAGCCGAAAATCAAAACCCACAAAGCGAAACAGGGTCTAGGCAACTCAAACAAAACCAAAGACCAGAAAAAGGTCAGAAGTGAGAAAAAAACGTACCTTCAATCGGAGCTCCGAATCACGAAATGGGACGAACAAGAAGGAGAATCTGAACTAATCTCAGTTTTAGGGTTCACAGCATCAAGAACAGCTGAGCAAGCCTTCTAAATAGTACGAAGGAGAATGAATGGGATGAAAGGAAGAGATGTGATGTTGTGTCGCGCAGTGTTGGGAGCAGAACGGAGTTAGGGACAATGCGCAAGGAAGTCGGTGAATGTTGTCCACGTGGCGCATCCTCTGTGGTTCCATGCACGCGTGAAGATGAAAGCATCGCTATGATTCGGTACTTCTCGCACGAACGAACGAATCATTTGAATTTTTGGAAGCTATTCATCTTCTTGGAGGCCTTCACCCATCGGGATCGTGGGTCCAAGAGGGAGGTAACGGAACGGAATTTTTTTTCAAGAGAAATTACACCCATGACCCAAATCTTCAAATATTTTACCTTCTGACATCTTCAAAACTTCTGAATTAAGATTATAACAGGTGGCCTGATGATTGGCAATAATTTTTTCAAAAAACACTAATTAATAATTTGTAATAACTTGAGCGTAATATTTTTAAGATTTGGGTCACAAATGTAATTATTTTAATATTAATAAATCAAATTATTTTATTAGAATTTCTATCTTTTTCTTTTTTCTTTTTCTTTTGCTTTTTACAGGCAATTTCAAGATTTCATCCTTCTTATAATTTGGTTTTTCTTAGAAAGAATCTAGATTAATAAAATACTTGGATAGAATCCAAACTATGATTTTAAAAGTGCTTTTACGGTATACAAGTAAATATATAGATGAGTTTATCTCGATTTATGAAAAAGTGTTTTTCAAAAGTATTTCTAATATTACCCAAACACACCTAATATAGGTATTTATTTTTGGAGATTGAAAAAATATAACAGAAAGGGATGAATTCGTTGGCGAAAAGAAAAATGGAAGGGATGAATTAATTCGGATATCTAATTTTGAGATACTATTGAAAATATAATAATTAATTTTTAAAAATAAATATAATAATTATTAAAAAGAAATATGATAAATAATGGATATATTAATTCTAAAATTAAATTATATAATTATCATGATTTGATAAAAATATAACTTCATTATTTCTCACCTTGCATGTTTCTATATAACTGTTTTTAAATTAAATAAAATCACGATATATGTTCTTTTTTTTTTTTTTGCCAAAGTTTTTCTAATTTGATCATTGATAAATGATTAGATTGATCTTTTCGATATTCTCGTCCTCATCCCATCGTCATCTAATATGATATCCTCACCGTTTAGGGAACAAATTTTAATATTACAAATCCCGATGGCTCATTTTGATGACTAGAGAATTTTATTAATGGGGAAGAAAATTGTAGAGATTTATTTCCCATTGATTGATGGAAATTTGAGAAGTTATAGTGATATCACCATGATTTATGATCATGTGAACGGAAAGTTTTGATGATATAATTATAATATGAACAAGAATAAGAATTAATTCTTTTATTTGCCAGAAGTAGTATTTTTTTGGTACACTAATAGTAGTATTTTATTAAAATAAACTAAAAATTAATATCATAAAGGTTTAGGGGGAAAAAAAAAGACCAAATGAACCAAAAAGGGGCCAAAAGCCCAAAACCCAAACAATACAAAAAAGCTGGTTTAAATGACTTATAAATAATTTTTTGGGAAAATGACTAAAAAATAACTGTTAAAATTTGAAATAACAAAATGGGCATGCAAATAACTGAAATCACCAAATGGCTATGAGGTATGAATCTAGAATTTTGACAATTCAATAGAAAGACTAAAATGCCCCTGACACGTATTTGGAGCCAATTTCACTACTCTGGTAATGATAATGACAACATTTATAATGTGAATTACAATTTTCGTAATGAGAGTTACCATCTCGATATTATCATCTGCAACTTGTTTCTTTCAAACCTAAATAACATGCATTTGGAACCAATTTCACTAAGTTGGTAACGATAATAACAACATTTGTAATGTGAATTACAACTTTTTTAATGAGAGTTACCATCTCGCTATTGCCGTTTGTAACTCGTTTCTTTTAAACCCAAGTAACATGTATTTGGAACCAATTTCACTACCAGATAATGATAATGATAATATTTATAATATGAATTACAACTTTCGTAATCAGAGTTACTATGTCGCTATTGCCATTTACAACTCATTTCTTTCAAACCCAAGTAACATGTATTTGGAGCCAATTGCACTACCCTGATAATGATAATGACAATATTTGTAATGTGAATTACAACTTTTGTATTGAAAGTTACTACCTGCTCATGTGTTCAGAGAGGTTCAAGGATATTTTAGTCTTTATACCGAATTATCAAAATTCCAAATTGATACCTCAGGCCCATTTGGTGATTTCAGTTATTTGCATGATCATTTTGTCATTTCAAATTTCAACAATTATTTTTTAATATTTTTTTTCTAATTTTTTAAAAATAATTTATGAAATATAAAATGAATATGTTAGAGAAGTTTTATAACGATTTATATAAAATGTGCTTATAAATAATTTTAAAATGGGGCCAAAGGTGAATGCAACCATATCACCATCATAGACTCTTACCCACATAAATGGCTATTGTTGCTGGTTAGAAAGGCAAAGAAAGTCCGATAAAGCCGCCTGGAAAGTGCAATCATCTTTATTAAAGCCGGAAAAACGGGCCGAGCCCATCAGGTCGGCCCGTTTAGACAATGAAATTATGAGGGTCGGGCTTGATATTTTTCCCTTCAAATGGGAAATAAGCCCTGGAGGGCTGGCTCTGGAGGGCCGAGGGCTTAAAAGGGCCGGCCCTAGAGGGTCGCGGACCGGCCCATTCAAGCCCTTTTATAATTTTTTTGTTTTTTAAATTTTTTTATATAATTCTAATGTTATTAATTTTTTATATTGTTAATAATATTTCAAATATTGAGTTATTATTATCATTTTAAAATTAAATTTAGATTTTGACAATAATTTATCCAATTAAATTTTTTAAAAATGGGTTAATTTGAACTTTAATAATGATTTGATTTATATTATATACGTTGATATTTTTAAACTATATATATATTTGATAATAGAGTGTTTTTATACTTATATAACTTGTGATTCTATAATTTGAATTAGAAATTCATGAGTTTCAACAATAATGTTTCTCACATTAAAGTAAAATAATAACTAGATTGCAAAATTTAAAAGTAAAATTCCTATAAAGAAGAAAAACTTGATATTTTTGTTATGAAATAAAAGCATACTTATGAAGAAGAGTAATTAATTATAGTAATGATGAACTTTCAAAAGATTAATAATAGTGTTTATTTATTACACAATTGCACTATAGATAAAACTTTTCGATGTTGTTATCTTGTTAATGAATGTTTTAGATGTTCTTGGATATTGATGGATATTTATATATGATGATATTTTATATTTGTGACTTAATTTTATTCATATTTATGTCTTTTATTAATAATTTCATTGGTTTATTTTTATTTTTTATAAAAAATATGATAAATATAAAAAATAGTATTTTTTTCTTAAACGGGTCAAAAGCCCGCAGGCCGGCCCTGAGCCTTGTAGCTTAAGGGCCGGGCCTAGCAAATTGGAGTATTTTTGAAATTTTAGCCCTGGAGGACCGGCCCTTTTAAGCCCGCCAACCCTGAAGGGCCGGCCCTAATTTCCACCTCTAATCTTTATGTAACTTCTTTTTAATTATAATTAATTATTTTTATTTAAAAAATATATGCCACTTGCCTTAGAATGATAATACTAGAAAACTACACTTACAAAGAATCATAATTTAGAACATTTGACAGAGAATGAAAGATTTTAATAGGATTGGCCAAATCTCAATAAACAAAAAACGATTGCCATCTACAATTTCAAGTTGCCCTGTCTCTATGTGTTTTTTTTTGTTTTTATGTAACTATGGTTCTAAATCATGTGTGTGTTGTAGAGTGGCACAAATGCCACCCCAAGCACACTCTACGTCTTCCAACATTTCAAGATAGTAAATTTGATTTTTTTTTAATATATTAAAGAAAAGGCATGCGAGACTTGGAACAATTTAGTGAGCTTATGATCATGATCCCGATGAATTTAGTCTTCTTTGAAAAAATTAAGCAGGATGGTATGGGTCTCATGAAAACTCGAAGAATGAATATGCATGGGAAATTTTCATTAAAGGATAGCAACATAATTTTCATTCACCCCAAGCAATTCTAAAACTTTACTGCAAACTCTTAGGGTCAAAATGAAATTAAATCAAGAAGCAAAACGATTAGGTTACTCTTAATATTTGAGAAAGAAGAGAAAAAGGTCTGCTAGGACTTTACTTTTATAGTCTCACGATAGAATACAAATTTCCTCTACCGCATAGAAATTGGTTCGCGTTCTCCATGTTCTATTCTCTTAGCATACTCAATTCGCATTCTCTATTCTCTAATAATCGCTGTAGTTATATTTGTTGGCATTATCTCGTGTTCTCCATGCTCATTTGTGTTCTCTCACTAGAAATCTTGTCTCTCCACAATGTTCTTGCTACTCTATACTCATGAGCACTTTTCTTCTCTGTATTCTTTTCACACTTGGTCAATTAAAATCTCGATCGTCTCCCATTTTTGTCAATAATGTGCCATTAGCCCATTGTATGTATATTGTATGCTCCCTTTCATGTAGAGTATATAGTTCCATTGTAGCCTTCTCAAATTGATGTTGACATTGCAATTATTTTCATGAAGATGCATGAACTATGATGTAGTTATTGTCTATATATGAAGTCCATCTTTACTAATTTTTTTCACAAGCATTGTTTCATTCCCTAGAAGTGCATTTTCCACAAGGAAAAGTGATTCTTTAACAAAACTCAATTTATGAAGGAAACCTGTAGCACATGGATAACCAATACCATAGCTTCTCTTACCTCCATATATTTCTATTGGACCGATTTTAAAGAATCAAAGGGTACTTTCAATTTATTGGATTATGTGAATGTTGAGAGAGTTGAGGTTTAAGGTTGGAACTTTAACTTTTCAATTCGATTTTGTTCACTCTTTTCAATTGGTCATTAATACTTGTTAGTAATTACAGTCACTGCTATGTTATTATCAGTGCCTTTTTGTGCTTTATGTAATATACTCTGTTTTATAATTTTTGGTTTTTATGAGTATTGTTGAGGCATGTCCTTGGTATTAATAATTAAAGTAAAAGAAATTAATTGCTCGTGTAACGAGTGAAGTTAGGAAATTTACACTACGAATTAGTTGTATTTACAAGTTGATTGTAGTAAGTTCATATTTATTAGTGTAACACGTAAAGTTAGGCAATTTACAACACCAATTAGTATATTTACAAGGTAATGGTAGCATAATCATGTTTACAGGTATAACAATCGAAATTAGGCAATTTACAAAAATCTTAATGTATTTACAAGTTGATTGTAGCAATTTCATGTTTATTGGTGTAATAACTGAAGTTATGCATTATTTTGAGTTTTAAATGTTCTACATATGTGAAGCTAACCATGGCACTTATTGTTGTGCCATTGGTACAACTGACTTCATTAAGGTCAGAGCTGTTGTGATGGCTTATTACTCACAAATGTGAGTCAAATTAAATACTATTGCAAAACTACTTGAACAAATGAAGACATAGTGAAAAAGGAAGCGATGACTTATAGATTTATATGTTTCAATTGAAAATCTAGCTTAAGCTACTTCACAATGTGTAAAAATTTGTATTAAGACATTATGATTTGGAGTACTTTGTTATTTATTTGAGTGATATGAAGTAGTTTGTGCACATGGAATTTTTGACATCTCAATTTTATAGAATCATTTGTTGTGATTGTGAAAATTAGAAACTTGTGAAGCGACTATTCAAACTTGTTCATCCCAATAATTGGACTAAGTAAAATTACAACAAAAATACGATGATTCACAACAACGATAAGGGATTTTACAACTAAGCTAATATATCAAAACTAAACTAAGCACATTCACAATTAGAGGATAGAAATTTACAATAAACATTGGGTCATAACAAAGATAAGTTAGTTTACAATTAAACATAGGTATTAGCAATTAAACTAATTGAATTCACAACTAGTACTAGACAAAAGTGATGAATTTACAACCATTGGTAATAAATGAGGGAGTTAGCATTCATAAGTAAAATAGAAGAATTTACAACCAAGGCAAGGGTATTTACAAGAGGGATACTGAAATTTACAGCCGAAATAAGGCTATTTATAAGTGAAGCTACAATTGGCAATAAGTGAGGTATTCAAATATTCCCTTCCGACATAAAAGATGCAAAATAATTGCTTTTGCTATCACTGGTCATATATCATTTATTACTACAAATTACTAATATGTCAATTTCAATTACCTACCAAAAATTAAATAGAGTATAAATTTACAAGTGAAATTTGTGAATTTACAACACAAATACAAATTTTTAGAGCACAAAATTACTATTTTTCTAAACAACTAGAAAGAACAATAGTGTGTTGAAGAAAGGGAAGAAGAAGTTGGGAACCATTTTAGAGTTATCTCAATATGCAGTGAACAGAGACTATTCCACCACTAAAAACTAACAAAAAATGCAATGGCACCTTTGTAAATGTATGAGCAATTATCTCACCTTATGCATCTATGTTGATATAAATAGCTTATTTGACTTGCAAATGGGTGTACTCCTCTTATGAACTAATATATTTTGATTGCTAATTAGCATATTCCAATTGTGAATAATAGCTATTAAACTTATAAATTATATTCCACCTGTGAATTTAGTCAGTCCGATAAACTTACAAATGATTGTATTTGTCTTGTTAGTTGACATATTGTGATTGCAAATTGGTATATTCCAATTATGAATGATAGCTTCCAAACTTGTAAATTATATTTCATTTGTGAATTTAATTAATGCACTTGTAAATGGTCATATTTATCTTGTTAATCAATGTATTTTAATTGCCAATCGGCATATTCCAATTGTCAATAATAGCTCCCATGCTTTTAGTTATGAACGTATTAGTTTAGTTGTAGAGACACTTATCTTTATTATCAGTCATCATGTTTCTGTTGTAAATTCTTGTATTGCTATTGTTAATGATTGCTTCACAAACTTCTAATTTATACAATTTCATCCAGTGATTATATAAAATTGAGATGTCAAAAATTCTCTATACATAAATTAGTCCATGTCACCAAAATAAATAACAAAGTTTTCCAACTCAAAATGCCTTAATAAAAATTTATACACATTGTGAAGTGACTTAAATCTCATTTTCAATTGAAATATATGAATTTATAGATCTTGTTCTCTCCTCCCCACTGTGCCTCCTTTATTTTGTATGCCTCCTTGTCAGTGTCATCCATTTTTTTCCCATTCTTTTGCAGTAGCTCTTGTAATTGCTCCCATCCTATACATCTCCCCTTTTGTTCCCAAAAATGAATTATTTCTATCTAGTAACTTCTATATTACTGTTGATAATCTTCATAAGGCTTTGCACAATATGATTATGTCCTTAATTAGTACACTAAACAATACATCAAAATCTATAGCATGCAACTCTCACCTAAAAAAAAAAAAAAAATCTATAGCATGCAACTTCACTTGTTACATGATCTCCAAACTTGTAAATGCACTAATTGTTATTGTAAATTTCTTAACTTCACTTGTTACATGAACATACATGAAATTGCTATAATAAACCTGTAAATGCATTAATTCTTGTTATAAATTCCTTAACTTTAATTGTTACACCAATAAACATCAAGTTGCTACAATCAACTTGAAATGCACTCATATTTGTTGTAAATTGCCTAACTTTAGCTGTCATGCCAGTAAACATCAACTTTTTACAATCAACATGTAAATGTACTAGTTTTATGGTGTGAATTAACTAATCTCAGTTATCACACCAATAAACATAAAATTACTTCTATTACCTTGTGAATACACTAATTCTTGTAACTTTTCTAACTCCAATTGTCACACTAGTAACCATTACAATAAACATGTAAATGTACTAATTCTTGTTGTGAATTAACTAACTTCAGTTATCTTATAACTATGCTAATTATTGTTGTAAATTACCTAATCTCAGTTGTTATTCCAACAACCATGAAATTCCTACCATTTACTTGTTAGTGCACTAAGTTTTGGTGTAAATTTCTTAACTTCATTTGTTAAATTTCTTAATTTCAACTATTCAAACCAAAGACATACACCAACAAACTCATAAAAACCATACATCACAATGAATAGTATCAACAACACTCATAAATTCCATAAGTTTGCCTTCTACAATCAAATCAGAGACACACACCAACAATACTCAATAACCAAACAGAAAGAGGGAACAAAACAACATTAAAAAAAAAATAAAGCTCTAAACTTTGACCCAATTTCAAGAAGATGACGACCAACGAGAACAATGATTGAAGCATTTCCATCCTAAATCTAAAACACAATTAATAACAATTGACTTTCCGTATTGAGATTGAAGACTCACCTTTTAGTTTCTCAAATTTATCGACTTCCTTGTGTACACTAGCAACCATTGACTCACAACCAATGAGAAGAACAATTGAGCATCCAAGGGTGTGTTTGGATTAGCGGTGGTAGAAGTAACTTTTTTCTAATCTGACTTTTACAGAAGTTAGATTGGTTAAAAGTCAGATAGTGTAATGTGATTTATGCTTGGATTGATTTTGGTAAAAAAAGTCAGTTTGAGAAACTAGAGATTAATTGAAAAGTAAGTTAGGATATAAACGACTGAAAATGGCATTAATTTTATTAAATAACAAAATTACAAAAAAAAAATTTAACTAAATCATAAAACTAATTAAAATAAAATACAGTAAGCATTTTTTTTAGGTTCATTAATTATGTTATTTTATTTTTTTGCCTAAATGTCCAGATTTATTTTTGGAAAAATCCCAAAAAAATTATTGTTGAATTTTAAAATTCTAAAGCAGTATTGGTTACCACACTCGTAAAGGAAATGACTATACTCAAAAAGTAAATGACAACACATATTTGTAGTAATTCCTTATTTGGAATTTTTGAAATTCACCAATTTGTTTTTAGGATTCTCCCTTTATTTTTTTATTGAATAAAATGACAGCTTTTAATTCTCTCTCTCCAGGCTATCTTTTTCCAAATATTTCCCAAAACAATATGTATAAATCAGGAAAAAAAAGAAAGAAAGACAGTAATGACAGTAGGTGAAAATGTCAAATGATGCTCTATCGTGACGCTCTATACAAAACACAACAAAAAGTAACTTCTACTCTATCTTGCGATGGGGAATAAAGTAACTTGTAAACTATCGCTGTGCCAAATAGAACAAAAGTGTCTAAAGTGGCTTTTAGAATGAAATAAGTCAGTTTGGAGCCTTCTAACGCGATCCCAAACACACTCTAAGTCTATGGAGAATCTTAAGAGAATGTTGATGACAGCCGTAGGGGAACGCTAGTTACCAGCTTGTGAGAGCAGCGTCGATGATAGAGCTAAAGTTTGGATTCTGTCATCAGATTGTGAAAGTAAAGCCCTAGCAAACTGTTTTCTTTTCTTTTTCTAACATTAAGGTCCTATTTGGTAGGAAGCATTGAAAATTAGAGATAAGGATTGGGATTGGGATTAAAAAAATATTAAAAGAGTGATTATCATAAGAGATTGCTTGTTATATGGGATTAGCCAAACAAATATATATAGGATTAGGGAATACCATGGGGGAAAGTGGTATTCGCCAATCCTACCTTTATGGGTTTGGCTAATCCTATGTAATAAGCAATTACTCATGCTAAATACTATTTTAATGACCTTTCTCAATTACAATCTCAATCCCTATCTTTCATTTTCAATGCTTTGTACTAAACAGAATCTAAGGGTAACCTAGTCTTTTTGCTTCTCAATTTAGTTTCATTTTGACTCCAAGAGTTTATAGTGAAGTTTCAGAATTGTTTGAGGGGTAAATGAAAATTATGTTGCTATAGCAGTCCTTTAATAAAACTTTCCCTATTATTTATGACTTATTACCTCCTATTGTTAATAAAAGAGTTAGGTAATTAATTTGTCAATATTAAAGAAACTACTTACACTATTTATAATAAATAAGTTATTTCTTTTCTAAAATGTTTTTGTTAATTATGTGACAAATAGTTGTTATCTTCCCCAAAATATCTTTGCTAATTATATGTATTAACTAAAACTACTATTTGATGGAACATTTAACATGTGTAACTACTACAAGGACTACTTTGAAAAAAAAAGATTTATACGAGAGACAAAATAAATTAGGGTATTATATTTAGGACCATATTAAATGTCCAACTAGCTCTTATATTAAGTATTGGAGGTAGAAACAAGGACAAGATAATTAAACTAAAAAATAACTTCATTTAGGTGGTTCTGTTGTGTATATATAAAGGCACCAAACATTGCAAAATGCACTTAGCTATAAAAAGTTGAACTGACTAATTTTGTTTGTCCTTCCAAAAGCCATATGTTAACATACCCCACACAAAGAAAGTAGCTCTCAACCCATCACCTTGAGAAAACGCACAATCAATATTAATTTTAACAGGCAATACCTAATGGAGGAATCCATTTGGCATTTCACTTTTGAACAAAGGTTTATACTAAGAAGATAAACCAGCATCAAGTAAGTTCCAAGACAGCCAAGATTTAAGATTAGAAACATGTGATTCATCAAGAGCGCAAGAGAAAAAACCACCTAAAGTAATTGATGAACAATTTCAGCATTCCTTTAGCAGAATTAACATAATTCTGCCACGTTGCAAAAAAATTTTTGGCAAGTTCACCAATTTTGGCAAAGCCTTTGATAAAACTCTCCATACAAGGATTTTAACTTTGCAGGGACTCTTTAGTTTTCAGACTTGCTTCCACAGTTCACATGAATAAGAACTAGAAGATTCATGTCTATTTTGCCATTCTAGTCAACTTGGACTTTGTCACTCTATATATAACCTTCTTTAATAATATGGCAACACCTATATAAATTAAGAACTGGTAATATAGGTTGAACTTGTCACAACCTCCAAAAGGTGGGTGCTTGGATTGAAAAAAATAAGGACCGTTTTGGATGCGATCATTCTCAACCCACACCTGCCAACTCACATCTTACTATGGGCTAGAGCACTTTTTTAAAATTATTTTTTAATTTTTATTTTCATTTTAATGGGAAAATTTTTTATTATTTTCACTCAATTTATATATAAATTTGTATTTTGTTGATTCTAAATTTGATTTCTTATTTTTCTTATTGATTTAACATTTTTATACGAATGAAATAACTATTAAAAATGAATTATATGTTTATATTTCAAGCTTTAAAATTAATTTAATTATATAATTATATGAAAACATAAAAAAAAAAGTTAGTCCATAAAAGTTTGTAATTTAATTTAAAAATTAAAAATATACATGTAAAAATGCAAAAAAAATAAAAATAAAAAAACATGGAGATTAGATGGCCAATCGGCCAACCCATCACTTAGTGGGGTGGCTGGCTAAATTTAAGCCCACCAAAAGATGATCTTTTTATGATCGGTCCTAGGAGTAAAAATATGCCAGGCCCCTATTAGGGGGCCTACAGCCTGGCCTAGTTAAGGCCTAGCCTGTTTATTAAAAAGGCTAGGCCAAGGCCTATTTAAAGGACTCATTGTGTGAATAGGTCAGGCTTATTTTGTTAAAGCCTGGCTTTGTAAGCCTTCAGGCCTGGCCTATTTAGGCATAAAAAAATATAATTATATTTGTATGAGATATACATCAAGGAGGAAAAAACGGACCGGACCGACTGGTTCAACTGGAAAACCGATGAACTGGTTGCCAATCTGGTCTGGTTTGCAGAAAAAATCAGACCTACTGTGAACTGGTGGGGAACCAGTCCAACCGATAAAAACCGGTTGGGCGGTTCACCTGGTTTAATTTTTTTGGTTACCTAGCCACACAAAACGACGTCGTTGAGCATTAAAAAACAAAACTCTTTCTTCCTCCCTCATTCAAGCCCCCATCTCAAGCTTTTGGTCCTCCTCCCCTATTTCTGAACATCGAGGTCCTCCCCCCCCAATCACTAAGATCTCTTCCACTTTCTCCCAGTCAAAGACTCTTGCTGTGAACCCCAGCAAAATCCATAACATCACCTCATCACTGACAATGGCACTCCCTTCTCCGTGGCTCTGTTCGTTGCTCACATTGCTTCGCCTTCACCGATCTTCTTCGCCTTCACTATTCACCTTCGTAGCTCTGCTTCGCCTTCACCGTTCACCTTCGTAGCTCTGTTTTGCCTTTGCCGTTCACCTTTGCAACTTTGCTTCGCCTTCGTCGTTCACCTTCCAGCTCTACTTCGCCTTCACTGTTCACCTTCGGTTCAGGGTATTGAGTTGTAGCCTTGTGGGTAAGCTCAACACCTTTCCTTTTTAGCTGGGTTGTTTTTTTTTAAGATCAAAGAGCTGCTTCTCTATGTGCTGTCGTGAGATTTCAGATTTGAGAAGAGAGGATAGTGTTGTTGTTGAAATAATCAAATAAATTAAGATTGTTGTTGTTGAAATAAATCAAGAGTGTTGTTGCTGAAGTAAATCAAATAATATAGTTGTTGATTGACTTGATCCTTTAGATTAATTTTGTACAGAGGAGAAGCTATTGTTCTGCATTATAATTTTAATTATACTGTGAGCTTACATTATGCAGATTTTACTACTTTTGATTCCTTTAGGTTATGCTGCCAATGATCTTAATGATGATTTTGATTTTCCATATTGATGAAGATATGTATTTTGTTAATGTTCATTTTGTATAATTAAACATTTAAAATACTTTTGTAGGTTCTTATATTTCCTTCAGTGATTATTACTTATGAATGTTGTTCCATTTTAATGTTGTGAATTAAATTTTATTATTTTATTGTGACCAGTCTGACCTTGGTTTGACTAGGGTCCGACCAGTGACTCTTAACCCACTGCCTTGACTACTTTAGTTCCTGGTCCAGTTTTTTGGTCCTTGATATATATACAATATTTATTTTTTTATTCTTATTTTCTAATGTATAGATATAACTATAATTAGTGAATTACAATAATAACGTTGTCCATTGGAATTTTGATGACTCCTTTCTATGAAAATTCAACCTAATTTGGAAACCTAGTCGTCGATCTATTGCTTCGTGCTCCGTTGCTTTGTTCAATCTATCTTGCAAATACTTTCTGCCATTTTCTCAACTAGTCATCATCAGTCTATCACTAACTATTATTTGCTCTCTCCACTGTGATAGGTAACACTTGTACTTTAAGTAACTTTTATATTTTTTTAGTAAGCATTCCAAGTCTCTTTATCAAAGCTTCATTCTGCATGTTTTGAATATATAATATATGGTGATGAATAGAGACAAACCTATTAGAGAAAGCAAAAAGTAGAAAGTGGTCCCCTACGATTTGGTTTGCTTTATTTGAAACTTGTTTATTTTGTTGATTATTTTATTTGAATGATGACAAACCAAACAATTGAAAGTGGTCCCCTACTCCTCTTAGAGTTGCTTTTTCAAAGTTCTCTTATATTAGCACACGTTAGTTTGTTCTTCTATTTTTACTTATATTATTTAGAAGTTATTTATGTTTTGATTATTTTATTTGATTGAAGAGTAGTAGAGTACCCGTTGGAACTTTTTTCCCCAAAAATAGAACACTTTTTCTTGATATAGAGAGTGGCAACAATAAAGCTTCTTATTTCTTAGCAGAACACTTGAAATGGTACTAGTTTACAAACAGATTATTTTTCATGCTTTTATAACTATTATACCAAGCTTGGTAATAATAAGCCTCTTTAGATGAGAAATAAAGCATGAATATGATTTTTTATTTTTTTTGTTTTGATTATTTCTTTTATTTATTTGTTTATTTTGTTGGAATATGGTATTTTTATTATTTTTATATAGGATAAGTTCTTGAAATGGATAGCGGCAACAATACAATTGAATCCACTCCTCTTCAACCTCAAAGTGCCCAATCTGAACCACAAATTAGCAGACATGTTACATCTCCTTCAAGTAATGCAATAGAAAATAACAATATTACCTCTCAACAAGTAGCAACTGCGGGTAAAGAAACATCTATCATCGCTAAGAAGTGGAGAAAAACTTCAGAAGTATGGAAAGATTTTGAAGAAGTTCAACTTGCAGATGGAGTCAAGAAAGCAATGTGCTTGTACTGTAAAGAAAAAGCTAGCTACTAGTAGAAGGGGAGCTAATACTAGTAATCTCAAGAGGCATTTAGAAATATGCTTGCAACGAAAGCTGTTTGTCTCTCGACAAAATAAGCAAATCACCATATCATTTCGCCAATCAAGTGAATCAGGAATTAATCCTTTTATTATTCCTGGTAGTAAATACTCTAATGAAAAGATGAGAGAAATTTTTGTTACAGCTGTCATGGCTTTTGAATATACAAATCCAAAGTTTAGAAAAGTCAGTCGTAAGACAACATGAAGTGATTGTCTCAAATTGTATGAGGCTGAAAAGAATATTTTGAAAAATAGAAGAATGTGAGCAAGGTTAGTATTACAACAGACATGTGGAAGTCAAGTCACCAAGTAGCTGAATACATAGTTGTTACTGGTCACTTTGTTGATGCTTTGCATAATCTTCAAAAGAGAGTTTTGAGTTTTATCAAAGTGCCTACTCCGAGATGAAGAGTAGATATAGCAAATGCAATTTTTAAATGTTTGAGATCATGGGGTATTGAGAATAAAATATTCTCAGTTTCTGTTGATAATGCCAGTTATAATGATTCTTGCTTGAGAAATTTGAAGGAAAATTTGTCATTAAGCAATAAGTTAGTTTTGGATGGATAACTATTTCATGTTAGATGTTGTGCATATATTTTAAATTTGTTGGTGCAAGATGGCCTAAATACCATTAAAGATATTATTTATAAAGTTCTTGAAAGTGTCAAATTCATAAATGCTTCATATGCAAAGCTAAAATCTTTTTGTGAAGTTGTAGAGTTAAAGGGTTTGAAAGAAAGAAAACTCATTCTTGATTATCCTATAAGGTGGAACTCTACATTCTTGATGTTGACAACAACAATGAAATTCAAGCATGCCTTTTCAGCCTACAATGAAAAAGAGCATATTATACTTATGCACCAGATCCTGAGTATTGGGAAAAGATTGAGAAGGTTTTTCACCTGTTAAAAGTTTTCAATGATACCACTCATGTCATTTCAGGTAGTGAATACCCTACTGCTAATTTTTATCTTGCTGAGGTTCATAGGGTGAAACGAGTGATTGATGAGGCAACAGATTCTCCTGACTTGTTCATGAATGAGATGGCAATACCTATGAAAGAAAAATTTGACAAGTATTGGGATGAATGCAATTTGTTGATGGTTATTGCAAGTATTTTGGACCCAAGAATCAAATTTGATGCTATTGAGATAAGTTTCCCCCTAATATATAAACTAGAAAGTGAGGCTACACAGAATGTGGAAAAAGTAAAAAAGGCATTAGAGGAGTTATATCTTGAGTATATGGAATTGTGTAAGAAAGAGTCATCTTCTACATCTGGTGAAGTGAATATTGATGGCATTGCCTTGACAGATACTACTGTACAACAAAAAGATAAAGGAATGCAACAAATGTTGAACATGATTCATCAAAGGCATTCGGTTCCTCCTATAAAATCAAAATTGGAAACTTATCTTGCTGATGATCCTTACATTCCTTCTTCTGATTCTTCATCATTTTGTGCCTTAGAGTGGTGGAAGAACAATAGAACAAAATTTAAAGTTTTATCCAGGATGGCAACTGATATATTAGCTGTCCCTATCTCAACTGTAGCATTGAAGTCCACATTTAGTGCTGGGGGAAAAGTGATTGATGAATATCATGCTAGACTGAATGAAGAATCCATTAAAATTCTTTTATGTGGAGGGGACTGGCTTCGTCACAAATATGGGTTGAAAAGGAAATGAAAGACATGAATATAATGTTACATAATTTATTTTTATTTTATATCATGTTAGTTGGATTTTGTGTTGTACTAATTATTTAATTTAAATTAATTTGCTTATTATGCAGGAGCCATCTAAACAAGAGGATATTATATTGAGACCTTGATGTTGATGTTATTTGTTTAATTTTCATTTCATGGTCATACTGTTATCTCATAATATTTTGATACATTGCGTTATTAGTATTGAATTCCAGCGAGATGATTTTTTGTATTAAAAATTAGGTTTTATTTTAATTATGTGTAGGTTTTAAGCACAAGATGAGATCCTAATATTGATATTATTGTGTTATTCAATTTCTGTTTCATGCTCATGCTACTATTTTGTAATGTTTTAATATATTGTATTATCCATGTTAAATTCTAATAGTATTATTTGTTTGTAACAAAAATCATATTTTATTTTAATTATACATAGATTTTAAGTAGGCTTTAAGCCTATTTAAAACATACAATTTGTAAATATATAGACTTTGAAGCCTCCCAAAAGCCTACGGACATTTGGCTTTGGTAGGCTCAAAGCCTATTTATGGACTTTAAGGCCCACAACATGAGATTTTTCTAGAGGCCTACATTATAAGTAGGCATTTAAAAAGGTTTCAGGCTTAATCAGACCTTTGAAAGACTTAGGCTTGAGCCTTAAAAAAAGCCCACATTCAGGCTTAGGTTTTAGGTTATCATTATAGGCTCAGGCCTATTTCACCAAAGCCTGGCTTGGCTCGGCCTATTTCCATGCCTAATCGGTCCATCTAGGCTTTAGCCCACAGTGAGTTGCTCATAACCAACGGGCAATCGCTTTACCACTGTAAGAAAATGGGTCAGTCCACCCTTAGTGGATTAGACCCAAACCCATTAACTTTGGGGTTCTGATATAATTAAGAAAACATTCGGGTCGAGTACTGTAATTTGCCCCTTTTGTTTTAGAACGGTTAAATAACTGTGGGAATCAATTCAAAAGGGAGGCAATTTTTCAGTTTCAACGTAAACTTAAGAAACAAACTGAAGGGATCAGTTGGCCATACTTCTTTTCGGTCCTTGCGTCTCCTTCCTCTAGTTCTCTCTTTTTCTTCCTCCAGAGTGTATCTCCTGTTCTCCAGATCCGAGTTCAATACCATAATGGCTATCTGAAGGCGTGAAACACTCCAGGTATGCCCAAAACCCATTATTGTGTGATCCATGTATGTTTTTCTACTGCTTCATATGCTTATCTCCATGAGTAAAGGTTCGGTTATGAGATTTGCTTCACAATATTATGCAAATCTTTCATTTTACTTTCAGTATCATAGTTCTGTATCTTATATTTATGATTAGAGATGCTAGATTCTTCTCTGCCTCCATGACACTTTCTTTTTGGATAGTTTTTTTGACCGTTCTATATTTTTGCTTTGGGTTTGCTTAAAATTAAGTTTTTGGACCTCAAAACCTATCCCATTGTATAGAGGACAAAAAAACAAAGAAAACGATATAAAATACTTGAAATGTGGACGTCGGACAGAGGATATATAGAGAAGAGAAGTTTTTTGGGTCCGATGGGTCCGTCGGACTTGACTTGCTTACAAAAAGGGTCAAGACGACTTGGCTAGAGGTTGAAAACAACCTCCAGGGCCCAACCTAGTCCAGTCCAAAATAAAAGAGGGAGACTGAACTGGGCCTGATCGTAGGATCTAGCCCAAAATTTTTTTAAAAAGAAAAGGGTGGAGGGAACTGGTTGGGCCAAACTGGACTAAGCCCAACCGGTCCAAATCCTTTTAAACAAAAAAAAGGGTTTTCTATCAAAAAAACAAGTCCAGTCCCCAAAAAAAAGGGATCCATAGGTCTGGCCACTGGATCGGGTTGGTCTGAGCCCAATCTAGTCTAGTGTTGAAAACAACCTCCAGGGCCCAACCTAGTCCAGTCCAAAATAAAAGAGGGAGACTGAACTGGGCCTGATCGTAGGATCTAGCCCAAAATTTTTTTAAAAAAGAAAGGGTGGAGGGAACTGGTTGGGCCAAACTGGACTAAGCCCAACCGGTCCAAATCCTTTTAAACAAAAAAAAGGGTTTTCTATCAAAAAAAAACAAGTCCAGTCCCCAAAAAAAGGGATCCATAGGTCTGGCCACTGGATCGGGTTGGTCTGAGCCCAATCTAGTCTAGTGCAAAAAAATGTTTAATTACTAAAAAAAAAAAATTTTTGGCCTAGAGTAGCCACGTGGCACGCCTGTTGGACACGTGGGCACTACCACCTGAGAGGTAGTGGCGCATAAAGGCCACCAGCACAACGCATGTTGTCGGCGACGGGCTGCATGGCGGCTCGTGTATTTCATGCGCCGACCACGTGAGTGGGACTTAAAAAATTTTTTTATTTTCACATAATTTATTCTCCTAGGGACGTGTGTAGATGTGTGGGACCTCCGTTTGAGGTGCGGTTTGTATCTAAAAATCCCTAAAATCAAGATCTTCATTTTAATATATAATTTGCTAATTTTTGCGACAATTAAGGATTCGTTTGTGAGTATTTTTAGTGCATTTTCTGGTATTTTTATGCAGATAAAAATTTCAGAATATTCAAAATAATTTATATTATTTTGTTTTAGGTGAAAATGAAGCAAGAGGCTTCTGGTAGCACTGAAAATATCAAACATAGTTCATTGGAATACTCATACATGGATGATGGAGTTTCAAAATATGAACCTGAGGATGAGGATCTTGAGGAGGACGCTGAAGAGGTTCCTCAAGAAGACTCGAAGGAGTTAATAGATTCTGGACCTGAGTCAAAAACTTTATTCCCCATTAAACCCCTCCGTGCCAAACCTCACTTGGTCTTTAATGATTCACTTGGTCTTCCCGATCAAACCGAAGTTGAGGAAGGAGAAGAGGTAAATCAACCCTGTACCCCTACTTTAGCTATGAGTATAGCTAAAAGAGATGCGGCCAAACTGACAAACATAAAAGGCATCAATGGCGTGCTCGCTAGTTATGTCCAATACATAACCGATGAGAAGAATACCGAATTCTACCTTAAAGTCATAACAGAATACATAAGAGCAATAAGGGTTATAGGCGAACCTAAAGGAAAACCCATAAGGAAGTTTTACTGGATTTGGGCTATAGATTTAGTATCCTCATTTATGACCAAAACACGCAAACTTAGGAAACTGAGGAAAGCAATGCTTGATTATCTTTATATTCATATCAAATGATATAATATTTGTATTCACTTTATTAATGTTTTATTATTATTTAAGTTTTCAGTTTTCATGCATTGTAAACAAACTAAGTGTGTTACTTCATTTAATGAAATTACTTAAATTATTGTTATATGATTATTTGTGAATAATGTTTGTATACTTTTTATAAGTGGGAGCTTTTAGGAGACGAGACTTCTAAGAGTCACAGAAGTACTTGTATAAAATTCTTGATAGAGCATAATGATTATTGCTTGTATCTGTGTGATGGGAGATATGGGTGGAAAAAGGCCAAACTAGGCCAGGCCTCACCCTTAACAGGCTCGGCTTGTAGTGAGGCCTGTTGGCCTAAGCCTGGCCTGTAATCTGGCCTGGCTTGGCCTGTGGCTTGTTGAGGGGCCTGTTTTTTTAACAAATTTCAAACACACATAAATCTATTCAAAATTACAATAATTCAACCCAATTTGTTTGAAATTCAAATAGAAAATATGAAATTATCAAATTAACACAATTTATTTTTGCTAATAACTAATAAATACAAATATGTATTAATTAGATCATAACAAAATTTAATAACTAATAAATATAAGAAATGGTATTATTTTTAGAATTCAAAATTTGTACATTTGGTTTCCTCTTCAAACCATACTTATTGCTTGAGAAAGGGCAAGGTGGCTTGACAAATGAAAAACAAATTAAAAAGTTGATATGAAAAACAAATTAAAAAACTAGTGCAGAAGGCAGAAGCTTGGGTAGTTAGAGACTCTTTTGGTCCTCAGGTAATTAATAAGTAGAATTACTATATATTAGTATATATGCATAATTAATAGCACTTTGATCACTCATATATATCCCCCTATGTATTCATGCTCCCTGAACGCTGATAGTTTTTAATTTTGATTAAAATAACAACTATAGGTAGATAAGAAGAAGCCACCTTCCTGACCAGGAGTAAGGTAGTGGGCAATTAGTTAAATTTCAATACTTGTCTATTTAGAATTTAATCTCAAAAAGGAAAAAAAAAAGATAACAGGCCCAGGCTACCTGACAGGCCTAACAGGCTTATTATCAAGCTTGAGCTCGGCCTGATAAAGTAAACAGGCCTTTTTTCAGGCTTGAGCATGTTCTGATATCTAAATAGGCTAGGCCACAAACCCCTGACATGCCGCCTGGCCTATTTCCACCCCTAATGGAAGATACAAACATATGCCCTTGATCATGGATCTTGCAGTGTATTATTTTCTGATCAAGACCAATATAAGTACATGACATTGTATACTTTGCTGTGTTATATAACTGAAATATTCTATGGTACGTCTCTCTCTTAGAGAGAATGTAGAATAATGTGGGATAAATTTGTCACAGAATTGAAAATGGCAACCAAGAATGTAATTATTGAGCTTAATAAAGGGGAAAAGCTTAACGGGGATAACTAGGATATATGGCACCAAAAAGTCCAATATATCTTGGAGGAACAAGATGCTGTTGAACCTTTAACCACTGTAATAGTTGAACCTAAGGTTAGGAATATGACCCAACATAAGAGAGACCAAGAGGCTTACCAAGTTTGGAAGAAGAAAAATAGCATAGCAAGAATCACGCTTATGAGTACAATGGCTGATAACATAATATGTGAATTTGAGAGGCATAAAACTGCACAAGCTATGTGGATAGCATTGAAGGATAAGTTTGGTGGTACTTTTACTACTAAACTTAAGAGGTTAACGATTAAGTTCAATACCTGCAAACTTAAGTCAAACAATCCTATAAAGTAACATCTGAGAGAGATGGACAACATGATCAGAGAATTTGAGGAAGCTAGACATGTTCTGTCTGATGAACAGCAGGTGCAGGCTGTTATCAGATCGCTCCCTACTAGCTGGGAGCATATGAAGGTTAATCTGACCCATAATGAAAATATCATTACTTTCAACGATGTAGCTAAGCACTTGGAGCTGGAGGATGAATGTTTAGAGGCTTACAAGACCTCTGGACAAGCTTATTACATTGAGGATGCTGGTACTTCCCAGTCAAGGCTTGATTCCAAGAAGGGCAAGAAGTTCCAAAAGAAAGGGAAGAAGGGTGGTCCTCAACCCAAAAAGAGAAAGAAACAATTCAAGAAGAAGGGAAAGAAAGGCGGGAAAAAGAAGCTAGACCTGAAGAAGGTCAAGTGCTTCGCCTACCAGAGAATGGGCCATTTCGCATGTGACTGTTCAAAATAGACTGAGAGCGAAAAGGTATTAGTGAATTATGTGAATTCATACGTTTCATATGTTTCTAGTACTGTTTTTCTAATAACACCTATTTCTTCTCTTGGATTATAGACTTAGGCTCCATAGACCATATAAGCAGGGATCAAGGATCCTTTATCGAGTACCGTCGGTTGTCGTATCAAATGAAGTGGCTTTAAGCTGGGAACAATGCGAGGATCGAGGTTAAAGGCAAATTTACTTTGCGAGGTGTGAAGACCTTCATACTCCATGATGTACTTTATGCTCTCGACATTCGGCAAAACTTGGTTTCTATTTTATGTCTTTTAGAGTTTGGGTTTGATGTAAACTTTCATGGTAAAGTTGCATACATTTTAAGCAACTCAGTCCTTTATGGTTTAGCTTTCTTGTTTAAAAAATTCTTTGTTTTGGATATTGTTGGTGATTTTAATCATAATGAATGCTTTGCTGTTTCTTCGAGTAATGCTGACATAAACACCTGGCATGTTAGACTAGGACATATTGATCAAAATAGAATGATTAAATTAGCCAAAGAAGGGTTGTTAGGTACTATTCTGAATATGGAAATGTCACTATGTGAGACTTGTCTAGTTGGTAAGGCAATAAGAAAGCCTTTCGGTAAGGGAACAAGAGCTGAAAATCCATTACAATTAATCCATTCTGACATATGCGGTCTAATGAGTGTGAGGGTGGGACACGGAGCTTGGTATTTTATTACCTTTATTAATGATTTTTCACAATATGGTCATGTCTATTTGATCTCACATAAGTCTGAGGCTCTTGAGTGCTTCAAACGATACATAAACAAGGTAGAGAATCAAATTGACAATAAAATTAAAGTATTACACACTGATTGAGGTCATGAATATTTATCTGAATAATTCAAACAACTCTGTGAAGAGAAAGGGATAATTAGACAACTGACTATCCCTGGTACTCCACAACAAAATGGAGTTGCTGAAAGAAGAAATAGAACTCTTCTAGACATGGTTAGGTCTATGATGGCCCAGGCAAACTTGCCAATTTCATATTGGGGTGATGCTTAATTAATGGCAACCTTCATACTTAATCGTGTGCCCTCAAAATCAGTCACTTCCACACCCTACGAGTTATGGACGTAACGTAAACCAGATCTAAGCATCCTAAGACCCTGGGGGTCAGCAGTGTATGTCCATGACAGTTCCCACAAGTATGGGAAATTGTGTCCTAGAGGAAAGAAATGTATCTTCATAAGGTACTCTGAACAATCAAAGGGATATGTTTTCATAAGTGAAAACGAAGATGGAATGGTGACTGAAATAGAATCAAGGGATGCAACATTCATTGAGGCTGAATTTCCTAATAGAGGAGATGTTGACTACATTATTTCTCTTTATGAGACACAGGAATAAGACAGTGTAGAACAAATTGACAAATTAGAATCGTCTAGGTGTATCAATCTGAGTAGGAGCCAAGAAAGATCAACACCGAGACCTCAACAAAGAAAGAAAGATAAATAAATAGCTCCCGTCAGAAGGAGTAATAGGGAAAGTATTCCCAAAAGACGCTTTCAAATAGAAGGAAAATCTTTCTTAGTTACTCCATAAGGGGATAATAAGCCCCATTCTGTACTAGAAGCCTTGTCAAGTCCTGCTAAGGAGGAATGGAAGAAAGCGATAGAAGAAGAAATGGACTCAATGAAAAAAAAAAAAAACCAAATTTGGGTGTTAGTTGATCTTCCAAAAGGGCGTAAAGCCATTGGGAACAAGTGGGTTCTCAAGATTAAAAGAAAAGTAGATGGATCAATTAACAAATATAAGGCTCGATTAGTGACAAAGGGATACACACAACAGAAAGGCATAGATTATGAAGATACATTCTCACCTGTTGTGCGTTTCAACTCTATTAGACTTATTCTGGCAATAGTAAACAGTTTAGACCTGGAATTACATCAGATAGATGTAAAAACCGCATTCCTGAATAGTGATTTAGATGAAGAAATCTATATGGAACAACCATTAGTATTCATTGAAAAAGGAAAGGAGAACAAAGTTTGTAAACTTAAAAGGTCTATTTATGGATTGAAACAATAATCCAGATAGTGGTATTTGAGGTTTCACAAAGCAATAACCTCATATGACTTCCAAATGATAGAGGAAGACCACTACGTCTACATTAAGCGGTTTGAGGGTAATTTTGTCATATTATCCTTATATCTAGATGATATACTATTAGCCAGAAATAGTCTAGATTTGGTGATGGCTATTAAAGAATGACTTTCATCGAATTTTGAGATGAAAGATATGGGCGAAGCAAGTATATACTTGGAGTTAAGATCCAAAGAAATCATTCAAAATGAATCCTCTCTCTTTCACAAGAGAATTAGATCAACAAGATTCTTGAACGATTTAACATGAAAGATTGCAATCCCATGAGTATCCCGGTTGCTACTGGAGTGGCCTTGAGTCCTGACATGTATCCCAAAACCGAGTCTGACAAAAAGAAGAGGGAAAGAGTTCCATATGCCAGTGCTGTTGGTAGTTTGATGTACGCAATGGTGTGTACAAAACCAGATATCTGTTATGCAGTGGGATTGGTAAGCAAATTCCAGTCTAACCCCTGTGAAAAGCATTGGAAAGCACTGAAGAGGATCTTGAGATAATTAAAGGGCACTTCTAATTATGCACTGTGCTACGAAGGAAGCGACTTGCACCTTGTTGGGTACTCCGATGCTGATGTAGGAGGAGATGAAGAACAAATGTCAACTTTAGGATATACCTTCTTGCTAAACAATGGTGCTATATGTTGGAGCAACAAGAAGCAAACGTGTATTGCCTTACATTCAATGGAAGCTGAGTCTGTGGTATGCACCGCAGCAATGCAAGAGGCTTTATGGCTGAAAAGGTTTATAGAACACCTTGGATTTGGAAACAAGAGTACCAATTTGGTGTTAGTACACTGTGACACTACTGCAGCCATGGCCTATACTAAAGATCCTAAGTATCACAGCAAAATGAAGCATATTGACATCAAGTATAATTTTGTTAGAGATTATATAACACAAAAGATTGTTACTGTACAATACATTTCAACCAAATGTATGATAGCAGATCCTCTGACAAAGCCAATAGGCAAAAAAGTTTTTAAAGAACATGTGCAAGCCCTTGGCATGCTTAAAGTGTAATATTTAAACCTCATTAATGAAATTATATTTTTTGTCATCACTTTATGTGTCTGTTCGAAAGTATACAATATCTAGTATGTCGTACAGGTTAAAAAGGTTGGCTCTCTCACACGGGCAACCACCTTTGACACTCGGGTGGAGTAAGCAAAGATGAGACATTTGTGTTCACTAATAAAGCAGCAAAGAATGCTGATATGGTAGGGAAGAAACACAAACTTTATGTCGCCTTGACTAAAATGTAGCAAGTCAAGATGAGATCCACGTTGATAAAGTTGGATCAAAGTTTGGAATCCCACTTCCTTAATACCTGTAGCCAGATAACAAACTCTTCAACATTGACGTCGTAGATATGAGCAGAGTTGAAGAATTTGGGTTTAGATATTGAGTGTATCTAGACTTAAGTCTGTACAGTGTTAATGATAAACGACATGTGCTCTTATAGTGAAGAGTAACACTGTAGCATGTGTTTCATACCATGTGTGCTGAGAGAACCGCAAAAGGAAAGCAAGTGAAAGATCCCTGCTTCGTTGCTGTGTGAGTCCCAGGGAAGGAGCAATCCTCCTATTGATGTCCTTTGACTTTGACAATATCACAGAGATATGTTTCAGTGACTGCTACTTTAGCATGTTTCCTACGGTCATGATAGATACGATCTAAGGTATTATGCTAGGAAAGCGACTGATTCATATCAAAGTAATATTTGGGTGAAAGGAAGATTAACTGCAATATACACATTTGTGCTAGTGTCTGTGACATGTCCTTTATGACATTTTTGTTGTCATAAGTATGGACACTAGACATACGAGGAAGGTAATCTGAGTCAAATATTGACTCAAGAGGGATCAGATTTACCATGAAAAAGTGTATATAGATAAATCTAGGACATCTGAGGCATAATTTTAAAATTCAAGCTACACGAAGGAGTGGTTGACTTGTGCTGGTCCTATAAAGAGGATTTCTAGTATAGGCACCCTACTGAAGATGTCATGCCCACACAGTCATGGTAAAGCACTACATATGAAACTGAGGTGAGAAAAATAGACTAGAGCCATGACATCTAATCCACCAAGTGTGAGTAGGAGATGTAAGAAAATGGGCTAGTCCACCTTGGTGGATTGGACCTAAACCCATTGGGGTTTTGATATAAATAACAAAACATCCGGGTTGAGTACTGCAATTTGCCCTTTTTGTTTTAGACTGGTTAAATAACCGTGGGAATCAATTCAAAAGGGAGGCAGTTTTTTGGTTTCAACATGAACTTAAGAAACCAACCGAAGGGATCAGTTGGCCATACTTCTTTTCAGTCCTTGCATCTTGTTCCTCTAGTTCTCTCTTTTTCTTCCTCCAGAGTGCATCTACTGTGTCTCCAGATCTGAGTTCAATACCGTAATCAGACCTCTGCGTGGTTATCTGATGACGTGGAACACTCCAGGTACGCCCGAAACCCATTAACCACATATAGATAAATCCTATTTTAAATCCACTTGTCCTCTCTATTTCTTGCAAACAATCATTGACAACACACATATATATACGTCCCCCAACTGCTATTTGTCCTTAGATCTACAACTTTCAAATTTCTAAAAGACTCAAAGGGACAAGAAGAAGCTTGTTACCTGAAATATGGGACAACCATGAGTCTGTCTGAACTGTGATATTTCTCCCATTTTTGATACTAGCATTATTGTTTCTTTCAAGCACTTTCCTACCCTCAAGCATGCTATTCCAAATCCAGGAAGCAAAACTGCCTCTCTTTGCATGAAGGAAACCACATCTTTGAAAAAGTCTTGACCCACAGTTGGTTTGATTTTTGAAAAGTTCTCCAACCCAATTTAGCAAAATAGTAATAAATAGGGATGAACATTCAGTTTTTTTAGTTTAGTTTTCAGTGATAATTGAATTAACCGAACAAAGTCAGACACCAAACCAGAATCGGTTAATCAAACTAACTGAAACTGAATTAATCAAAATATTTTGATTTGATTAACGGATTAACCAAAATATATAAATGTGAAAAGTGATTTTAAATTAAAAAAATAAAAAAATACAATCATTAATTAATAAATATTTCATTATTCAATATGATTTATTCTAATAATATTTATTATAACCATATTTATTGAATATAAAAATATATTTAAAGAGCTCACATATACTCACATATATATTTATTATAATAATAATATATATTTTGGTTTTTTAGTTTTAACCAAATTTATTTTTCTAATAACTGAACTAAACACCGAATGGTTAAAAAATAAAAACCAAATATGTAATTGAAAACTGAAATAGTCAAACCGAAATTGAATTCGATTCAGTTCGATTTTCAGTTATGGTTCAGTTTTGCTTAACCCTAGTAACAGATATAAAAGATTAAAAAGTTTCAAAATCTTTATAACCTAGACCTCTACCTAGGTTATCACATACTACCTTTGATTCTTAATATAAAACTAGATAATTAAATTATAAATGATAAAAAAATTAATTAATCATACACATTTGCGTTACTTTGATGAAATCTTTAACATATATGTGCAATCAATATAGAGACTATTTTGAGAAAAAATAGATAAATATATAAAACAAAGTAAGTTAAAGTCTTATATTTAGAACTAAATTGAATCTCCAACTAATTATTGTATTAATGATTAGAGGTAATATTAATTTTTTTGGAGACCCAATGAATTTTTCTCTTATCATTCTAGTTTTTCCACCAGAAAATTAGTGATATTTCTTTCTTTTTTTCATCCAAAGAAATTGGTGATATTTCTATCAAGAGTAGCTTGGGAAATAAATCCCTTTCGTATTGAATGTAATTATACTACCTTCAGACCTTAATATAAGAAGAAGTTTAATATTTAATTTAATTCTAAATATAAGATTTTAATTCACTTTGTTTCTTATATTTATCTATTTTTTTAATATAGTCTTTATAATAATTGTATATGTTAAAACTTCTATCAAATGATAGTTTTAGTTAAGACAAATAATTAGCAAAATTTATTTCAAAAAAAATAACATCTATTTATTATAAATAACTAATTGAATAAAGAGCTAGTATTTATTTTTCTTATTGAAACTCTTTTCTTAGCCTCTTGGCAATACAAAAATACCATCACAAGTTTCATTCTATTTTGCACCTTTTTCTTCATGTAAGACCAAAGACGAACAACAGCTATTTATTATTTTATTAAAAATAAAAATAAAGGGCCAATCATTCATTTTTTCCCCCTAGAAATATATAATTTTTTAAACAAAAGTAAAAGGAAAAATAGGGCTTGTTTGTTTCTGTTTTTTGTTTTTTAATTCTGAGAACAATTTTATGAATTATCTTTTAAAACAAGTTTTGAGATTTCTCCAATTTTTCAAAAAAAAAAAATAGAAAAAAATTTAAAAGTTATTTTAATTTTTTTTAAAAATATATTACTGTTTTTTGTTTTTAAAACAATGAACTGAAAACAAGTTGCTAAACAAGTTTTTTTTTATTTTGAAAAATAAAAATTACTTTCAAAATAAGAAACCAAACATTATTTTCTCTGTTTTTTTTTTTTGGTCCATGAATCAATTTCTCCGATATATTGTTGAGAGTTTTTAACCAAAGAAGTACGAGTACTTTTTTTGTTTTTTTAAATGTTAGATCGTGACCCGTGTTAGTCGCGGAGAGTCCATCGAACGACTAATATCGATGTCTCCACTGTCTTAGGGTGTAACTGTTCCCATCTTACCATTCTGCTGCTTTACCGTCACTTGCCGTTCGCAAAAACATCAAGCGCCAAAATTTCGCGGCGCCTTTGAAAATTTTCAAATTTTCGCAGAAAGGCTAAAGCTTCAAAACGCAATGTTCGAATTCTTTCGTCTTTCCCTCTATCTCTTAGATCTGACTGAAGGTTCCCGAAACACACACGGAAAATTCAAATTTTCAAAGACTTTCTGGAAATTTGAGATTGATACGCTTTAGCCTCAAGCTTCCTTTCTGTTTCACCTCCAACCTTTCATTCCTCTCACTCTCTCCATGACGGAAAGCGACGAATGTTCGAGCTGATTTCTGACTTCGTTTTTGGTTGCTCTGGGAATCATAGTTATACTAATTTGGATGTCTTAGATTCCTCCGGTTGTTTATGCAATTAAGCTCATTTTGGCTTGGGTTGAAACATTTTGCACTAAAGCTTCGGGTGAACTTGTTAATTCTTGTGTTCAGTTGAGCTATTATGGTGCGAGAGCAGAGGGTAGAGTCCTTCTACACCAGGCTACGCGAGTCGGCAATTGCTTCGTCTTCTTCGCCCTTACTCATATTCCCATCGACGTCTGATGTGGACTCGCTCTGCGCATTGAAAATCATCTTCCACGTTCTCGAATCTGATTCGGTCCGATATGCATGTTATCCTGTGTCCTCGTTTCAGGAGATTCACAGATATGCAGGACCCAGTTTAAATTCATCTGACGAGCCCGTTTCCATCCTGTTGATAAATTGGGGGTGCCACAGGGACTTGAGGAAAATTTTGAATCTGGGTCCTTCTGCACGTATTTTCGTGGTTGATAGCCACCGTCCAATTCATCTTCACAATTTAAGCGATGACAATGATCGGGTGGTCGTGCTATATACACGAGATGATGAGCAGCAGGCTGATTTGGCCTATGATTTTGATGTCTCGGCTTTGGCTAATGCTACTGACTTAAATAGTGACAATGAGGAGGCTGAAGAGGAATCTGATAGTGATGACGACAATGACAGTGAAAGTGAAGACGAGGGACATGGGGGTGGATCCAGGAAGCGAAGGCGAGTTTCTCAGGATAATGAACAAGACCCAATTCAGCTTTTCCGAAAGCTGAAAAAGGAATATTATCATATGGGTACATTTCATGGGAAGCCATCTGGGTGCTTGATGTATGAGTTATGCCATTTTCTGCGGAAGAACACAAATGAACTGCTGTGGCTCGCTTGTGTATCTTTGACGGATCAGTTTATTCATGAGAGGCTAAGTGACGAACGATACAAAGATGGGGTTATGGAGCTTGAGCAGCACATCAACAGTTCGGGCAATTTGGATGCGGTAACTTGTGTGACACTGAAAGATGGGACAAAGATCCGGGCCCCTAATTCAACGAGAATCACATACGAAGAGGAACCAAGGCTTATGTTGCTAAAAGAGTGGAATCTGTTTGATTCAATGTTGTGTTCTTCGTACATTGCGACTAAGTTGAAGACTTGGAGCGACAATGGGTTGAAAAAGCTGAATCTTCTGCTAGCCCGGATGGGGTTCGCTCTTGCTGATTGCCGACAGAAGTTTCAATATATGAATATAGAAGTCAAACGCAAAATGAAAGATGAATTTGAGCGATTTCTACCCGAGTATGGGCTGACTGATTTCTATTATCGAAGTTTCTTAAGAATACATGGCTATAATTCAAGGGTGTCTGCAGCAGATGTGGTATATGGTGTGACTGCTCTGCTTGAATCATTTGTGAAATCAGATGGCTCGTGTGCTTCCAAGCAATTTGGTGTAGCTTATGATGCACTGTCCTTGAGCAATCTTGATAAGCTAAAATCTGGAATGCAGCATGCAATCAAGATTCAAAGGGCCATTCTAAGACAAGGAAGCACAGCGATAACCAAGAGTGGCTGTATAAGAAGTGGAAGGAAATTCAGATGGGTAAAAATTGAAGATTCTGCCGACACAAAGTTACTTGGTTACCCCCAAGCTTTGACTAAATTCTGTTATTTTCTTATGGATGCTTTGCGAGAGAAAGGAGCAAGAATGAAGCCTCTGCTATGTGCTTGCTTATCTCAAGAACCTAATAAAATGTTGATTGTAGGTGTTTGTGGGAAGCCTCGTCTCGGTGCAGGTAAAGGAAATGCATTTGGGATTGCATTTAGAAACGCTGCCGAAGAGATTGGAGCAGACTTCTTTCATGAATTGTTTGAATCTTCATGGATTGTTTTAAATGCATCAGCAGTCAATTCCTTCATGGTTAGGTTGACTGAGAGGCTATGATATAGCAGTTCAGCCTAAGATCCTTCAAAGAAGTATGTTCTCTTAGTGCATTTCCAAGCCTGAGATTATTAATAAAATACAGCAGGTGACAACTGATATTGCAAGAAAATATGACTTTGTTGTATTATGATTTATAGACTGTTGAATTATGATTTATGACATCCTTTTTAATCTTTCCAAATGTGTATTCCATAATCCCCGCGTTTCTTCATTTGGCACTCTTGTGAAGCTACTGCTTTAGTTTCAATGATGAAGCTCACAGATCAAGTGCCAAATATTCAATTGAAATTTAAATCAGTAAAATATTTGCTGGTATACAAGTTAATATAGATACAGATGCGCTCAGAGATGCTATTGCTTCAAAGACAGACGGTATTTCTCCAAGCTGCTCTGGGATGGATTACAGCATATGCAAAGGTATGAGTCAATACCTTTTCTGAATATATGAAATCACATGATAATCTATCCAGAAGGGAGCGGATACATGTTTTTATTGAAGTTTAAGATTTTTCCTTTATGAAGGTTAAGACATCTGACCCTGCAAGAACTGTTTGAGCTATACGAGAGAATGTTCAGTTTGCAGTCTTCCCTTTCACTTTAAATATTAAGTTCTTTTGAGTTGTTCCTCGACATCATAACTGTATTAAAAATCATGGTATTTATTTTAGTGCTGTAGACAGATGGCGTACTCACTATCCTTTCTATCATCTGAGTTTGCATGCACATCAATATGCATGTTGTTGTGCATGCTTATAGATAGCAAATTTGCGCACTGCAAAAGGGTTGTATTATTCGTTTCATTCTTGAGATGGTTTTTGTGTAAAATTGTAAGAGTTCTACAAATTTTAAACTAATTAATTTTAAGCATAAGCTATGTAATACTGTAGTTATCTGTAGATTATAGTACGTCGTCCATGGAGTGATGCTTCTATTACTTTATCTATGGATAATTATATAAACATTGTCAAATTGGTACTGGACGAAACTTAGATATTGGTCGTTAATGCTGCTAACTGTCATATTCGAATGCCTCAAATGTGTTGCACTTCTCAAGTGTGCACCGGCATGTGCCCCGTGCACCCTTTTCCGCAGCTAAAAGCTAAACCAGGTAGGCCTTTGTTGTCACCGGTTTTGAAATCAAATATAAGCAAGTTTTTATGTAAGCCGAGACAATTTGTCTCATATATTTATTTCGTATTTTTCAAATTATGATTGAAAAATTACTTATAAGTTACTTCAATTGGGCCCATAATGTTTAAAGCCAGACTTTAGTTCAGCTTATCCGTTTTCTGCCTTGATTTCCGTCTCTTACCATTATTTTTTTTGGGTCTTAGTGTACTTTTGCTGGAAAATGGACATATTTAACCACTCCAGTTCTTGTTTGCCATAACCGTGTTGATTTTCTTCCCAACTAATGCTTCCCCCTCTTCTGTTTGACATTGTACGTATCGGACCCTTGGTTTCACAATGCAGATGCTTATAATAATAAATATTAACAAGCTTCCTAAATTTCCTCATTTCCCATATAGCATCTAAATTTATTTTTACGCAATGGAATTTATTACCGCGTTTCATACCATATCTAATGAGCTATTTGATATCTTTAAGGACCATCACTGAATTGTGGAATGAATTTTGATGAAATTCATATTCTGGTTCCTGGTTTGTCTGTTACTGTCACCTCCAATGAGTTCCCTGATCATTGAATTGAGTTATTTCAACTTTATGTGTTTTGATATCTATCATTAAATAATTCACGATTTTATTTAGGTATTTTGAATTTCACAATCACGTGTGCCACGCTTCGATGTTGCAAGCCATGGCTCTGGAGCTTCTTTACCATTGACATCAATCATAGCTACAACAGTCACCAACACTATTTGAGCTATCCATTATCATAAAATTTGTTCTTACGTAATATTCTGTCAATTTTATGCATTATTGATGTCATGTTAGGTATAAGTGTTATCTTTGTCTAAGGTACTCCTTGATATATTCCCATTCCTCACTCGGGTCAAAAGTTGCCAACTTCAGGATTTACTTGTACATCTCTTAGATGTCTTATATTTAAACAAATATTTTACTTCCAATGGAATGAATTATTCATTGGCTCTTGCAATGGGATAGTGCTGATATCTATTTGTGTCTACTATCTATTTGCCCAAGTAATTAGTTTTGGCAGAAAGCAAGATTAGCTTTCTATCCCATTAGAATGTCATCAGTTTGAGATTTCCTTCGTAGAGAACCGTAAGGAAAGGATGAATTTGTTTGTATGCAGATAGGGACCAAGAGCATAAACAGCAGAAAATACACAATAAAACAGCAAAAAGAAGACAGAAAGTGGAATATAATGCTCTGAATCTGATTAAACAATAATGATCTTCCTACTCGGTGGAAGATGGGAAGTTACAGGATAGTTCACACACTCAGCTCTTACAATGAGCCTGACATTCGAGGGGTCAGCTCTTTCCTCACAATGCTCTTCAAAATATGGCTTAGTTCCCCTGCTCAGAACACAACGGCAAATATCATCAAAAGCAAACAGCAGTCACCCAAAATACATTAACTTAGTACACAGACCTTAAAAAAAAAAAAACACTAGTGTGCGCTATTTTCTGCAAAAGGGTAGGAAATAGAAGTCAACTCCCTGGCTGGTCAGAAAGGATTATTGCCTTTTGCTTGCTTCTTCCTATGTTTCCTCTTATGGGCATTTTTAAAGAGGTCGACTGTATCACATGCACATTCTGTTGCTATGGTATTGATATCGCTTCAAAAAAAATTTTGGAGGGTACTTGCCAGGTGAATGATGGGTCCAGATTGCTGCTAATGCTTAAAAGTGAAAGTCTTGTCTCGTTCCTAAATTGAAGGAGTTTTGAAATACACAAAAGAGAGAAATTTTAGAAAATTCCTCGAAATCATTTGCTGTGACGAATGATGGAGATAAATGGAAGGCAGACTGCTTGATGATTAATATGTTGACAGGAAGATGACGTCCTAGGGGCATGGTGAGTCATCAGAATTCACAGCAATCTTGTGGGGAGACTCGCCTTTTATGAGAATTATTCTCTCATTATATCCTTCACTGCTGTAATCAGAAGGTTTGTTTCTCTCAGGCGAATTAAAAAGAGGTTATTTTTCTGTAGCTGCTATGTTAAGTAAAACGACTCCTTGCTGGAGTAAGCCTTGAGTTTCAGCAGATTCATTCGGGACACATAATGCTAAGTCTAACCTTGTACTTTTATCTTTTATTGTTAATACAATCTTGTTTGTTATCCAAAAAAGAAAAATGCTAACTTCAGTTGTCCAACTCTTCTTGTTATGATTATGATTATGATTATTTTGATTATTTCTAGACCTCCTACTCAGGTTCTCAAACGTCACTTTTTTTGTCGATGCCGTATAAATGCTTCATCAATCCGATAAATGAGGTATTCTTCCGAGCATGATTAGATATAATCCTATAATGTTTATGGGAAAAAAAAAAAAAAGATATAATCCTCTAATAAGATTTTGATATATAAGGTTACAAGTACCACGTCTCACATAAAATTAAATGAAAACCTGTCATGGCACTAATTCAAATACCAAGCATCATTTACCAATTTATCAGTAAAGAATTACACAACCCGTATTTCTTTTTAAATATCTTAACTAGATACAGATAAAACAAATGTCAAAACATGACAGTTACACAAGAAAGGGTGAAAAGTTAAAAAACATGACAGTCACACAAGAAAGGGTGAAAAGTTAAAAACTTGAAAGAAAGAACATTCACAATCTTAGGCTCAAAGTAACTTCGCTGACCAAATGGAAAAGAAAAAGTATGTAAAAAAGCATATAATAGTAAAGAAATATGATCAAATACACTATGTTTAGCTTCTCTCCAGGTGCTTCAGTCCTATCTTGACCAGGTGCACTCAGAAGTACTAGAATTTAACGTAGAACTTGTGAAAACAGCCCTTAAAGTTTGAGCCTCTATGGTTTGTTAAGGGCCACACACAAAGGTCCGCAAAGTGCTAGTACTTTGCATGCACCCGGAGATTATAGTACAGAACGCCCCTGAAGAGAAACTGAACTCTCTTTAATAATGTTTTCCGCGGTGATAGCCTTGGATATTTACAAGTGCTACACACACCTCATGATCATTCACAACAACATTGTTAAATTGTTTATCTGTTTAGAATCTCATCCACGCTTTGCCAAGAAATCATTTTTTGCACCATCCAAAGCAGCAACTCTGTAGAAGCCAAAGAGGGGTACAAAAAGAAGCTTCAGTTGACTAAGAAATAAGAACTAGTTACCAATATTCAAGTCCTAACAGAATTCAGGAATTGTCGTTAAGCTCATACCTGGACTCTGTCGTCATCAACTTTATTCCGGACAACATATGGTCTGTTTGGTGGGGTGCCTGGCGCATTTCCAGCCCCACCTTGTCTCTCCTCTCGCACCTTGTTGAAAATGTGTGTATATCCATCAGCTGATGCTGGATTACTCTCATCCCAATCACCAAACTTAGGAACGGCAGCACCTTTATCCGGCTGTCACATCAAGAATGAGAATATCATAATTAATTTCAACGACAGAATTCAAAGTGAAGAAAAGTACCCTAAAGACAGAGAAGTCAAATTTTTTAGAAATTTCCCACTGATCGATCATACTGATGTAACACAAATTAAGATAGTGTATGCTGCCATTTTGATGTCAGAGACTTCAAGGGATGTTTGATTCAATAGCTTGGTTCTTGAAAGATAATAACCTGTGAGTCCAACCGTTTCATATAATACATCAATGCAATTCCGCAATAACATCTAATAAGCTCATGTTCTAACTGTGTTGTTCATGTACCATACCAAAATTCTGCAATGTGCATTGTTAGTAACTTATTTCGTGGTCACCAACAAAGAGAACTTTCGGCAAATATCTGTATGTTCTGCCAGCATAATTATAAATCTAAACCCAATTGTCCAATGTTTTTTGTTGGTATGCATCCAGACGTACTGCTAACCATCAGATGGGCAACTTTGCTGACACAAGATTAACAGATCTCACAGCATGAATGCATCTTCAAGGACCAAAGTGGTAGTTTATTCTAAGATTTTTTTCTTCAAAAAATTATTTTCATGCAAGGCATAGTAATAAGCAGTAGAACATATAGAAAACTAACATTTTCATCGCGGTTAACCGGTCTTAGTCGGGATCTTCCTGGGGTACCATGGCTATTCTCGTAGGAGTTCCTTCCTTCCCAAGAGGGACTATCTCTGCCTGGGGTCCTTGCATGTCGATGAAGGGGTGAGCGTTCAAAGCTGTATTCAGACCCAGCACTTTGTCTTGTTGGTTTTCTACGGGTATCAGCAGATCCTCCTCCATGGCCTCCAGAACGAGCTGGAGAGCCAAAGGAATTATTTGGATTACTATCCATGCTCCTCTGTATATCAAGTGATGATTTTGCTGATCTCTTTCCAGCTGATTCCTTCAAATCAGCTCTGGGTTTTGAAGGATGTTGGTCAGCAGAAGATGAATTATGACGGACTAAATCAGGATTTTCCTCAGGATCATTTGGATTTGTCATCCTTGGGCCAGTTCGATCTTGCCGGGCCTTGTCAAAGAAGGCTGTATAAGGAACATCTTCATTTTCCCAATTGCCAAATTTTGGCACACGAGATCGTTGCTGTCAATTAACAAATTGAAAAGAGCCTGTTAAATATTGATCAATATAAGTTTCAAGTGCTAAAGAATGTCCTTTTACATATCTAGCTCATTGTCACTAGTAATGAAAACTTAGGAGACAAATAAAAAGAAAGGGAAAAAGACAATATTCCTCTTTATGCTTTCTTTTCAATGAGGATCATATTGAGGTGCACTTCAAGAATAGTAAATCAGCCTTCAAAATATAAAATGCTACTACTTTACTCCCAAAAAGAACTGGTGTTGCTGGAGACATCCAGATTTTACAAGAAAAAGTACAAGTAACTTCAACCATAGCCATATCAGTCAAAATATGATTTCATATTAGGTTTTACTAAAGAAACAGTGAAAAAACATAAATCAAAACCATTCATGGGCCTTCTAAGATTTTGTGATGACATGATGCTATCAAAGCCTTCGCAGCTCTTCAAGGAAGTATTTGGCTGCTCTTGGGAAGTCTCTAGCCTCTCTAATGTTATGGGAGTCTATTTTTATCATAATTTATCTTGGTCATTTCCGCATTTTCTTTTCCCTTGTAAACACTGTAAATATGTTTATTCCTATTCTTTTATCTGACTTGGGAGGTAGCTCAGTACCTTTATTGGTAAAGAAGGGCTTTCTGAAGTTTCATCACTTTCCTTCCTTCAATTAGACTAAATTTCAACACAGGGTATGACAGACTTGTGCTTTTGTCCAAGCTTCTAGTCCAAGATCTCTCGTTTGAGACGATGCGTTGTTTGCACTCATTCTCTGCTTTTATTTTTTATATGAATAATAGATAAGAAATCAGTTAGGAAGTTGCTTGGGTAGCTGGAGGTGTTTGGCTACCGTTATCTCAATATATACCAATATATCAAGGGGTGAGGAGGACATACGACTGTTACTGAAGCCAAGCAAACTAATTTCCATAAAGATATCAAAATTTTAGCATCCATCTGGGCAAACAAACAACAGACATATCACAACAACAAAATTTTCCCTCTCTACTATCTCAGCCATTGAACTGAATCCCCAACGAGTTATGTGTTAACATTGCTGAAAAAACTTAAAATAATCTATTCCCGATTGTGCATGAATCCAAACAAAGCAAGATTATATCAGTATATATATACAAAAATGCTTGTATAGATCACACCTGAAGAGATAATGCCTCGCTTGGCCCCCACTCTCATAGGTTGCAACTTGTTAAACTAACTAAATGCAATAACCAAATTGAAAGTTTCTCTCTCTATTGCTAAGCATTTAATATATTCAATCTCAGGATTGTTGTTCATTCAAGTAACCCCCTTTCTGGTTGTTATCAACAATACATGTTTCATCTAGGGAATTGTGTGTCATCAATTAGCTCATTTTTAACCATTTCCAATTTGATCTCTAAAAGTTATCCACTTTTCTGCTTCAGAATATTATACCCTACCAGCCATTCTAATAGAAAGACATCTAATTCTTGATATCTTCCTTCCATCATACTTTTTTACCTGCATCATCTGTTGTTAAGTCATTAGTATTTAAGGTCTTTTTAAATTCAAAACTCCAATCTATCTATTGGGAAACCAAATTCACTGAAAGGAAAAGGAGGGGAAAAGTTATTGGAACCAAGTTTGTGGTTTCCTACAAGCTTTGCAACAGATTACTGTTTTCATCTATCTTTCCACAGGTTACTCATTTAGTTCAATAAAATCCAAGGTGCCCTACTCCTAAGGAACAAAAAAGGATTGGATTCTCGAACTGCCTTACACTTTGTTTTTGGGCTTGCGGACAGGTCTCCTATTGGATGCAGTCATATTTGAGACATAGTTACACACTAGTTGAGATCACCTCTCTTAGCAAGGATTCGAACTTTAGCTGGCTACATTGTAAGGGACTAATCCTTTCCACTGGACATAAACCCCTCACACTTGAACTCAATAAGAGCCTTAGTATATCAAATCCAGTGTCTCGTCATATAAAGATCAATCTTTTGCAGTCCTCATGCAGAGCAATACAAAGTTCATGATTAATCCCATGAACTCATAAGTTGATCACAATTCAACATGACTTCAATAGCAACTTACATAATGCCATTAATACGTAGGGGAGAAATAAGAAAGGCCAAGGATTGACCCATCATATGGGGTGTGCCTGTCATGCCAAGGACAATTGGACTTAATTCTTACAGTGAGTAGAAAGTAAAAGGTTCTGTTAGCATGCAAACCCAAGGTAAAATAATTCATTCCACAGAGGAAGCCGCACAAGTAAACTGTTATCTGTGAGGATCAGCATTCTATCTTGATCCTCTCCTTCTACAAGGAGAGGGGAATTTTGTTAGGAGATCACGAATTACCATTAATCTCTGATGGGATAGCACTCACCTTGCCTATGAGGTCAGATTAGATTTCGAAAACCTCATATTCTCCCTGAGATTCAACAGTTTGTCACGAAGTACTTTGCCAACTACCAGCTTCCAAGGACTGAGTTATCTTCTTTCAATAATTAAATCCTATATTGATATGGTACCCTCAAAATAGAATAAAGAGACTACGACTGAGGAAGAAATATGTATTCTAAAGCAGTCTTTTACAGAATCTCTAAACATCATCACAGACTTAGGATGTACAAAGCCACACTGGGCATTTGATTCTTGGAGTTTGCTTGTCCAAATTGTCATGAAGCTATAATAAAGCATGACCACTTGATTTTATCTGGAATTCTTGATTCTAATTGCATGATGAAGCTAGAGCTTGTTCAGAACTTGTATTTAGTTTACAACTTTAGGGCATCGACAGGCAAAAGGTTTAGTCCAAAAACCTAATATTTTTCCTCTACATATACAAGTTTCTAACGGCAGTACATTGTGAATCATCCTTTGTAACAAATATGTAATTAAATTAGGTTTAGCAAATTTAATAGCTTATGATATGAAAAAACAAAGGAGTAGCCCATGATCTGAAGTTTCCATTTACTCAGTTATGACATCAGTTCATCAAACATTTGATTTAACACACGTTGGTCCTACTTTGTCCTACCCACCCATCGTTTATCTTATTTGAGTTGGCTACCGTTTTAATCACATTTGAAAGATGTTTTTTGTTGATATGCAGACCCATTTGAATATGCTCACACATTTTTGCAAATACATTCTCCCGCGAAGTGACGGACATAGCTTTATCAGCTTCTTAACAGACTAAACTAAGTTTGATTTGGACTTGATATATGAGTAAGGAAATACCGAAAAGAAAATGAAATAATCAAATTACGATTTCTGAGAAATTGGTAAATCCTAATGTTGTTGGAATCAGGAAAAGGCCCATAACTTATAATCGGGTTTATCATCACTTTTATACATGTATAACAGCTCTTAAACCAAATAATAGTATCTATTCTTAAATTAATATTGTTGCTACAGAAAAATTCAATTAACTAAAATATTCAGGAATTGAATTCCTAAAAAAAGTTAATCAGAATTGTATAATAAAGAAACAAAGCTGGATTCACAACGCCAAGTTACATGTTTCACACAACACGATTCATAAAACTAGTTGCCACATGCCAGAATCACAAAGAAAGCTACACTTGATAAGATTCTGATTGAACAACCTCATCAATTGAAAAAGCAAAAGCGAAGCTGCCGAGGTCAATTGACAATAAAAGAATTATAATTTGGGTCAACTTTATTAAAGCTTTTAGAAGATGACATTAATATCAGTGCAATTGTAGCACCGTTCCAGGAATGGAGAATTTTTCTACCCCCTTTTATTCTGTTACTTTCTCCTACAAAAACAGACTATATTAATTTCAGCATAGTTGTTTGCAAACTAATAGCTAGCCAATAAGAGATAGATAGATAGATAGATAGAGAGATTAGCTTATGACCACAAAATTTGTTTTCTCAGTTATGCTAATAGTCTCTCAGATCCTAGATCCAATGTACTTTTGTCCAAGGCAACTGTCATTCTTCTTTGTTTGGCAATCATTTTTATCTCACCTAGATGTTTTCTGATAGACAGAGCCTTATGGATATGTTCAGACACCTAGGGCCATTATAATGATATTTGAAAAGCAGGACCAGCCAGTTGAATTCAAAAACCAGTGACTAGTGCCTAGTCTGAACCAAAAGAAAACTAAAACCAGACTTGAAACAAACCAGTCAAAGACAAGTGAAACTTGTAAAGACCTGGTCTAAAAGACACAAACCTTTCAGGCTGTCAACTGTTTAAAGAGCCTAGCCCATACCTACATCTTTAGATGCCCCTCACCTTCCATGACGTAGGGCCCAGTCCTCTTTGTTTTCATTCATTTCAGGAACGTGGGACTAAGCAAATGCCACCTTTCTCAACGCTCCTTCCATTTCTTCCTTCTTCCTCCACCCTGCAACTTCTAATGCCCCCAACTAAATCTCTACTCTTTCTTTCTTCTCTCTACCCCCTCATCAGTTCTCTTCTTCCATCACTTTGTTTCAATGTCCCTACCTTTTCTTCCAGAATGGATCACACTAAACAAAAAGGCACTGGATTTGTGCCACCCAATGTTGAATATATAGATGGCACAAACAAGACTGCCACAGATTTCTTCACTCTTTTCTCAAACCAATCAATCAAACTGATCTCTCCTAAAAGACACCATCCATGTATATTCAGACTTAAGAATTACCACTCTTTTGTTGCTACATCTGCTTCCATCCATATAGTGAAATTCAGATGACAGTATATCTAGCTAATAAACGTAGATCTCTCTCAAATGTATGTCTGCTGCTTGGATACAAGGGATATATAGTTTGGAAGTGGGATGGATATGGAATGATTTGAGTATCTCAAAACTATTTTAGGTATTTAAAAAATGACTAAAGAACCTTGGGTTCAACATCACGGAAGCGTCTGGCCTGCTGCAAATGTCTAAATATTAAATGAAGAGCCTACTAGTGAGCATGGTAAAAACACTGCCTATCCATGAGTAACAACTGCGTAACTGAATGACCATTGAAAGAGAAGAGTTTGTTGAAGAGTGCTAAATATATGTACGCATGTGCGCGTGGGTGCAGCACAATCTTTAACTGCAGAAGCAATGACAGTAGTGTAAATGACCATAGAATCCACATTTCTTCCTTAAGGAATTTAGGATGATATATCAAGACAAGGTTTGTACTCAGATATAAAATTTTATATTTAATATTACGTACGAATATATTTTTTAAAAATATAATACCAACAAACAAAATCAAATATTAAACTTGCAATTTATCTTCATATTATTGTTTTTTATTTGAAATCAATTCTTCATAAATTTTTGTTATTGTTTTTTCATCTGTCTTATTAAAATTTGTTATTATATACTTAAAATATATTGGTTTAATTACAATTGGTTTGATCACAGTTCAGCCATTGAATCTTGAACTAATGTTTCAATGGAAGATTCCTTTTTCAATATTTTGAATGGTATTCTTCAGAATTTAAAATTTTGCAAGAAATGAGAAACAAAGGCTTCGCTATCTTGTTAATGAACTAAACTTGGCTCATTTTTCACTTGACACCAGAGGAAAGTAATACGAATATAGGTGAAATTTCTGTCTAAAGTTCATCAGAATTTCTAAAAGCCAAACTTCGCTGGAATCTGGACAGGGCTATTAATCTTGTGCACATGCTTTTCCCTTTTATACATAGAGCCAGTCTTAAATCAACAAGATATAGCCTTACCTTGTTATTGTTGCTAAAATATTTTACTGTTTCCCTAAAACATATAGCTCCATGCAAATAAAACCCATCTACCAACATAAATATAATCCTCAAATGACGCTTACTATGGCGTAACCATCACTAATTTAAACCTATGACATGTGAGAAGAATGAAATAGTCAGATAAGGCATCCCAGATACGTTACCAAGCAGTACAAATGCATATGGCGTTACAGGAAATTTTGGCGTGAACAGTAAATCACATCGAAGTGGGACGTCTGACCCAACATTCACAAACCTACGAGTAGAGCATAAGAACAGACTCTTGCAGCTCACCTAGCTCCTTGCTTCGGTATTAATTCGAGACATCCACAAAACAGAATTTTCAATTTTGTCGGTTTTTTCCCCTATTAAATTCGGAATCTCATGAAAAGGAAACCAACCTGGATTCACAGACATGGTTACCAAAACTAGCTGCACATCTCAGAATCACCAAGAAACCTCCACTTGGTAAGATTCTAATGGAATAACCTCAATGACTTGCGAGGCCAAAACAAAGCTGCCTTGGTCGATATGGCGGTTAAAATATTTCGTTTTGGTCAACTGTATCAAAACTTTTCGGAGATGAATGAAAAAAGAAAGATGGACAGTGAAAGGAGAAAAAAGGACCGTTGCTTAACTTGGCTAGAAAAGCAACATTACGCAGGAGATTCAGACTCGGAATCCCTGAAACTTTTCTCAAATATCTTAGCAAGTACAGAGTTATAATAAAAGCACGGGCAAAAGATGGAAATAGATAAGAGAAACAAGAAGATTTTAAACAGAGGGAAAAGAACTTACCGCCATTTATTTCTAAGCCAAGCTTGGAAAGAAACCACAGAAACAGCAGAGACGAGAATTCTTCGAGAAAATTCAGCTTTTTGGATCAGACCCAGGAAGCTCCCTTACAGAATTCGAAGACCCAGCAAGAGAGAAAGAGAAAGAGAGAGGGGGGGTTTATCAACCATTGACCTGTGCTATCGCCAATGTTTGACCATTCTACTTCATTTCTTTCCTTCGTTTGCCTCTCTGTAAATTCTTCTGACTTTCAATTCAAAATTATGCGTCTGAAAAAATAAAAATGGTATTTTCTTTTGGCTCGTTCCAAAGAACCCAAATGTTTTGACTTTCCAAACGGCTGCTATTGGCATGGAACAAGCAAAATTACGTGGCGAAGCAAGACCAAGTCCCACCTGAGCTGGGTATCGGTCGTTTGGTTGCTGGAAATTTGGGTCCCGTAGGTAAGATAAACGACGTCGCATATAAAAAATTACGTACTCGCATCTGTAATTCAAGTCACTTAAACTAATTTATTAAACCGGTGTCAAATTATTTTTTTTGGAAATTTGGTTTTAAAAAAAATTTCTGTTTGAAAACTTATTTGGCAACTATGATCCATGAATGTAACTTTCTTTTTGTTGTGTGCAACATATCTTTTGCTATGTGCAAATGACTTTCATACTGATAATTATTATATATCATTGATGATATGTTACACACAGTTAAAAAAAAAGTTACACTCATAAATCATAGTTGCGCATTTGCACTCATTCAAATTTTGCTTCTTTTAGCTAATTGAGTTTTTAAACAAGGGCTTTTAACTATTTTTTTTTAAACGTTACTCACATGAAATGAGATTGTGAATGAGAGAGAAAAATAAAGTCACATTGAAGTATTAATTACAAGAGCAAAATTAATAAATAAGTATTAATTACTTTCCAAGCGACTTATATCATGAGCCAATAAATTTTTATAGAAGCGACTTATACTGATGAAATATTATGAATATTGATTCTCCATATCATTATTAATAATGACTTAATTAGGTTGAAGTGAAAGATGTTTTAATTTGTTCATTAAGAAAGTGATCAAAGATTTGATTCTTAAATATTTTTGCCAAAAAAATACAATCTTTTAATTCTTACTAGATTTGTAGCAAAGATAGTTGGAAGAGGACAGTCTTTTATTCTCTATATTCTAAGCCAAAATAAGTTTCTATTATATAAAATGATTTTCCTTTTTTTTTAATTAAAAGGAAAATTTATTAAAAGATAAAAAGATACATATAAAAAAGTCTACCCATCACAAAAAGATTATTTGAGCATAGTCCAATTAATCAGTAGACAAAAACCAGCCTAATATAAACTAAAAGTAAACAAAAGCCTGAGACTGAAACTCAACAAACTCATGAGATATAAAACATAGTCATATTTATAAGTCATTAAAAATGGGTCTCACTTTGAAAGAAATTGTTAGCTTGCGCTATGGTTAACATAAAATTTGAAGTCATTGTATTAATTACAAGCTTTAACAATAACAATCCCGCTTAAAGTAAGAGCACATGGGAGTGGGACCCTTTTCTTTGCTTTCTTTTGGCGAAAACATTGGACCATTTGGCTCCTTACAAAAACAGATATTTTTTTTTATGTATTTATCGTTAAGTTCTTCGATGGAAATAACATATGAATGAAATATTTAATTGTATAAATACTATTTAAATATATAAACGTAGAGACAAAATCAATAAGTACATTTCTATATTAAATTTGCCTTAAGTTTCATGTAAATTATATAGTAAAATATGTAATCTAGTACTTATTCACAATTTATAGTAAATTATATTATTCAAAGTTAAATAGTTCAAAGTATTTCTTAAATTCCTGCCATATGTAGAAAGTTCACCTAATAATTAAAAACTATATATATTTTTTTTGCCATCAATAATAAAGAAATATTTGATTTTTTTTTTGACCAGCACATATTTGATTGTTATATGCACGAATGAAGAAGTAGTTGTACGGAATTGAATTTTTTTTTTTTTAAAAAAAAGTCTTCTATTGGCACTATCTAGGTGTACAGAAATTAAAATACTCCTATAATTTGGGTAGGTATGATTTTAATATTAATAAAAAGATATAGGACATTTTGCATTTATATTACTCTGATTGAACGATAGCGGATAAACGGACAACCGGAGAGACGGCGTTAATTTAAAATTTTGGGGACGGCAGCAAAAATCAAATCATAAAACATAAATAAATTGAAACCTGTGGTCAAAAAAAAAAATCAGAGAGTAAAACATTAAAATCGGGGGTATCAATTAAATATTTCTATATGGACAAATCCTCATCTTAATTTTTTTACTCATAATTTTGTGAATAATTTATTTTAAATTGAAGTTAAGAGGGAAAAATTAGAAATAAATCCGATTTTAATTGACAAATAAGACCTAAAGACTTTATATAACTTTACTTTTGTTGTATGCAATTTAATTTTCTTTATGTGTAATTTATCTTCTCTTATATATAGTAATCTTTTTTTGTGTAATGTGTATCTCGATTTCTTTTTGTGCAAATAAAAAAATTTTGTATGTAAATTATCTTCTTTATGTGTAAACTAATTCGTTATGTAAATAATATTTTATGCAAATTATCTTTTTTTATGTGTAACTAATTTTCTTTTATGTAATCAATCATTTTAGATTTTGTTTGTTAATTAAATTTTTAATGAGAGATTTATTCCCACTTTTCTCAAATAAGAATATGGAAAATTTTGGATGGCCTTTTTTTGGCCCAAAAATTGGGACCGCGATACAGTTAGTGGCGGCGGTCATAAATGGGGACTCGTGTTGTGTCGGCAAATGAAATAGTTTTTGTTGGGTCGCCGTCCTTTTTTAAAAAAAAATTAATACATGTTTATTATAAATTATTTTTAAAAAAATTCATGAAAACTAATAATTATTTATTATAAATAAATAATTCAATTAATTTTTTAATATGGCTCTAAAAAATAATTCCTAATATCCATAAATTAATTACTTATTTTTTAGTATATTAAGGATCAAATGTCCTATCCTACCATTCTATCCTCTCGTAGCATTTGAATTTCCTTTCTTTCCATTATTTCTACCTCTCATCCTTAAGACCTAAAAAAAGTAATTTGACTAATTTATTAATATTCACAAATTAATTATTTTTTGGTAACTATCCACAAAATAATTATTTAGCTCTAATATTAAAAATAAGTATTGCTATTGTGTCCTCTCATGGTATTTGTATTCTAATTCTTTTCATTGACATTATCTTTGGTTCTCAATATAAAATCTACTACTTACGGTCCTAATTATAAGAGTCAGTTGATTAATTTGAGGAGATTAAGAAAAAAATTAAGTTAGTTATTTGTAATAAATATGTGTTGTCTTTTCTAAAATATCCTTGTTAATCAAGTGTATTGGCTAGAACTACCATTATTAGAAGAATTACCTTAAAAAAATACATAAATATGAGAGATAAAGTGGATTGGGATCTTATATTTAGAACCAAAATAAAAGTATTTACTAATTTAAATAGATTAATGAAATTAAATGACTTATTGGGTAAATATGCATTAAATACCTTAATTTTATCTCTTACATATATCCAGCAACCTAATCTTTTTAGTGGTGCAATTTTACTTATAATCTGATAAATTTTGTGCAATCTCAGCCATTTTTTTATTTTTTATGTAATTATAATTTGGTTACTTTTTCTAATGAAATTTGTTAATAATTTGATAAAAGGATCTAAAATTATTAATTTTAACTATTAAGATAAGATGACTAAAAAGAAAAAGTTGATTTTGAGTAAATAAAGAAAGGGTAAGAATGTTTCAAATTTAAAAAGATCATGAGTAAAATTATATTACTAAAACAATTAGGGTCTTGAATGCTTATGAAAAATAAGATTCGAATGTTGGGTGCAGCTTTACCCTTAGTTATTTGATATAATATGTTTTAATTTTTTTAAAATATCCTTTTAAAATTATTTACATTGAAACTACCATTTGATACAAGATCCTTTAATATGTATGATTAATAAAAATAGTATAAAAAAATTATAAGGAACAAAATGGATTGAGCTCAACTCCCAATTAATTCTTATGCTAGGAAGCAAATGTAATATTTCTTTCTTTAATTATTTTTCTTAATTTAAATATATGTCATATTTCAAATTTTGAAGTGCAAATATTATGTATTTTTAATGATACTCCCACGAGATAAAAGATATTAATTAGAGGTAGTTAAGACTTCAAAGAGTTTAAAATTAAATGAAGGGCAACATTAAAAAGAATAATTTGAATATAGTACATATATTTTGAGCTTTTGTGTGTGTGTGTTTTTTCTTATAAAAATAAGTAAATAAGATAATCTTTTATTATCTGTGTAAAATAAATTTTTGAAGAGCTTGGTGTTCCTAAATAATAGTAATACTCTATAAAATAATTTACAAAATTCTCGGAGTAATTAATCTTTATTTAAAAATAATTTTAAAAATAAAAAATTATTTTTAAAAAATAATTACTCACCTTGGAGTAAAATTAAGAAAATAATAAGAGCATTAATTGACGGTAAAAGTAGGAAAATGAACAAAATTTTAAGATATTTGGCCAAGAAAACAAAATTTTAAGATATAAGTTACTTTTTTTAATGAAAAGAAAAATTTATTTGTGCAAAAGGAAAGATAAAATTATACATGAATTAAATTGGCTTCACATTAGAGAGGGATATGAAACAACTACTAAAGTCCCCTTTATAAATCACAGAAGAAAAAAACCTCATAAACACAAAAAGCCTATACATCAAAGACATAAGTTAATTAAAATTATTGTTTTATTAATACGTACTCTTCCAGTTCTTAGTATAAACCCTATTTAACTAATTTAATTATATTAAGGAAGTTAGGTAAGTTAGTTACTTATAAAAAATATGACATGTTTTTCCTAAAATATTATAATTATCTTCTTTAATATCCTCTCCCCCCTTCTATTTGATTATGGTTGAGGGAGTATCCATATGAGTAATTTAGAAAAACTTGATAAATATAAAAAATAGGTCTTATATTTAGGACCAAAATCAACTCAATAATTAGGTCCTATATTAAGGACCGGAGGAGTATAAGTTAGGTGATTTAGTCTTATAAAAAAATTGAGGAATATTTTTCTTATTCCTCCTCTATTAAATGATCAATTTTATATTTATATACAACCTCCGATCCTACTTATCAAACCTTATTTATAGATACAAACGAGATCTTATAATTATGATCGGAGCTTGTACTACCTTATAATAAACTTACCAGCAGAGCCTTTTGAATTGTCTGTGGATGCAACTGGGGTATCTTCAAAGTCGTGTTTTTTAATTGACAAATTTGCACTCCACCACGCTTTCTTTTCTTTTCTGTTATTTCTTTTTAAGATTAATACAATTTTTAGTTTTTAAAATTTAGTCTTATTTTAACTTTGATTCCTGAAATTTGAAGTAAGTGTTCTTTGTCTTTAAAATTTACTCCGTGTATAAACACTTATTCATCTAAGTTAAACGATGTTAAATATTGCTAATCTAATGATAATATTATTTTTGATGATGTGACTTGATGACCAAGTAAGATAAGATGGTATCCTTGCAGCTTATGTGGATCTATTGAAAAAAATAATAAAAAATAAACAGAAAGAAAGGGCTTCAAAACACAACGCGAGGAGGAGCAACAACTCCACGTATTCGCCAAGCTATAGGAATGTTAGCTCATCTTCCTCAGTCATTAAGCCACATCATCAAAGTTAACTGTGTTTGTGCTAAAAGTAATATTTAATATTGTTTAATTTACATGAACTAATGTTTATAGATAGAGTAAATTTTAAGGATAAAAAACATTGATTTCAAATTTTGAGAAACCAAAATCAAAATGAAGTAAAATTTTAAAGACTAAATATTATATTAAAATTTTTTTTCTAAAAAAAATTATTACCTTCAATCTTCAATATAATATTTAGTTTGTAGTATAGAAACTATATATTATATTTAAGACTGTTGGTAGGATATTGACCATTCAAAATTTATAAATTTTGTAATTTGTTATCAACTAGCTGGACTTAACATGCACGGGGAATTTGCATCAAAGAACGCACCTCAAGAGCAATGCTCCTGTTGGCCTTTCTTTTTAATTGGATTAAAGTGCGTTTGATATCTTAAAATATTTTATAGTGTATCTATTACTGTAAATTATATTTTGATACATTTAGTATCTTAAAGTACTATTTTATATGTGTCCAACACTATAAATTAGTTTTTAATGTATCTAACTTTCTAAATTATTAAGTATAAAATTGCACTAAAAATATTTTAGGAGTGCTAGATGCAAATAAATATTTTAAAATATTAAATACACTTATAAAAATATTTGAGGTTGCTAGATACACTTTCATTTTCTTTTTTTATTTATTTGGTATGCAATTTTAAATTATAAGATTTTGTTTAAAGGGTCATGTTATGAAAAACTGGGAAAACTTGGGGAAAATTCCCATTAAAAATTTTATTATTAAAAATAATATGATAAATTTTTATACACAGAAAGTACTAGTACTTTGCAAATTTTGTACATAAAAGTACAAAAGTATCAGCATTTGATTTAATTTTTTTTATCAATAAAATTTTCAATGTGAATTTTTTCTCAATTTTTCTAAAAATTTTTATTCAGAAAATTAAAACAACTACTTTCAATAACGAAAATGAAGTACAAAAGCATGAAAATGATTTTTTTAAAAAAATAAGAGAATTAAAATAAGGTCAACATGTCCATTGATGTGTTGAAAAGTATTTTAATTGGTTGGATTACCCATCTGATTTGCTTAGGGGGGAAAAAAAGGGATGATAGTGGGACCCAGAATAAGAAAGGAAAACAAAAGGGGAACAAGCTTAAAGGACAAACTGGAAATAAAACTATTCATATATTGTTGATCAGCATGCAACTTTTAGATGTAAAATTTATTTGGATTCAATATAGGTCAACTTTGAAGACCATTGAGATGGTGTCTAATGGAAGATAACTCTTTCATATCTGTAAAAAGAAATATTAAGAAAATATTTCTCATTAAAAATTATAATTAGTGAAAATAATCTGATAAATATTTATGCACAAAAAGTATCAGTATTTTGCAAATTTTATACCCACAGTATTCTGATTTAGGTCATCATCACCATTAAAAACTTTCAATAAGGGACCCCCCCCAGATTATCCCTCTTCAAAATTGAAGAATGAATATAAAAATGTTTAATTAAAACAGCTGCAACTAAAACTTTGAGCAGTTTCAACTTGGCTTTCTAAATTTTCCAACTAATTTTTTTAGGATTCCTGATTTGTTATTTGTATGTAAACATGATGGCATTTTTGTCAATTGACTTTTTCAAATGTTAAATTAAAAATATTTAATTGACATGTTTTAATATTTTTCTCATTTTGTCCCAAAGAACCCCCCCGGGGGTACAGCTGCACCCCTCCTTGTATATGTAATAAGGGCATTAATTATTCTGGGAAGTGGGAACCATGATTATATTCCAAATGGCAATCATATATATAATATACCACTAGTATGTAGTTGTTGTTTATATTATTATTATTATTATTATTATTAAGTACTGATAAAATAATAAATCCTGTGGATCTAAATGGAATAATCTTGCCCATCAGAAGAGCTTCCTGCTGGCAATTCAAACATTATCCAAGACAAAGATTGCAATTAGCCTATTATCAATTTATCATCCTCTGTATGTATTTATTTATTTATTCATACAAGCACATGTGTGGGTCAGTGGGTGTGTGTAATAGTGGCAATATTAATTCACATAAAAATGAATTTGTCATAATAAGAAAGCTAATTCAATAGTATTCTTTCATCGTTCATAAGTATACTTAATTATACCCCTATTATAAACGGGTTATAATTAATGACCATTATTGAAGTAATTTGCAACTATACTTGGTTTAAAATCAAATCATTCCATGATTTCCCCCTATAGAAAAGATGAATAAGAAAGAGAGGAGTGATTAATGCTACTAATCAGCAGCACTATCAATAACTTATCCAAATGATATGTTTTCTTATAAAATATATATTTTGCATTAATTATTTGAGACTTTGAGTGTTAAAAAAAAAAAAAAGTTGAGTAGAGTTCATATTCTTATAACATGCATCATTTGCCTTTGTTGGTGGCAGATCGTGGGTTCAATCTTATTTTTTCAAATGAAACAAGAGTGTCCACAAGTTATATTAAATTTGAAATTAATCCCTTTCGGGCTTGGAACAGTTAAGGAATAGCTTTCCTAATAAATGTACTTTTTGAAATTTAAACTTGTGTTCTTTTTTTATAGGGAGTGAAGTCGCTGTCACCTCAATCAATAGCTTATTGGTTAGTTCAATCTTGATTTTGTTATTACATTTATTTGAACTTGATACGATTTATTTTGTTTAGATGGCATAATTAAAAAAATAGTTTAGATGTAAAATAAGCAACTACATATGACATGAATTTTACAGAATATATAATTGGGCAACTCTGATAAAATATTAAAAGTAAAATTAAAATTAAAAAACGAGTTAATGTATTATCAGAAAAAAATTTAAATACAAAAAACTTAATTAGATGTATTCAATAAATTAACAAATTATTTTATTAAAAATATATAAAATAATTAATGCAGGAAAATAAAACAAGGTAGCAGAAAATGAAACAAACAAGGAAAAAATACAAGTACAAATACTAAAATTTAATGACACTCATTCTTACTTGCCCTCATTCCATTCATAAATCTACATACCGATAGGCAGAGAGAAATAAGAATAAAAACACAAGCACAAAATAAATAAGGATAAAGCAGAAGCAATGAAAACAAAAACTGACTTAATCTGAAATGCAACTTCTTAGCTAGAAGCTTTTAATCATAAAAGCCATTCCATACACAAATAAATACCCTAAACTGATTTTTGGAAGCAGCAAAGATCTAACAAAGTGTCAAAATCTGCGTGCTCTGAATTTGGTGGTAGAGATGAACCGTTAAACTTGGTTTACTTTTCAATAAGAAACAATGATGACTTAAAAAACTCCAACTTACTATATGCACCTTCTTGTTACACTTTAATTACATTATAGACGTAATAATTAACTAAAATATAATCACAGATTCGAGACTAGATTCATCCAAGACATCTGAAAAGATTTCTTGAGGAAAAAATGAATGAGAATTAGATAACTTTGCCAATACAAAAAAGCTGTAGAGCTTCTTCAAAGTGTCAAAATCTGCGTGCTCTGAATTTGGTGGTAGAGATGAACCGTTAAACTTGGTTTACTTTTCAATAAGAAACAATGATGACTTAAAAAGCACTCCAACTTACTATATGCACCTTCTTGTTACACTTTAATTACATTATAGACGTAATAATTAACTAAAATATAATCACAGATTCGAGACTAGATTCATCCAAGACATCTGAAAAGTTAACTCATTTCTTGAGGAAAAAAATGAATGAGAATTAGATAACTTTGCCAATGGCTTACAAAAAAGCTGTAGAGCTTCTTCATCATTCGATGATCCAGCTTTGCAAATTTTATCCACTCTACCTCGCCTACCAATGCTCTAATCTCTTATTTCCTCATGAAGGATTTCAGGGAATACCTGAGATCCGATAAGCAATCCGGTATGCACAGAGGATGTGGAATAACAAGCCGAACGCCACATAGTTATACAGCAAATGCACCGGTAGAATGGAAGCTAGAGAGAAGAAGCCATAAAAAAGAGCTATACGAGAGTTATTCTTCAGAATCAAAAAACGTGAGTCTCCATGCCAATTGATCCAATACGGCCAAATACCAAGTATATATATATTACCGCCATGGAAATTAAAGCACGGCAGAAGCAGGAAAAGAATAATAAAAATATCAAATTTTATAGTTACTTATTAATTGGTTAATTTAATAGAATAACTAATAGATGATGAAAAATTCTAATAATCATAAAAAATCTAATTAATAAAGAATCTAAAATAAATGAAAAGAAGAAAAAAATCCCTGTTAGGAATGAGATTATGTTTGTTATTTGGACTCCCTTTCACAGAAAAAATGAGATATAAAACACGTAGTAGATTTGTTTTTGTCTTTTGTTGAATCTTTTTCATGAATTGATAGATGATTTGATAAACCAATAATTTTTTTTTTCTGTGTTTCAGAATACGGTTAACCTTTATATATTAGAATTTGGAATTTAATTTTAATAGATAATATTTTTAAATTTAATTTAATAACTGACGCTTAGAGGAGTCAATTACGTCACAGCTGCCCTCCATCTTGTATCTCTGCTAAAACAATGCGGATTGAATATGAGGTTCGTGCCCAAAGACATGAAGATCACATTCTCTTTTGGGAAAATTGTAAAAAAAAAAAAAAACTATCTGTTTAGAAATTTTATTGCTTCATCGCTGCTTTCAAAATAAAGGTTACTTGAACATAATTGAAAAAGAGTTACACCCGCTTAATGACTTAAATTCAAATAAGTCTGTTTTTTTGGCTAGTAAACTTTTTAAAATGGGATTATTAACCAATTTCCCTTTTTTTAGGCTAAGAGTAGGTGTCATTTCCTTAGAGGCAATTTTGATCAAGATACTATTAGAAACTAAATGTGCGCACCTTTTTTAATAAGAATTTGAAGATTGGTTTCACATGTTATAAGAAACTAGTTTCTTCTACTGGATTCAACTATTGTTAGTACGTATTTCTATTTATAAAGGTGTTGTGATTGGATAATGAATGGGCCTGATGCAAAAAATTGGCCCAAAACCTATTTAAATGGGCTCCATTTCAAAGAGGGCCTGAAAATGAGTGTCCAAGATTTGGATTGTACGGTTGTTCCAAAATCCAAATAGTGCTTGCAATTGACTTGGATTTGTTGAGTCCTTGAGATGGAGGCTATAGCAATATTACTCCATTTGGATAAATAATGCATTATTTCTCTGTATTGAAGACTAGTGTGTCGGGCAATTGTGACAAAAGGCTTTCGATGGAATATGGGATAATGATTAATTATGATTGTTTGGGAGATTTTTATATATTTAAGTTTATTTTATTAATATTATTTGAAGAATGATATTTATCCATTAGGTTTTGAATTTATGATGTTATTTTCTCTTTAGTGGAGTTCCCTATTTCTATAATTTTTTTTTGTTTTGCTTTAAGTTTGAGTTACGATTCAGTCCAACAAAAAAGATTAAGTTAGGATTAAGTTGCTCAGATAACTACTACTGTATATGCTTAATATAAAGGCTAGATAATTAATTTATACACATTAAAAAATTAGTTAAGTTAAAAATTAGTTACTAGTAACAAATATGTTAGTTGTTAGTAACAAATATGTATTAGTTTTCCTACACTACATTTTTTAATCATGGCTATTAGAATTATCTTATAATGATAATTTCCTTAATATATGTATTTAGAAAAAATATAGGTATTTGCAAAATAATTTTTTTATATTCTCAAGCAATTAAAAATTTAAAGGAAATGAAAAGAAAAGGGCGACAAAAAAAATTCACGGTCCCCTTGACTTTGGTGGTCTTCACAAAGGACGACGTCACTTGGGACGCTGTTGAAAGAGGCTGTCTTTTTCTCAACCAGTTCACGCTTTTGTTGGAAAAAATGAAACTCAAGTGGGAAAAAAAAACGAATTAATTAAATAGCTAATATTTTGTGTGTGTGTAAATTCCGATATTCAAATAAGCTATGGTATGACCACATGGAGTAAACTTAAAATAGTTAATTGTAAATGTAATTTTAATTGTAAATGTAATTTTAATTAAAATTAGTAACTGAAAGGGTGTATAATTTTGATAGGAGCTCACTCAATTTTAAATGCGATGATCATACTTAACTTTACTTAATTAACATGAGATGAGACATTCATTTTAATAAATGTAACTGAAATTTAAATAGTTATTAGGTTATAATATGTTGTTTTAATTTAGTCAATAAACTGCTTCTTTTTTTTTTTAAAAGGCCCGACCAATATAATTATTTTGTTATTTTTATTTTTCCTTGTCTTAAAATTTAAAAATTCTGAACATTTTATTTTTAAGAAAAAATAAACTCTAAATCATTAAAATAAAATAAAAATAATTGTTATATTTTATGAAAATAAAGAGAAAAGCAAACAATTTCTAGAAGCAGAAATCAGAAATAATAAATTAACTGGATTACAATAAAGTAGATAAGACTAAAGAAAAAAATAATTTAAAGTAAATAATCAATCAAAAACAAAAAATTTAAGTGTTGAAAAAGCATGTTATAAGTATCTGCAAAAGATTTGAATTTTGTTTACTCGCAAGATAAAGCTTGAAAATACTAATAGCTTTATGAAGAGTGTAGAAAGAATACTTATGTGAGTTGAAAGAATTCAGAGGATCAAATTTAAATAAAAATACACAAATAAATAATTAAACTAAAATTATAAAAGGTGGATCTGATAATCATGTATAAAACATTCCCCCTTCCTCCCGAACTCTAAATCATTAAAATAAAAGAAAAAGTAAAAAACAATGGTGTTCTGTTCACTTTTTGACTGTGTCACGCCCCAATTTCTGCTACTTTACGTTTCCCAATCCTCTCTGGCTTGCGAAAAGCAAAGCAAAACCCATTCTTTGCAGGTAACACACCCGCTAATCCCAAACCTAAAATATCCCTTTATGAAGAAGCAAACCACTTACAAGTGAGTTTAGTGGCTTATTTCAAAGAGCTTCTTTCTTTCTTTCTTTCTTTCTACTCTAGGCTAAGTATTCAGTTCTCTCATTGCTAATCAGCATTAGTACTGAAAAATCCAGGTTTCGGCATGCGGTGGAAACCAATGCCGGCAAAATCCAAATCGTAACAGAAGTTTTGGGTTGTATATTCTTGTGAATCTTCTGCTATAGTTTTAATTTTAGTCAAATGCAAATGGATCTGTACGAGGAGGGTTTTTGTGGGTATTTTTCTTCCTGAGAAAAAAAAGTATTTTTTGTAGGTTTGATTCCATTTCTTGAGGAATTTCAGCAAGTAGGTTTTTGTTTTTGTTTTGTTTTTTTGTTTTATAAAGAAGCAAGGATGATTCAGCTTTTGTTCTTGGTTCTGTTTGCGGAGGCTGTCCTGGCTTTTCTTTTGTTGGTGAAGATTGGGCCATTGAGAGATCTTGTAATCAAGAGTCTTGATCAGCTGAAGATGGGGAAGGGTCCTGCTACTGTGAAAACTATTGCTGGTACTATGTCTGTAATCCTCCTCTCAAGCGTCATGAGCATTTTTAAGATCCAGAACAAGGGTGCTAAGCTTGGCACTATGTCTCCTATGGATCAAGTTCTGTGGAGGACGCACTTGCTCGAGGCTTCACTCATGGGTACGCTTTGAAGCTTATTTGCTTGCATGCTTATTGTTTTAGCCCTCTCCACATTATGCCCGGTTTTATTAATTTTGATTTTTAAATCTTGTACGATTATTAAGGAAGTTTTGCTACTTTACTTGTTAGTATCTTTGGCTTGGGGCTCAGGACAAGGGTGCAGTTGTGGTGGGCGTGACCTGCTCTTCTGTTTTAATTGTAAGCTGAAGTTAAATGTAGAATCTTTGTTAACAACGGAAGACAAAAGGAAATAATGAGTTAGCATTGTTATGTATTTTTGGTTTCTGTTCCTTGGCTCGGCTTGTGTGCATGTTAGTAGGAGGAATACTCTACGTATAGTTTTTGGCAGTGTTGGTGCCTCAGACTGAAAACATGTCATACTTAACTTTTACTGCTTAGGAAAATAGGAAACTTACTCCATCATGAGATTTCAATAAAATATAAATCAGTATAGGACCACCAGTGGAATGTGATAGGGTGTTCTGATAACAGCATGACTAGCTGGTTAGGGTGGAAGAAAGCTTTCAGGTTGGATTGAGCCCTAAAGATGTTATGAAGCAAAACTTGTGAAACTGTGAACTGGTGAAAACAGCTTTCACTACTAATTGTTATATGCTTTGTTTTTAACTTGTCATAGCTTATATTGAATCACACAGCTTTGAACCTGTCTCTTCGCTGATTAATTCAATGACTGGTCCTATTTTCAGAACATGGGTAATACATTGTAAATTCTGTTCACATCTCTGTATGGAATTACCAGTCACCATTCTCAGATTGCATGAGCTTCACTCTAAATTCAGCTTCTAAGTGGTTTCATATGCAAACCTGCTTAAGCCTTTGCTAGCTGAGACAGGATGACTTGGGTGACTGACTGGTTTCTTTTTTTCCTTTTTCTCTCTGTTTTTTTTTGGCCAGCGACTGACTTGTTTCATTCATTGATATGTTTCTGTTTTTTTGGGTTTGTATTTGGGAATTGTTTCTATGTTTGTTGTTATAATTATATGGTGTTCAAATATATATTTTCCAAATGTCATATCGGCTTAACTTATAGTTGAGCACAAATGCTATTTTACTGTGAAAGAACTTTCACAGGGGAATTGTCTTTGAGCACTGCATACATGATAAATCTGTCGGTCTTTTAACTGGGGAAGAAATGGTGCCTTTTCTACAGTGATGGTTAGAAATCAGTAAATAAGTGCCTAACGACAGAGCGTACTGAGGCTAAAGCAGTGGATAGTGGTGGTCATAATAAAATGCACTTTGGCTGAATCATTTTGCACATAATTTTGTGTTATAATTTGAATCCTCTCACTTTTCTCTTCAACTGTGATTCCTGACTTTTCATTGTTTAGTTTTCGGTTTGCTTTCTTTGGAGCCATTTTGTACATTTTAGTCTTACTTTCTGGTACGTGGTAAAGATACAAGGTGATTTCAATTCATTTCTCACACCTACTATTTCTCTATAACCCCTATGTATATAAAGAAAGCTCCAAGTCACTACCCCTCCTAACCAATTCTTAACTATTGTAAATTCCCATGTGCCAATGGGGAAATTAAAAAAATTCATTAGAAAATAACTTTTTTTCCCCCCCAAACCGTAATTCCAACAAGTTGATGTAGCTACCCAATGTCAAAATTCAAAGGCCCAAATTTCCTCTGCAAGAAAGACTTGTCAACAATTTTGTAAGGCCTATTTTCATGGGTCTTTGCCAGTTCATTGCAACAACCGGGTCCCCTTGTTAACCAAAATACATCAGGGTCTTGCTTACTAGCGGGTGAATTGGAGAAGCTGAGCATCCTAGAATGGTCAATCATGACCTCATCAAAGCCCAAATTGGGTTGCTTGCTGAATTTTTTTTTTTTTTGGGGGCCTGAGACGGAAAATTTGACTGCGCCTAGAGAAGATGAAGCATATTGGCTGGTGATGCTGGTGGAGATCAACAGACCAGTCTTGTTGCTTTGGGAAGGCACCTTTTAGTCTAGTTATCTTCGATCTCTTCTGTCACTACTCTTTAGTCTGGACTAATGGATAGGTTCTTTTGTTCTCTCTATTTTTCCTTCTTTTACTCCTGCAATCCCGTTATCTTTCCCTTGCCTCTGGCTTGTAAGTTTCTTGGAGATAAGCTAGATACATCATGGCATTGGAAAGGGTGTAGGGATCAAAGTATGCACTGAGCTGTTTCTTAACTGCTATTAGTATTATTCCCCAGGTGACACTTTCTTGCATATCTTGGATACCATGGTATTAATAAATGTATTTGAGAATGCTTGGTATGATAATTAAAATTTGTCATGACAAGAATACACTTGGTATCTTGTCAAAGTCAACAAAGCTTATACTTTAGAGATGTGGGATTTCAATAATTTTCGGAATACACAGAAATTTTCCCTAAAATTGCGTCATTCTAAGCAATCTGATCTCTTGGGTAACAATGTACCAATGCACATCTTGGGTGCCTTCTAACATCCAAGATACCATTAAGATGATGGTGGACTAAATGCTTCTTGGTAGTAGTTGTGATAGCAGTGATGGTGGGACCACTATTCTCAAGGTGATTTCTGATGTGTTGGTGGTTATATCTCCAGTGTGTTCTTGGCAGTTGATCTTGTGGTTGTGTTCGTGGGATTGTGATAATAAACTGGCCATGGAAAGCTTGTGATGGGAAGTATTTTAATTAAGTGGTTTTTGACTTGACAAATATTTTTGTGTAGACTTGCTCAGAGAAAAATTCATGAGAAATTAATTTAGCGTCTTTTATGCATAGCAGGTTCTTCACAATTCATTAATGTCAGTTATTTAAAGTCATGTTGTTCTCATAAGCGGCATAAATCATGCTTGGAATTTTTTCTTTGTACGTTGATTTATAATTTACATTCCATATAGGTTTCCTAGTGTTTCTATACGGTTAATTGTGTGGTGTTTCTGAAGTCGATGCAGGGTACAGGGGTTCTTGAATAATTTGTGAAGGATTTCACAATGAAATTCCTTATTTATTTCAAGCTCAATAATTGCAATTTATAGGAAATTAGAAGCCACAAATGGTTCAGCCTATCAGCCTTAACTAATTTATGGGTAAAAAAGCATTTCTCTTCAATCTATTAGCCTACTGAGAGACCCATGTAATTCCTATGAATAATCTGCCCATTAAATGCCCAAGAATCATGGCTCTCTAACTGGTAAACACAAGCAAGCAATTAAAAGCATTAAACCCTATGAATATTTCCCTGTTAAATTAGATGTTCAACAATTTTAGAGCGGATAAACATTAAAATATGATATCCTATGGTGAAGAAGTTGCTGGATCAATTTAGAGTTCGTCCCTTTGTTGCTAGTATTAAAGTTGATGCCGGCACTGACAAGTTTTGAAGTGTGGCCCAAGTATTAAAAGAGTATCTGTAGAGGATTGTCTGTATGAAGCTCAGCCCATGCCTGTTTTCTTGTTCAACAGTTAATCACTGACCAGTTTTAGTCCATTAGTTTTCTGTGGACTCATAAACTTAATATCACTATAAGGCTCCCATTTATGACTATGGAACTTTTGAGAGATTGCAGAAGTTTGTCATTGGTTGCTGCTGTGATTTCCAGTGACCAAACATATATTAAGTGAAGTAGAAAACTTAAATGCGATTCTTGAAGCATTTGCTATTTGGTGTTTCAAGTACTTTATGATACTATATGCATTTATCAGAAAACTCTATGGTTCACATTTAATATTTACGTCAACCATATTTTCCGTTGTTTTTTTAAAACCTCATTTTGTGAATACACTATATGCATTTACTTTGGTGAATGTTGAGGATTTGAATTTCGGTTTATGCCTTATGTTTTGGCGAATTATATCAGACGCCACATATCTTAAATTACACGTAGACATTTGTGTGTTGATGTCTTAGCTTTATCTTTTCCTGAAGCCCTGTGTTTTTCAATGCAGGTTTTACATTATTCCTTGGATTCATAATCGATAGGATGCACCATTATCTTCGGAAGCTAATTAATTTGAGGGGCAATGTGGGATCTTCTAAAGAAGAGCTAGAAAGGCTTCGGAAAGAACAGGTTCAATTTGAAGATAAGGAAGAGAAAGCTTCCAAGGAGCTAAAGAAGCTGAAGGAAGAAATTTCAAGCCTTTCAGAAAGTTTGAAAAAGGCAAAGTTAGAATGTGAAGAGAAGGATAAGAGAGTTGAGACTGCTGAAGTTCATGTTGCTTCCCTCCAAAAACAAGCTGCCGATCTGCTACTTGAATATGACCGACTGTTGGAAGACAACCAAAATCTTCAGGCTCAAGTACTGGGCAAAGCATAAAGAGTTGAGGAAATGCCAAGTTAGCAAACTGAAGTCTGGGAAGTAGGTGTCATTCATGACCATCACTACTAGTTTTGTTGCAGAAGCTTCCTTGTTTTGCACAGAAGTGATTAATTTTCACTCCTTACTGAACTGGCAACAGTGGCTTACATAGTTGTATGTCCAAGATTATAAATTTTGTAGTTCTTCTTCCTGGGATCTCTTTTTCCCCTTGACTCTGTAGTTTTGTTTGCCTTTTGGGCCAAGAAAGAAAATTTTTCACTTGAGATCTCGCGGGGAAAGTATCAACCGGAAAGGATTTAGAAATTAAAATTAAAATTCTTCTAAAAGATCAAAGCCACCACTTGTGTTATCTGGAAGTTATTGTTAAGGCTCTTTGAAGTTACAAATTCAAAAGTTTATTTTTCTCCTTTGATATTGCATATATTGGATCGCAATTTAGGGATCCACTAGTTGGAAGGCATTGGCGTTGTTTTTGGATTGGTCCTTAAGAGAATTTATTATTTTTTAATATCTTAGTATAATTTTTTTTGGCCAACCTTTTAGTATATTTATCATTTCATATGCAAGCATCCTTGTCAAAAAGTTGTTTGATCTTCCATGGCGTTTGTTTTATTCATTCCCTTCGTTTCTAAACTTAAGAACTTTAGGGATAACGATTGTTGAAATTTTTCGTCTTGTGTTTGAGGTTGCATTTGCATCTTTACTTCATTTCTTTGGACCTTGTGATTCGTTGAGTGATGAAACCTTTAAAAGACAAGAAAGGATCAAATATAGCAGGATGTAATGCTATTATGATAAATAATATATGAATTGAGAAACGTTTTCTTGAGGCTTTAACTAATCAGAAATGATAAATGATGTCATCTATTTCATGTGAAGTCCCCATCCGTAATTACAGTTCTAACAAGGGCAAAAGAGATCCAATGGAGCCTAATCCTCTAGAATTCTTCTGGTAAAGCCATTGCAGAGTTCAAAGATAAAAGAACTAAAAGGGAGAAAAAAAAAAAGGGACCATTATTTGGAATGTTGCAACCACAAATCTTTTACATAGTGGCTTTTGTTTTGTGGTATCACACTGCAAAGGTCATCATTCCCCATTCTCTGTTTTGTGGTCATTTTCTAATTTGATTTAGCTCCCTCATGACATCCATCATTTTCAACCTTTCTGTTGGTGATTCTACTGAACAAGCAAGTCCAATCTCAAATAATAGAAGTATAGACTTCTCATCACAAGGAGGCAAAACAGTAAGATTTTCCATGATGATTTCCTTTTCTGCTGCTCTTCTTGTCTGTTGCATGTGTTGTGTCAAAAGAGTTGAGTCTACAATTTCCAAAAGATTATTTGGATATGCAGTTTTGACATAGGTATGGAGATTGTTCCCATCTTTGAACATTTCTTCTTTGGGTCTTCTTCCCGTTAACATTTCCAAAACAAGGATGCCAAAAGAATATACATCACCCTGTGTTGAAATGTCAGAACCTATTCCGTACTCTGAAAAATGTTACACAATTGTCAATGCTTAGAAATTAATTATTCTAAAACTTAAAAAAGGAGATGTTATATATAAATGAATTTTATGATAGTTAAAAAGCTCAAATGAAGGCCAATCATACCTGGAGGAGCATACCCAATAGTCCCTTTTATTCCAGTTGTGCTGGTTTGCTTGAAGGGCTGCCATTAATGGTTGAGAGAAGTCTTGCTAGCCCAAAATCACTCACATGAGCTACCATATCACTATCAAAGGACATTGCTTGGCTTTAAATCACAATGAATAATTGGTTGCTCACATTCAAAATGAAGATAATGAAGTGCAGAGGCCACTTCACATATGATGTGTAATCTTTGATGAAGATCCAATATCAAACACTGGTTTGTACTATCTAGATCAGGATGCAGCCATTTTTCGAGGCTTCCATTTGACATGTACTCAAAGACTAGTGCTTTAAATTCTCGTCCTTTATAATCAATGCTTGAGCAACATGTTAGAATTTTAATTAGATTTCGATGCCTTATGTTTTTTAGGGCATTACATTCTGAGATGAAACTTTTGTGAGCTCCCTTCTTTTGAAGATTTAGTACCTTTATTGCAACAACTTTATCTTCTGATTCTAGCCTTCCTTTATATACTGAGCCAAAACTCCCAGATCCAATAAAGTTGTTGGCAAAGAAGCCTTCAGTTGCAATGTGCAGATTTTGATATGACACCTTGGAAAGTTGTTTAATTGTTGGTGTCTTCTCTGATGAAGATAATGTCCAATTTCTTTTTCGCCTCCAGTAGAAAGCAAGAATAAATATCATTAGGAGAGAAAAACCCAAGCAAATCATTATCACCATAAGCTTTAAATTGTGATGTCTTCTTTGCGTGTCAGCTTTGATGGCGCATGGTGGTAGGTGTAGCTCAGAAATGCCCCCACAAAGTTTGATATTTCCAGTTACTGATATTGCACTTGCATTGCTGAAAACTCCTTTTGTTGGTAGTTCATCATCCATCATATTGAAAGAAACATTCAAGTATTCAAGAAAGGAAATGTTTTGTAAGCCAATTACTATTGGCCCAGACAAGTTGTTTGATGATATATCTAAATATGCAAGACTCTTCAAGGAAGCTAGTGAAGAAGGCATGGATCCATTGAAGGAATTGCCTCTTAAGTCAAGGTATTCCATGCTTGTGCACTCTCCTACAGAAGAAGGAATCTCACCAGAGAGATGGTTTTCAGATATATCCAAAGTGTTGAGGTGTTGAAGGGTTCCAACCTCAGAAGGCAAAGGGCCATTCAAAGAGTTGTGAGATAAGTTCAGTAAAATAGACAAAGAAGAAAGGCCAAAAATTTGCAAGGGTATCGATCCTTGGAAATTGTTTTTTCCAAGGTCAAGGTGCTGTAAATAGTTCATGTTTGCAAATATAGGAGGAATTTTCCCTTCTAGCATATTTTCTGAGAAGTCTAGGATAGCCAATTGGCTGAGATTTCCCATAGAGGTGGGTATCTCTCCTGAGAGTTGGTTTACACTCAATGCTAGCAATTGCACCTTCTGAAGATTGCCCAAAGAAGATGGAATGGTTCCTGATAATTTGTTTTGGTCAAGAGTCAAGGTAATTAAATTTGTATACTTCCCTAGAGATCTAGGAATGGTTCCATATATCTGATGACCACCTAGGTACAATCGAATGAGCTGGGTTGACAGATTTCCTATGGAATTGGGTAAAACACCTCCAAAATTGTTGCTGACTAGAGCTAAGCTTTCTAGTTTGCTGCAATTTTGCAAAGACGTTATGAAATTCAAGTCATCACTCGAATTGCTGCCAAGATTGTTTTCCTCCAAATTTAGAAGGCGCAAATCTTTTAGAGTTCCAAGACTTGGAACTTGGTCAACAAAAGAGGTAGAAGTAATATCAAAAGCTTGAAGAGAAGATGCATTTGTGATGGAACTTGGTATGGGACCTGAGATTTGATTCAAACCTATGATAAAAAATTTTAGATTTGTGAGGGTGGAGAACATGTTATCTGGAAGTCGGGTCATATTCAACTGGTTTTCTGCTAATGATATGACAATGAGAGATGACATGTTGAAAAGTGAGCGAGGAAGAGCACCAGAAAAATGATTTGAAACTGCTGACAAAATTTTCAAGTTCTTCAAATTAGCTATCTCTTCAGGGATCCTTCCTTCCAATTGATTATAAGCTATGTCAAGATTTGGCAAATAAGATAGATTCCACATTGAAGCTGGGAGTTTTCCAGTCAAATTGTTGTTGTGAATGGCAAACCTTTCAAGCTGATAAAGAGAGCCAATCTGGGATGGTATCTTACCTGTGAGACCATTCATTGATAAATTCAAGCGCATCAGTTCAGTGCAACTCGTCAAGTTCCGTGGAATCTCTCCTTTTAATCTGTTGTTCCCAAGAGAGAGTTCTTTCAACCTGAACAAACATCCCAACTCTGGTGGGATTTCTCCATAGAAATTATTGTTTGAGGGAGAGATTTCTCAAGAAAGACAGATTGCCAATGTGGGGTGATATGGTCCCACCTAGATGATAACCTCTCAGATTCAACTCTGTCACTCGCTTATGGTTGTGGCCGCATGTGATTCCAGTCCAACTGCAGAAGTGGTTTGAACCATTCCAAGAGCTCAAGATCTCATTAGGATCATCAGTTATTGAGTCTTTAAACTTGAGCAATGCCAAATAATCTGTCTCGTTTGATGCAGCTTTGATATGTTGGAAGCAAAACAACATTATGTAGAAGATGGTAAAGATTGATGCATGGAGGTGTTTTGATTGAAATGGGATAAACGAAACGGGATCAAAAGCCATGTGGCCTGGTATCATTCAAGAACGGAAGCTTTTTAGGTGTAAAAGCTTTACTACATCCTGCTGATATATATCTCACCTTATATATTTATATTTAGGTGACTAAAATTCGACTTGAACACTTGCTATTTTATTTGTCTTTATTAAAATTACTTTTCAAACCGGTATCTAAAAGATCTAATAAAAAAACTAAGATTTTGACTATTGACATTAGGCGGTCTGTGTGAGATGTGCACATGGTATATATATTATAAGATGTGCTCCTGGATCCCGAATTTAAAAATGTGAAGCAAGTGGGAAAAAGTAAACATGTTAGTGTTTGCCCGTAGAATTCGTGTGTGTCTGTAACTTTGCTTGTTCATTGAAATTTTGACGTTGACTCTCTCTTTATACTACTACTGGTTTTTAATATAAGGACTAGTTGATTAATTTGTATAGATTAAAAAAATTAGTTAAGTTAGTTATTTGTAATAAATAGGTATTGTCTTTTTTAAAATACTTTTGCTAATCAAATGTATTAACTAGAATTACCATTTGATAAAATATTTAACATGTGTAATTATTATAAGGGCTACCTTGAGAAAAAATAGATAAATATGAGAAACATAGTGGATTGAAGTCTTACATTTATGACCAAACTAGCTCTTATATTAAGGATTAGAGGTGGTATATACTAGTTTATGTCTTTAATATAAGAGCTAGTTAGAAATTTAATTTGGTCTTAAATATAATCTTGTTTGATATATTTCTGATGTGGAAGCAAAGAAAATTTATGTAGAAGATCATCATGATTGATGTTTTAAGCCAAGGATTTTTGTTTTTTTGGTCAATAAGCTAAGGATGTTTCTATGCAATAAAGACTTTCTCTTTTGCGTGATTTAAATCATAATTAATTTTCAATTATATGTACGTTCAAAGAAGTTAACAAATGTGAAGTCTGGCGTGCCCATCAAGTTTAAGTAACTTGGATACCAAGATCCTTCAAAAGACAAAAATTTGGGTGCAGAGAATTTTAATTTTGAGCTTTGATATGACTTAATCTTGTTATATTCTGCACGGCTTTGATCATATGACCCTTTATTTTTTTTTTATCTTAAAGTTTGAGAGTATTTGCATCATGAAATGTTCTTTAAACCAAGGAAAAAAAAAAGAAAAATGTATATTTAGTACATGTGAATGCTTTTACAGCCAATGGTCAATTGTCTCAATGACAATGTCATCTATCACGTTTGGATGAGGTTTTTGTTTTGAACATAGTTTTGACATGTTTGAATACCTGCATATGTTTAAATTGTGACATGTTTGATTACTTGCATATGTTTAAATTGTGCTACATAAAAAAAATATGAGTACTTTTACATATTTAGTACCATAATTGTGTGATATATATATATGTATATATATATATGTGTGTGTGTGTGTGTTGGAATCCTTTGTTTTTCTTTTGGCCAGCATATATCAGAGTATGGCCATATATCCTCACATTTTTTTCCACATCATCTAAGGGGAACAAAGAATTAAGTGCACTCACACAAAGAATTGGCAGCATTTTTCTTTTCACAAATTTAAGAGGAAATTTGACTCTGATATCACTTGCTAGGAATAGGGAGTGAAACCAAAAAATGAGTGAGCAATAGAGATTGCTATACACACACATATAATATTATTAAGTCCAATTCGATGTAAAACTTTTCATATTGCAAGGCTTCTTAAACAATGACGTATGTGATAACGCATCTTTTTTGTTGTTGAGCAAAATGTGATAACGCATCTAGTTGATTAGAAAAACACTACTAAACAATAAGGACTGGGATAAGGACATCCTAATTAATTAAGTGGTCAAACTCAGCAGCGTGTGTTTTGTTTAGACCATAAAGCAATCCTTGTCTTTCAAGAAAGTCAAATATTGACTTAGGATTTGATAATGCCCACGGCTGCACACATACAGCTCATCTTATTCTAAATTGTTCAACTCTAGTGTGAACAGTCCAAATCATTGAAGTTGATAATTAGCATAATTTAATTAAAAAAAATCCGGACTGATTTAAATTAGAGATTTGGAGAAATCCCTTGAATTGCGCATATTATGTTGCTAATTACTAGCATAATTTAATAAGACTCTGATTCTTATGCTGTTTATTATCTTCTTTTTAGAATATACATTTTGACGTTGATTATATATACTTTAATTGAATTCAAAGGTACATGCACACAATTTATTTATTTGTTTTGACAAATGCGCACAATTTATTTAGGCACCATGAAGTAAAAGTTCATTCATTATTTTTTAGGTAAAGGTGCATCTAGCTTCTTGATGCAGTAAAAGAAAAATCTTATTTAAAGTATCATAGCAAATCTTCTAAAAAGGTTCGTATAAATAATGTGAGATGGAGTAAATTGTTTATTATTTCCTTATATAAGTTAATTAGATAAAGAAGTTAATGAGAAAAATCGCCTCCATGTTGCGTACAAAAATGGGAACCAGATCCTCTCAGAAGCAATTTTCTCAGCGTTCCTCAGAATCCTAAAATCCAGTCCGTTTAAATGATCGAAAAGCTTACATTGCGACAAGTCATCAAGCTGTCCGGTCCCACGAACTCCAGCAATGCGTCTTCATTCTTCAACCGTCAGTTTCTCGGTTTCTCTCCCCTCTTCTGACCCCCTAACTTTCAGCTTCTCTCTCCTCATTACTTGCTTTTGGGTTCTTGTATTAAAAACAGAACTTTTTTTTTTCGGTGATGGAAAAAAAAAAAACAGGACTTTTGTTGAGGATCAGATTCGCCTAGTGAAAGAGAACCATACACATGCAGTGTTTCTACATATTGGTGATCCCTCAAGTTTCTATGCTGTTCAGTGAGTTAGCGACAAAGACTTGACCCACAGCCCTCCAATTCAGAACGAGGCTTTACTTGCGGTGGCTCTCGAAATGTCGCTAAAGAGAGGATTGGCGAATGCCCTGTGTTGCAGGGAATTAAAGCGGAGTAGGATAAGTAGTGAGAAATAGATGTGAGGTTGAGAAAGAACAGCCATGGAAGGTGTGCGATGAACAAGATGGCTATTTACCAACGGGCGTGTGAGGGTCCGAAGACGGGAAGAGAAAGAGAAGTCCAAGGCTGAAGACGCGCTGCTCGTATTTGTGGGACCAAACATACTGAGAAGACATTCAATTTTAAAGCTTGATGACTTGGCACAATATGAACTTTTAGATCATTTAAATGGACTGGATTTTAAGACGCTGAGGGATGCTGAGAAAATTGCTTCTGAGAGGATCCGGATCCACAAAAATGCTAAAAAATGGCTAAATCTAATTCCATCAAGATGGCCCAAAGTAACAGACAGAAAATAGAACAAGGACTTTACCAAAAAAAAAAAAGAAAGTAGAACAGAGAAGTGTGAAAAACAGAGGCTGATACTATGCTGCTGGGGACTACTCTAACCCTATGTTTGGTATAAGAAAAGGAGAGGAGGAAAAGAAAAATTTTAGTGAGTTTGGTTTAGAAAATTAAAGAAGTGAGGTTGTGAAATTTTAATAAAGAGTAGATATAAAATAAAAGAATAAAAAAATTGATTAAAACTTTTAATCTCACATCTTTAATTTTCTAAATTGAACTTGTTAATTTTTTTTTTCGTTCTCCATTCCTTTCGTGCCAAACAGATTAGAGTTCAATTACCATTGAGGACACAATATCCAAAGCCCAAACTAATCTTCAAAATCCTAAACAATCCTATTCAAATTGCCCCTTTCAGAGATAGTTGTGAAACCGCATGGATTTTGGTAATAGCATGGCGCAAAACAGGGGCGCCCAAAAACAGAGCGGTACCAGAGAGACCCACCCACGTCTACATTTATTTCATGTTCAAATTCTTGCCTGCTTAAAGTTTAACCTTTTTCATCCCATTTGATTTTCTAAGGAATAGCAGACTTTGATCACACTTTCTTTAATCAATTAAATCATATATACACGCAGTTCCTGTATGTCTTTCTCCGAAATTAAAAAAACAAGTTAAATTTTTCTATTTCCCAGACCAATCAAACCACGTAATCTTTTTCTTCTCCATGTTTTCTTTTAAATACCATGTTGGGCGTGTTTGTACCCATGGGAAAATATTACAATCTGTTTGTTTTTCTAATACAAATTGCAATTTGTTGAGTACCGCGTACGGCCTCAAGAAAAACATTTATAAGATTAAAATTCACAGCAATATAGATATTGAAGGAGTAGCTGCTTCACATACCAAAGTAACAATTTATTCTAGCCTATTGATTGACTTTTCTTTGTTCACAAAAGAAGAGTCCTGGAGAAGATCTGACATTGAAATACAATTCATGAGAATTAAGGAATTTTATTGGGGTTTATAATAATAGCATATCTGAACTGCCATTATTTCTAGCTTATTCTTTGTTGTCTTCAAGTCTGACAACTTGTTTCCCCACGACTCAAAACATTTTTAATTTGATTTAGCTTCCTCAGTACACCCATCATGTTCATCCTTTCTTTAGGAGATTCTACTGAACAAGCAAGTCCAATTTCAAATAGTGAAATTAGAGTCTTCTCATAGTTGGAGTGCACGAGTCACCTCCATCCTGATTTCTCCTCTAGTTGCTATTGTTGTCTGCCGTACTTGCTGGGGTACAAGAGCTGTGTCCACAATCTCCAAAAGATTGTTTGGAAATGCAGCTTTGACGTAGTTATGAAGATTGTGGCCACCTTCAAACATCTGATTTGTTGGTCTTTTAAGGGTTAACATTTCCAAAATCAGGATGCCGAAAGAATATACATCGCCTTGAGTTGATACCTCAGAACTCATTCCATATTCTGAAATACATTAGATAATGATGGATGTTTAAAAAGTCATTATCTTGAAACTAACAAAATAAAATAAAGAAAAAGATTTCATAAAAGAAATGGAATTTAGTATGCTTTGAGCCAAAATAATAATAAGTTACCTGGAGGAGCATAGCCAATCGTTCCTTTTACTCCAGACGTGCTTGTTTGCTTTTGAGAACTGCCACCAACGGTGGCAAGTAGTCTTGTTAACCCAAAATCACTCACGTGAGCTACCATATTATCATCAAGAAGGACATTGCTGGGCTTTAAGTCACAATGGACTACTGGTTCCTCATTTTCATAATGAAGATAATGCAGTGCAGAGGCAACATCATATACAACATTAAATCTCTGACAAACATCCAATGCTGACTGATATGCACTTTCTTGATTAGGATGCAGCCATCTTTCAAGGCTTCCGTTTGACATATACTCAAACACCAATGCCTTAAATTCTTGTCCCTTGTAATCAATGCTAGAGCAACATGTCAAAATTTTTACCAAATTTCGATGTCTTATGTTTTTCAGTGCATTACATTCTGAAATGAAACTCTTTTGAGCCCCCTTCTTTTGAAGGTTCAGTACCTTTATTGCAACAATTTTATCTTCTGATTCTAGCCTTCCTTTATATACTGAGCCGAAACTCCTAGATCCAATGAAGTTGTTGGTAGAGAAAGCTTCAGTTGTAGTGTGTAGATTCTGATATGACACCTTGGGAAATTGTTCAATTACAAGTGAACTTGCAGATGATTTCCTGTTTCTTTCACGCCTCCAACAGAAAGCAAATAAAAATATCAGTAAAAGAGAAAACACCACAGAAATCACGATAACCATGAGCTTCAAATTGTGTTTTCTTTACGTATCAACTTTCTTGGGGCATGGTGGTAAGTGCAGCTCAGAAATACCCCCACAAAGATTGATATTCCCAATAACTGATATTGCATTTGCATTGCTGAAAACCCCTTCTGTTGGCACCTCACCATCAAACATATTGAAAGAGACATTTAAGTATTGAAGAAAAGAAATGTTCTGTAGCCCGACTAGTATTGATCCAGATAGATTGTTTTGAGATATATCCAAATGTGTAAGACCTTTCATCAAAGCTAGTGAAGGAGGCATGGGCCCATTGAAGGAATTCTTTTGTAAGTTAAGGTATTCCATGCTTGTGCACTCCCCTATGATGGAAGGAATCTCTCCTGAGAGATTATTTTCAGAGACATCCAAAGCACCAAGGTTTTTAAGCTTTCCTACCTCAATAGGCAAAGATCCATTCAATGAGTTATGAGATAAGTTTAAGAAAATGGACAAGGAGGAAAGACCAAAAATCTGCACGGGTATAGCTCCACTGAAATTGTTTTTGGAAAGGTCTAAAATTATCAAACTTTTCATGTTTCCAATTGTGGTAGGAATTTTTCCTTCAAGCTTGTTCTCAGAAACTGTTAGTTCAATCACTTTACTAAGGTTTCCTAAGGAAGCTGGCATCTTTCCCAAGAGTTGGTTTTCCTCTAGAAGTAATCTTCTCATCTCACGTAAATTCCCAAAAGTAGTTGGAATGGTACCTGAGAATTTATTGTCTTCGAGACCCAAGGCAGTTAAACTTGTGCACTTCCCTAAAGTATTAGGAATAGTACCATATATCTGATTACTACCCAAGTACAGTAGAGCGAGTTGGGCAGACAAATTTCCTATGGAAATGGGTAACATGCCTCCAAATTTGTTGGAGGTCAAACTTAATGTTTCAAGTTTGCTACAATTTGTCAAGGATGTCATGAAATCAAGGTCACTATTTGAGGTGCTCCCAATATTGTTAAATTCTAAATTTAGATTCTGTAGATGTTTCAGCCCTCCCAAATTGGGAACTTCGCCGAAAAAATGGTTTAAAGGAATATTAAAAACTTTGAGGGAAGATGCATTTGTGATGGAAGTTGGTATTGGACCAGAAATTTGATTCAAACCTAATGCAAAATATTGTAGATTTGGGAGGGTGGAGAACACGTTATCCGGAAGGCGAGTCATGGACAACTGGTTTTTTCCTACTGATATCACAGTGAGAGAAGAGAGATTGTAAAGTGAAGAAGGAAGAGCACCTGACAAACTATTCTCTGGTGCTGCAAAAAATGTCAAGTTCTTCAAGTGGCCTATCTCTTCTGGTATGCTTCCCTGAAAGTTATTTTGGCCTAGTCCAAGACGGGTGAGGGAAGTAAGATTCCATATAGACAATGGGATTTCTCCAGTTAAATTGTTGAAAGAGAGCTGCAACCTTTCAAGCTTCTGAAACTCTCCCAGCTGATATGGTATTTTTCCACTTAGGCTATTCCCCGACAAATGCAAGACCCGCAACTCAGTGCAACTTGTCAAGTTCAATGGAATTTCTCCTGTCAACGAGTTGTTTGAGAGCAAGAGTGTGTTTAGCCTGAACAAACGTCCCAACTCTGGTGGGATTTCTCCATGGAAACTGTTGTCTATGAGGGAGAGCCTTCTCAAGAAAGAGAGATTCCCAACGTGAGGCGATATGACCCTGCCGAGATGATAGCCTTCCAGATTCAACTCGGTGACTCGCTCATGATGCTTGTGGCTGCAAGTGATCCCAGTCCAGTTGCAAAAGTGGCTCGAACTATTCCAAGAGCTCAAGATTTGTTTAGGATCATCTGTTATTGATTCTTTAAACTTGAGCAATACCAGATAATCTGTCTCGTTTGATGCAGCTCTAACGACACACTGATAGAGGCAAACCAAATTTGTGCAGAAGATCATAAGGATTAATCCTTGAAAATAGTATTTTGAAAGAAATGGAAATGAAACGGAGGCAAAAGCCATATGGTTATGCTGAAAAATAGCTTGAATATTGTTTTGTGGATTCATATATTGAAATGGTGGTGCTTTAATAAATAGGAGCTTTAGTTACGTTTGTTCTTAATTAGCCCAAGTTTTCCCATTTTGAGTTTGACTTCATTTGTTGATTTACGTAAAAGTAGTCCGCATGCAGACCAAGAAATTCTTGCACAGTGACGTATGCTATATGTGTGCCTGGATCCTTCTCAAGGCATATATATGAAGTAAACAATAAAAATCAAAGGTCAGTATATAACGTATGGGATAAGTTCATTTTATGTAACTTAGGTTTAAAGAATAATTAAAAAAAAATATTTTCCTTTAAAATATTGTTTGACTTTAATAAATAGTCGACTTATCTTCATATATAGTACTCTTGAAATTTTACAAATTTTCCAATTATAATTATAAATATTACTAAACTATGTACTCATAATGTTTTTTCCAACTATATATAGCCTTGACACGCAAGAAACAAGTCATGCTACTTATCTTAATTAAATTTTCAACATCAAACAACTATTCTATTGTCATGTCCAAATGCAGTATTTTTGCTCCTACGCACTCTACCAATCTATAATGTCCAGGAACACACACACACACACACACAATTATCATATGATGTCCAGAACATATATGTGTGGGCGTGATCCTAATTAATAATTCCCGGTACATAAACCCAGTTTTGGAGAAAAATATACATTTGAGATGGGGCATAGAAATTATGATTGACTTTTCCAACCCTATTGAAGTTGACATGTAAAGATTTTTCAAACGTGTTAGAAACTCCATCCAAACTAATTTGAGTTCACCAACTTAAACAAAGTTTGATACACTAATAGAAATTATAGTCAGTCTTATAAGTTATGCAACAAGTTCATGAATTTCAACTTTCAGCAACTTGCCTTGCGTTTTCTTTGATTTAATGGAACAACTTTGACTATTGCAATTTAATCTCTCTCTCTCTCTCTCTCTCTCTCTCTCACGCACAGTCCCTCTGTGTTCATATATATAAAAGTCAACCATTTCACACTTATTAGAAAAGTAAATTAATGCATCTTATATTACTTTTTCTTGCTAAAATGCCCCGGACCTTATTGTTTGATTTTTGTCTTGCATTCATAAATGAGGGCAAATTAGGAAATATGTGTTTGAACATGTATGCTTATAAAAGAGGACCCAAAAAGTGCAGTTGCCTTTTGCTCATATGCATGGAAACGGAAGAATTATATTCTTGAGACTTTTTTTTTGATTTTGAGTCCCCGTCCAAGACGTTCAATTTCCACCTTGACCAGAGATTCTAGATTGATATGGGGAAATAGGTAGACTCCTCTTTTTTTGATAACAAAAAACTATAAGTGAGTTGAGTCTCAAAGATTTATCAGGGTCAAGACATATTTCTAGTCCCAAATAAGTTTTACATAGATACTTATAGATCATCTACCAATAAGGTCTTTACATCAAGAGTGGGATTTGAGCATACGACTTTGTAGTTACAAGCTGATTCCTTATTAATTGAACTAACTTTTGTTAGTATTAGTAGAGTCCTCTGCACTCAGCACACACATATGATACGAAAATACTGGATGATAGAAAATGTAGGAATGCACATGGGTAACATTTTTAAACTGCATGAGATTAAGGAAAATGAGACTGTAAAAAGTGTGTAAGCATATATGCCTGTGTTGTAAAACGTATCATAAGCTTAATGATATGCTTTGGTCTTTCAGAATAGAAAATACGCAGCATTATTATCGTATAGAAATCATAGTGAAAATTCAAAACCTCAAGAATTGATACTAATTCTTCAGGCAAAATTGCATTTTCACTTTCTTCACTTTACACAAGGTTAAATAGTGGTTTAATTTTATATAAAAGACAACTCATAATAAAAAAAAAATGATCTCATATATACAATGAGTAAGATTTAGAACATCTATTAATTAATTAATATGAAAATTGAATATTTACATCTTTATACATAGATTTATTTTGTATTATCTCACTTGCATGTAATATTAATTGAAATTATCTTAAATATGTAAAGCATAATTTTTTTAATTTTATATCTTATATATACGTGGTTTAACTTAATTTTCACCTCTTTTTCATTTTAAAAACATTATGTAGTTATATTATATACTTGTCCACAATCCATTATCTACTATGTTATGCCCTGTTTGGTTTAGAAGCTGGCTCCGTTCCTGCTGGGGTACTCTCCAATCTTGTTCAGAAGTATGTTACTTTAGAAACTCATTGTCTTGAAACTAACAAAATAAAAAGACTAATATTTCACAAAAGAAATGAAATTTAAAAGAGCAGCTTGAAGCCATAATAATAATAAATTAAATTGTACTTAGAGGAGTACAATCGTCACTTCTATTCTAAATGTGCTTGTTGGTTCTTGAGAACTGCCATTAACAGTGGCTAGTAGTCTTATTGCTAACTTCAAATCACTCACCCAATCTATCATATCATCATCAAGGACATTGCTGCGCTTTAAGTCACAACGAATAACCTATTAAATACCAATGCCTTAAATTTTGCAGGAGAAATGAAGATACGAAGAGTGTAAATGTTTTACAAATTTATTGGAATCGTTCAATAATTAACCTAAATATTGAGGAGCTTTATTTTATGGCAAACTGAAAGAAAATGGTGTGAATTGTGCTTTTGATCCTAAAACTCTTGTTTGGTCTTCCACTTCTGCCTCTAACAATTGATCTGAGCATCCCAAATTTCTTTCCTTTGATTATTCTTAAACTGATGAATAGTCAAAAGAATTGACGTGTAACCCTAAAATCATCATCACAAACAAACGCACAGCGAAAACAAAGTTGACAACGGAAATGTGAAAAGGAAGAAAATGGAATGATATAGTTAGGCACTCTTCTAGTCTTTAATATAGGACCTATTTAGAAGGTTGGTCTTAGTCTTCAATATAGGACATATTTTTCATATTTATCAATTTTTTAAAATTATCTCTATTATGCTTTTTAAAAAATAATTAAATACAGTAATAATAATCTAATAATACACCTATATATTTTATAAAGTGAGTAATACTCCCTACTGATTAATTCCACACATACATCAATTTCACTGTTTAATATTTTTAGTAAAATAATTTAAAAAATTTTTAAAAAATATTTTCATGCAAATATCCATTCAAAGTGATTGGATTTTTATTTTAACCTCAAAGAACAGCTTAATAAAATATTAATCTTATTGTCTATGTCTTTCGTGGTTAGAAAAATAACCTTCTACTCATATTTTACCCAATCAAATAGTCACTTTCTTAAAAAAAAAAATTCATCTCTGAGAGAAAAAAAACAAAAAAAAACAATCTCACGATGGCCCAAAAAAATCATTTTGAATCCATAAAAAAATTTATTTTTTGAAAAAAAAATTATAAACTAGCATAACAACATATAAAAGATAATTACGTAGGCTTTGTGAATTTGTAAATCCCGAAAGAAAAGATAACTATAAGATGGTGGATTTCATTTGATCAAAGCTATAACAGTGTTCCTATGCATATGAAGCTTATTGTTTTTTAAGCGACGCCAGACGGTGTGTGAGCCAGGAAAGACTGGAACTAGTGTTGACGCGGGAAGCGAGTTAACTAGAGCCTTTTTTTTTTTTGGGGGGGGGGTGAAATGTCAGGTTTTTAAAACAGTTATAACTGAGGGTATTTTGGAAAAAAAAACTATATTTATTACTATCATCATCATCATCTAACTTAACTAACTTTCTTAATCTAATTAAAATGATTAAATAGGTTTTATATTAAGAACCGGAGAAATATGTTGCACAAAGCAATACAGTGGATACAATAGGTTAGGTGAATGACCCTTAGAGTTAAACAAAAAATTAAGGATTAATTAATCCGCAAGTCTTTATAGTTTCAACGAATTTTGAATCAGGTCCCTATAGTTTTTTTCTTTTTATCAGGTCCTTATACTTTTACCTTTTTTTAATTAGGTCTTTGTATTTATTTTTCTTTTAATTAAGTCCTTATAATTTTACTAAATTTTTAATCAGGTCCATGTAGTTTTAATTTTTATTTATTAATCAAATATAAGCTTAATTAAATAGATTAATACTGAAATATAACATATTAATAATTAAATTAAATTAATAATTATGTAATAAAAAAGTAATAGAATTAATTAATTCAGGAAAATTTTTTAGAACAATTAATTTTTTTGCTGAAAAAATTAAAATCATTATAATAATTCAATATCTTTAGAATATTATTGTTTATAAACTAATATTAAATAATATACACTATTTTATGTTTATATAATAGTACTATTAGAATTTATAAAATAAAGAATAAAAAATTCAGGGACTTAATTAAAAATAAGGTGAACTTATAAGGACTTGATAAAAAGAAAAATAAATACAAGGACCTAATTAAAAATAGGTGAAAGTATAAGGACCTGATAAAAAGAAAAAAAAACTATAAGGACTGATTCAAAATTAGTTGAAACTATAAGGAGCTGTGAATTAATTATCCCAAAAATTAATGTAGTTTTGGTCCAAAATTTTAAAATGTCATTTAAGTATTAATTGGCATAATAGTATTAACAGTAATAATGACTTAAGACTCAACTTTATCTTTTGCATATTTAAGATTAAAAAGCAAGGACTTGAACCATAATATGAGAAGTATGAAAAACTTCAATCAAAAAAAAAAAAAAAGAAGTATGAAAAACTGAGGCTAAAGCAGTGTATAGTGTTGGTCATAGTAATATTCATAATCCACGAAAAACATGTATGGTTAAATGAACTGTATAATATGAATGAATGTAGCTTTACAGTGTATGAAAGATTAAATTTATTCAGATCTTAATGTGGCTGAAACATTTGAAATTGTCTATGGGTAATGCCTAATATTATATTTTCAAAAGTGCAAACTTGCTAGTACAACAAGAATTGCAAGCATGAATCATCAACTAATAGTTTAACCATTTCAAAGAGGTCATACATTCATTTGGAAATGTTGATAAATGGTCGTTCTTGTTCTGTTTTAAATACTTTGTACTGTGCCCAATAACATTTATTAGTATGTTAATGTCATCATTAACAAATTAGAGCAAATGCATTGTATGTGTGATTGAATAATGCTATATATACTAATTAAGTTCTTTTTTTTTAATCACCTCCTTATAGCACTAGACCCAATTTTCTTTAGCTAACTAAGCTTTTTAATGGAAGCAATGAATATTTTTAGGGGTTTTGGCAACAAAATCTTCCTATATGCAAGTTGATGGCTTCTTAAGAAAGGCCAAGTCACCGCCAACAAAATGTTAAATAAATTTTGTTTGTTAAGTATTTGTAATAGTAAGCCAAAAATAGTTTTATCTTACGTCAGGGAACCTTTTTTTCTATAGAGTATTATGGGAAGTATGTATGCTAGTTATTTTATCAATGTAAAATTGTACTATTGTGATTGGTAATTAGGAAGATTGATAAAAATAAAACATAAAAATTATAAAACAAGTTTGCGTTTTATTACTCTTATTTTGGAGATTTGAAAAGAGATAAGAAAAAAATCGTCCTATCTTATTACTACACCTCTTATACTTGTTTCACTCCTCCTATCTCTTTCTCTCTAAGTTCCTCATAAATTACTACAAGCTGCGTTGTGCACCCCAAGAGGCATGAGAGACATTACATAATTTCATTTCCTGATATTTTTATTCCGCTAGGCTCATTCCATTAACGATATGATGATATATATTAATATCACAAAGTACATACAGACATAGCTATAAAATTAACTAGGTTAGATTGGTTGTTTCGTTTTTATATACTGCCACAATGTATTATTATGTGTTTTTAAACCATGTGAAAAAATTATTGAAGATTCAAATATACATATATAATATAAAAGCATTTTTTGGGGAACCAAAAATTTAGGTGAATTGAGTCCGGAGGCTCATTAGGGCCAGGGCATGTCTTGAGGCCTAAAGAGCACTTATAAATTATCTATCAACAAGGTTCTCACATTGGCAACGAGATTCAAACTGAAGATTTTGTGGTTTATGAGTCGACTATTTACCAACTAGACCATCTCTTGTCGGTGTAAAAAACATTTTTAATAACAATAATAAATAATTATAGCTGAAATATTTATATTGTCAAAAAAATTTATTAGAAAATCCTTACAAAAAAAAAACTATATTAGAAGACATATTTTTACACAGAAAACTTAAGAAACAAATTTGTTTGGCCATGTACTTTTATTTTTTGTATTTTTAAAGTATGTGAAAAAATTATTTTTTTAAAAAATTAATTTTTTGCATGCATTTATAATGTAAAAATATTTTGAATAATAATAAATAAATAGATATGGCAGAAATATTTGTATTGGCAAACAAAACTTTCGAAAATATTTTTTTTACATAAAAAACTTAAGAAACAAATTTGATTGGCCAAAAAATTTTGTGGGGACAACTTGGCTTCCAGAAGGAAGCGAACCTGCTTGACTTATCTAGGCAAGAAGATCCATTTCCGGTAAAAAAAAAAAAAAAAAAGGCAAGAAGATCCATTGCTTTTAGAATAGGATAACATGAAATTACACATTGAATGTGTTAGCTATTATTGACATTAGCACTGAATCATTCTTATTGAGCACCGTACAAAGTATTTGAAATATGGGAAAGAAATATGATTCTAAAAGGAAGTGAACCTTCTTAGCTTCTTTAGGCATAGAAGATCCATTGCTTTTATAAAAATCTTGGGATAACATGAAATCAAACATTAAATGCATTAGCTATTATCATTATCGTTGATGATATTCACTGAATCATTCTTATTATAAGAACCATACAAAGTATTTGAAATATGGGAAAGAAATATCGGAAATTGCAAAGGGATCCAACTATAAATAAGACATGCCAGTCACTCAACCATAGACAAGTCATTACCAAGATCACTCTTCTCTTCTGCCTCAGTTACTTTGAAAAAATAAAGAAATGGTGAACATGAGCTTGAGCATCCCAATAATCGATATGCAAAAGTTTCCAAATGAAGAAGAGTACAAGAAGCTAAGAGAGGCATGTGATGAATGGGGATGTTTTAGAGTGATGAACCATAGCTTACCAAAGAACTTAATGGAGGAGATGAAGAAGGTGGCAACATATTTGCATGATCGTCCAAGAGAGATCAAGAAACGCAACGCCGATGTTGCTAAGGGAAGTGGCTACACGTATCTTCCTATAAATCCACTCTATGAAAATATGGGTTTTCATGACTTTGGATCCTCTCTTGACATCGATTCTTTCTGCTTTCAATTGGAAGCCTCCCCTCATGACAAGTAAGTAAACAAATAATTATTACTTCACGTAAAATGAAATATAATTGTTGACTAAGTCATGTAATGCATCCAGGGAAATAATAAAGGCATATGGGGAAGCAATTCAAGAACTAGCAGTAGATATAGCTAGAAAGATAAAGGAGTGTGTTGTGGGATTATCAGAAGTCGTGGATTTTCAAGACTGGCGATGCAATTTTAAGATGAACAAATATAGCTTCACTCTTGAGACTATAGGGCTCTCAGGAGTACATGAGCATACTGATCCAGGGTTTCTCACAGTTGTTCAGGATGATGACCTAATTGATGGCCTCGAAGTCTTGCACTTGCCTTCTGGCTCTTTTGTTCCAGTCCCTCCATTATCCGGAACCTTTGTTGTTAATCTTGGAGATGTTGCTCATGTAAATCTATCTCTCTTCATTTATCACTTTTCTCTTTATCTTAATGGCTTTCTCTTTTCTCTCTTTATGTATGGCACTTCATATTTGTAAATATTCGATCGTTTAGATTCTAAGTTTTTATCATCATGCTTCTCTTTACTTACAAAGGGTAAAGGTAAGATCGAAAACCCGTGACATTTTCCACCAATAAGAATGGATTACATCCGACTAGACTAGAAAGCCGATTGATCTTATTGATTTGACATGCTTCACTATGTAGTAGATTTGATTGGAAAATTATTGTTATTATTTTTGAAATGAATGTTGTAGGTGTGGAGCAATGGAAGGTTTCCAAATGTGCATCATCGTGTGCTATGCAAGGAAGGAAGGACAAGAATTTCAGTAGTGGCAAGTCTGCAAGCACCACGGCATAGGGATGTTGAAGTTGCAAAAGAGTTTGTGGACACTGACCATCCGCCTCTCTTTATGCCTTTCAATTTCGAACGTTACATTGAGTCTCGTTGGTCCAAAAATATGAGAGTTGGTGAAGCACTTGACTTATTGCGTGTTGATCATCCTTCAAATACTGTTTCAGCATGATGTGCTTTAGGTGAGATATTGAGTTACATTGGAGAGAGATAAATAAATACTATCTCCTGAGCCTATTCATTAGATAGGCCTGGAGGCACTAATAAGCTTCGTGATATAAGTTCCTTCGTAGTGTTTTCAGAGTGTTGCGTGAAGTACTTTATGATGAACTCAGAGAAAGGGATATAGCCAGGAGTGAAGATGGCCCCTTTTATTAGACTTATGTGCTAAATAGGATAAGGCCAGCTTCTTTCTTCTTATCTCTTTTCATATTTAAAAAATAAGAGTTCAATTATATGTAATAATCTTGCTTTGCAATTATTATATGTTTTATTTTTATCCATGTTCTTACGAGCCACAGTCGATACTGTTTTTCACCTAAAGACCCACAATTTCTAGGAAATAAATAGACTTCCGGCTATAATATCCATAATCTATGAAAAGCGTGTGTATATGGTTCAATGAAGTACAATATATAAGTAAAGATGGCTCTACAATGCATGAAAAATTAAATCAATTCAGATTTTGATAGTAAAGAAACTTTATCACTGATTTAGAGAAAGATGATGAGTGATCTCGGAATGACATACTGTTTAAATTTTAAATTATTTGGAGATCACACGTCTTGAAATAATAAATTATTATTATTTTTTTCTAATTTTAAGATGTGTGGATTGACAATGTTTAAGATAACTCATATGAGAACAAAATAATATACTTGCGACCAAAAAAAAAAAAGAACAAAATAATATACCAATCCTCATGTGTTATGTTGATAAATATTCATCATTCTATCATTTACATGTTTTTTCAAACGAAATCCCTTATCTTCACTAAAAATTGTAAAAAGAGAAAGAAATATATATAAGGTCCGCCAAAAAGTTTTTGTAAGCCTAATTGTCCTCAGTAAAACAGGTTGTAATCGCTTCCGTTGTTATTTTGTTTTGCTTTGTCAGGATGATTTTGCTGTAAAATTTAATTTGAGACTAGTGCGTAGGAAATTCATAGTAATTAAGCCATTTTAGTGTCCTGAATATAGATTTACAGATTTTAGGGTTATTTTTATATTTTCGCAAAAAATTAAATCTATACCATCTAAATTCATTGAATGGTCATGATTGACTCACAATAAGTCATCAGAAAAATATAAAATCATCTTTCTTTCAAAAGGATTTTTATTCTCGTTTCTTTAGTAGATGCGTGTAGTACAGGTGAATGGCTTTTTTTTTTTTTTAATAAAAAAACAATAAATACATTTTTGACCGGAAAAAACAATACCTACGTTAAAGTATTGAACAAAAACATTGTAAACGAAAACATCAATATTTTGACATGAAAATAGATCTAGTTTTGACAATATGTGTGGTAAATATCATATTGAATTTTAAAAGAAACATTTAGAAGATGATAAGAAACTGTAAGAAAAAAATTGTATGTACCATGAGAGGTATAGAGAAGATATGATTATTAATATTATATGCACAAATGTATATATGTACGTACTGCTGATATGTGTTTAAAATGGGCCAACCCACGGGTTATGGGTTGGGCCGTGTCAGGTTCAGCTTGTGACGGGTTGGGTTGAAAAGGCTTGTTTGAAGGCGGCAGCTAACCCCTAACCTGCCAACACTTATTTATTTTTTGAAATATATTTTTACTTTTTAATATTTTTTCTTACATAATATTCAAAAATAATAATAAAATTTTTGTTTTTCTTTGAAATATTTGATTAAAAGCACCAAATAAATTATATAGGTTTTTTTTTAATTTTTAAGACAGGATATACTATATAATAATATAATTATAATAATTAAAAAATTTAAAAAAAATACAAAAAAGTGAGTTAGCCCGCGGGTTGGCGGGCTAACCCATGGCAGGTTGCAGGCTTGACGGTGCGGGTTAAAAAGGCTCGTTTACTGGCGGCTTAGTTTTTGACCAACCCTAATTAACTCGCTATTATTGGCAGGTTGGATTTGCGGGTTTAACCCAGCTCTATTTAAAATTATCCTTCTAACATAGCATATATGAAGGCATATATGGAAGCAATTTATGAATTTGCGTTAAACATAGCAGTAAAGTTAAATGAGTGTATTCTAGGCTTTCAGCCCTCAGACCAGACCATGGGGCACAAAGGTCTCAAAGAGCACACTGATCCAAGATTTATCATCGTTCTTTAGGATGATGAATGTATTGGTGGTTTTGGAGCTTTGAACCCTTTCTTTGGTTCTTATGTTTAGGTGGTCACTCTCTTATTTGGTACTACTTTTGTGCTATTTATAAGTTACTTCTAATATTTTTACACAGACTAAAAAAAACTTTAAATTTTATTAACCCTTATTTAAAATCTAATAATTTTTCAACTTTATCCCTATTTAATATAAATTATATCTTATATAAACAAAGTCAACATAATAATAAATGAGGGGTAACATTGTACATTTATATAAAAAAATTTTCTCAGTGCAATGTAAAAAGAACCATAAAAATGTCTTCTTTCTCTGTCTTATAAATAGAACCAGAGGAGTACTTTTGTTATTATAATTGGTGATGTTGCTCAAGTAAAACTATCAAATTAGTTTGTAATTATATATATGCTTCTCTATTATTGGGCATCTGTTGAAGTACTTTACGTTGAACACGGAAAAAGAGATAAATATGATAGTGCCCAATTCATATTTTTTAAATCTCTTTTTAAATTTTTACAATAAGAGTTTATTAATAACATGCAAACTTGTTTAAATATTTTTATGTTTTCATTTTTATAAGTTTTCTTACTAGGTGCAATCCATACTTTTTCTTTTTACAAACCACAATTTATACTACCAAATAATTGATAAAATTAGCACACTTCCCGTAATATTCATAATCCATGAAAAACGTGTATGGTTAAATGAACTACATAATATCAGTGAAGGTAGCTTCACAATGTATGAAAGAGTAAATTTATTAAGAATTTGATGCTTAAAAAACCTTTGAAATACTCTATGACTAATATAGAGAAAGATGGGTAGTCTTCTGGGATACTCTATAACAATTATTTAGTGGGTTAATGTCATTAACAAATTAGAGCAAATGCATTGCATGTGTGATTGGACAACGCAATACTAATTAAGCTTTTTAATAGAAGAAGCAATGAATCTCTCTGGAGTTTTTGCCAACAAAATCTTCCTCGATGCAACTCGATGGCTTCTTCGGAAAGGTCAAGTTTTATGGCTAACAAAATGTTAATAAAAAAAATTGCTTTTTTTTTTTTTTTCCCGTCAGCAAACAACTTTGTTTGTTAAGTATATTTGTAACACTAAGCCAAAATAGTTTTATCATACATCAGTAAGCCATGTTTTTTATTTCATGGATTATTATGAGAGGTATATGCTACTTATTTTGTCATGTGTAAAATTGTACATATTTCCATTGGTAATTAAGAGGATTGATAAAAGTAAAACATAAAAATTGTAAAACAAGTTTGCGTTTTATTGCTCTTATTTGAGAAATTTAAAAAGAGATCAGAAGAAAGAAATGACGAGTCCTATGTTATTTCTAATACACCAGGCACAGCTGTAAAATTAACTATGAATTCTTATAATCTTTGAATAATAATAATAAAATTGAAAAAGAAAAGTAGGTTCCACTAAGTGCGTTCTCACATTTATTTTAAATAATCTCTAAAACATCCTAAATTAAATTTTTTTATTTAGTACAATTTAACACACACGCATCCAATAGGAAACTCATCCAAGTGTGGTAAGCAGCGTTGCTGCCCAGACAACTAGCCATTGATCATAAATTCAATTTTTTTTTTAATTTGCATCCCAAGTTGCATCACACACACACATATATATATATATATATATGTATATGTATATTGCTAAGCATATATATCCTTTAATGGGAGGCAATATTGTTCGAACACCGTCAAGTGCTTAATGTAGCTAACTCTTCCGGTGGGAATTAAGTTACATCATACTCTCCGGTCCTTATTATAAGACCCAATTTGACTTTTTATTTGGTTCTAATTATAAGACCCAATCCATTTTGTCTCTTATATTTATGTATTTTTTTTCAAGATAATCCTTCTAATAATGATAGTTTTAGCCAATATACTTAATTAGCAAGAATATTTTAGGAATGACAACACTTATTTATTATAAATAACCAACTTAGCTTACTTCCTTAATCTCCTCAAATAAGTCAATTGGGTCTTATAATTAGGACCGGAGGAGTATTTGAAAAATTTTAGATTGTTTCGTTCAATTTACTTTTATATATTTTAGAGTATTTGAGAAAACTATTGAAGATTCAAATATGCATTTATAATATAAATTTTTTTCATAAAAAGCATAAAAAAATAATTATCGTAGAAATATTTATATTGAAAATAACTATTTGAAAACATATTTTTTTACATAAGAACTTAAGAAACAAATTTGGTTGGCCAAAAAAAATTGTTAAAATTTCGTTGGCACAATTTGCCTTCCATAAGGAAGACAACCTTCTTGACTTATCTAGGCAAGAAGATACACTGCTGCTTTTAGAACAGGATAATAACATGAAATTAAACATTAAATGTGTTAACTATTATCACTGTCAATAATGACATTAACACTGAATCGTTTTTACTGAGCACAATACAAACTATTTGAAATACGAGAAAGAAATATCATTCTTGGAGGAAGTGGACTTTCTTAGCTTCATTAGGCAAGAAAATCCATTGCTTGTAATCAAAACTTAGGATAACATGAAATCAAACATTAAATGCATTAGCTATTACCATTGTCGTTAACGATATTTACTGAATCACTCTTATTAAGCATGATACAGAGTATTTGAAATACAGAAAAGATATGATTAAAAAAACTGTAAAGAGATCTAACTTGACATAATAGATATAAGGAATTTAAGTTAAATTTTTTTTATTAATGATAATCACTGAATCATTCTAATTAAGTGCCATACAGAGTATTTGAAATACAGAAATTGTAAAGGGATTCAGCTATAAATAAGACATGCCAGTGACTTAACCATAAACAAGTCATTACCAAGATCACTCTTCTCTTCTCTCTCTGTTACTCTGAAAAGATAACGGTGAACATGAATTTGATGAGCATCCCAACAATCGAGATGCAAAAACTTCCTGATGAAGAAGAGTACAAGAAGATAAGAGAGGCACGTGAGAATTGGGATGTTTCAGAATGATGAACTATGGAGCACCAAAAAACTCAATAGAGTGGCAAAGTCTTTGCTAGATCTTCCAATAGAGATCAAGAAACGCAACGTTGATGTTACGAAGGGAAGTGGCTATACGGCACTTCCTCTGAATCCCATTTATGAAAATTCTCCTGACGTGGCATCCTCTTTTGCTCTCAATAACTTTTGCTCTCAGCTTGATATCTCCCCTCATGAGAGGTTGGTATATTAATCCTCACGTATTATGCTGATACATATTCATCCTCTCTTATTTTTACTAAAAATTTATAAAGGGAGAAAGCCATATGTGTGTGTAAAAGATCCATCGAAATATAAAATTCCAAAATGGTCCCTTGAAATGGCTAATTTGTATGAAATCGTTAGGGACTATTTTTACAAGTTGCACTATATGTGTGTGATATATGACATATTTGAATTTTCAGAGGAACATTGTGAAGAAGAAAAAAAATTATAAAAAGAGAAGGAAAAATTGTGTATACTAGGGGAGTTATAGTGGAGATATGATTATTAATATCCCCCTGTTTATAGTGCTTTGTAATGTTCTTGATATCATTTCGGCTTATGATGAAAAAAGTGAAGATATGATTATTAATATTACACACAGGCGTGTGTACATATGTTTCAAATTATCCTTTTAACATTTTTCTCTGTAGAAGCTACTACCTCCTGTTCTTAATTTTTAAAAAAAACAACACTTATTTATTACAAATAACTAACTTAACTAATTTTCTTAATATATTCAAATTAGTCAACTAGTTCTTATATTAAGCACTAGAGATAGTAACATGCAAACTTGCTTTTCAATTTTTATGTTTTGATTTTTATTGGGTTTTCTTACTACTCACAATCTATACTTTTTCTTTTTACAAACGACAATTTATACTACCAAATAATTGATAAAATTAGCATACTTCCCCTCATATCTATATTGATAATCCATGGAAAACATGAATGGTTAAATCAACGGTATAATATCAATGAAAGCAGCTATAGTAAATAAATTGCATAATTGAAAAAAATGTTATTTAAAGGATCAAGTAATTTGAGAGGGAGTAAATCGATTTATTATTTTCTTACTGCTAATGTTTAATTTACTTAAATAAAAAATTAATGAGAAAACTACCTCCATGTTGTGTGCAAAAATGCTAAATAGAGGCTAAATCAACAGACAGAAAGCAGAACTGAGAAGTGTGGAAAACAGAGACTGATGATAGTGTATGGTTACTATTGAGGACTTCACATCCCAAAGCCCAAGCCACCCATCTTCAAAATCCTAAATTATCCTATTCAAATTGCGCCTTTGTAAGAAACTTGTGAACTGCATAGAGTTGAGTTTTAATTTTTTCCCCGCCTTTAAGTTTAAAATACCCTGTTTTGGTCTCAATAGAGGGATGCCTGGAAACAGAGTGGGACCAGACAGACCGATCCACGTCTATATTTATGGCATATTCAAATTTTTGCTTTCCTTAATTTAACTTTTTGGTTTCCTTCCAATTTGATTTTCTAAGGAATACTAGACTTCGATAACACTTTTTGTAATCAATAAAATCATGTATTTATCCCGCAAAATAAATAACACATGATACAGAGTGACGGGTACATCAGAGTGGCTTTTTTAAAACATTTTTTTAAAAAGAATAGCAGCATCTGTGGTAGTTTTAGTCCTTGAAAGAAACCATGATTCTGAAAAAATTTCAGCCGAACTATATTTCTCCCACGAAAGACTTTGTCCACCTTATGATACTTGATCTCCCATGGAGTCTCTAATAATATTCCTTCCTATTTAGCCCCAGAATCTATGATCCACTTTGAGGAAGAAGAAGCAAGGGCAGTAGCATTATTACCTGTTGTAGCCGCGGCACTCATAGACGGCGTAGCAGATTTTAACTGGGCATACTCAGCGGCAGAGATCGTGACTGTGTCACTGGCTTGTGTAGCCACGTGGGCAGAGTTATTTCGTTGCTGTTTATTCTGAAGTTTTCGACATGTGCGTTTTGTATGCCCTGGTTCTTTACAGTAATAACACACTACTCCACTGGAGTCAGAAGGGGCTCCCCCTTGCTTCGAACCACCACGGGTAGGCCCCCCGCGGTTATCACTGGGACTACAAGTCTCATAGGTGCCTTTACTGAGCAAGGCACTTGTAGGAATACTAGCAGCTGGTGGCAAGACATTCTCAGCTCTCATTACTCTGGAAAACACATCTTGAAGGTCAGAAATCTCAGATTCGAATAAGATTTGAGAGCGAACTGTGTCGTACTCAGGTGGGAGACCAGTAAGAAAGCTCATAATAGCCATTTGCTCCCGTTGCTTATGCTGAACCTTTAAATCAGTAGTAAGCGACATTAACACATTCAGCTCTTCATACATCCTCTTAAAGTCCATAAAGTAGGCTTTGAGAGGGCGATCCTGTTTCTCAGAACGATAGAAAGCTTTGCAGACCTCGTAAACACGAGAGATATTTCCTTTTCCTGAATACAAAAAATCTAAATAATCTATTAGTTCCTTAACCAATTCACAGTGATTAATAGAAGGAATAATCTCACTGTCAATGGAATTACGGATCTGGAAAAATAACCGTGCATCATCCCGCAACCAGGCCTTTTTTGAATCAGTTGTTGGAGGATCATCGGTCAGATGGTCTTCCTTCTCAATGCTTCGCAGATAGAGACGAATTGTTTTACTCCAATCCAAATAATTTACCCAAGTCAACTTATGATCAGTAATTTTAGTAACAGTTGGGACAAGCTCCGAGACAGATTTAATTTCAGCCATAGATGAAGTGCACTAACCAAAAGGAATGCGAAAAAGTGTCACACAGGGATACAAAGCATGATACCTGAATCACCTAATGAATACCCAAGTAGTGAAAAGGCCAACAGCTACACAGGGAGTTGCAAACAGAACCGAATTGCACAAAAAATGATGAACCATACGGAACCGTACGGACGCCGGAGTGAACAGTACCGAAAAATGATGAACAGTGCACCACGCCGTACCCACACCAAGGAAGTACCACAAACACGAAAGGAAGCGCTGGGAAGGGGGGTTACAAGCTCACACGGTAATGTTGGTACTGTAGCAACCGAAAATTACCACCCAAAAAAGAATCTCACGCTCTGATACCATGTAGAATACAGAATAATATGGAAAATAATTCTCTTGTATTTCATTGCTCAGAATATGCACATATATATACAAGTGGGAGGAGCCTTTGCATTAATGGCTCATTATGATAATATCATATCATATCATATCCTAATCATAATTACATAATATTTACATAATATCATATCATATCTCTACAAATATTAGAAGGATATGACATTTGTATTTTAACTGCCCTTAATTTGTCGTTTTGGGGTTACTCCGAAAGTTAACCGAATTAATGCAATATAGTGCACAATCTAGGTCGTATTCACTTTGAGGAGCCGAAAATGAAATTAAATCCTAGTAAATAAATGCAAGTAGCTTAAACTATAAAAAAGGATTTTTAATTTTGAGGAATTGCTAACTAAATGCCTTGAATTAAATTGAAGTTAAAATACTTTTTTTTTGTTTTTATATAAAAATGATTAAAATGAATGAAAATTAAAGAAATGAAAATGAAACACACAAATAACAATGATAATAATCAATCCTCCAATTCAACAACGCAGGCAATCCTCATTCCAAAAGATACGGGAATTAAAACAATGAATTAAGAATTATAATCAAGCTTAATCCAACAACCGAGCCACTTCGAATTGCCACAAAATATTTTTCCAAAATCCTAATTTACTAACTGCAACCAAAATAGTAAAATAGAATTAAGGATGCTAAAAACCAATGCTTAATTAAAATTCTTAAATCCAAAATAATATAATTAAAGCTAACAAGAGACAATATGATCCAAGATTTCAAGCCACCTCAGAAAATCACAATATATTAACTCCAAAATCAATACAAATGTCATAACCACAACATCATAATTGAAATCAAAACTATAAACAACCAATGTCAAATGCTAAACAATAATCCAGCCACAAAAATCTCCACAGATAATCAGATTTAACAATATAAAATTTTCTATTAATCAGAATAACTATCCTAAGACTTAGAAATTGTTAAACAATTATTAGACAGGAAATTAAAGCAACTAAAACTCCCTGATGATCCAAACTCCTGTCATTATTGTTGAATTTATATACTCTAGCCTCGGTTTGCCATCAAAATTGTTGTAATCAAAATTCTGCTGCAAAATTCCATGGAGGAACACTGTTCACGCCGGGAGAACACGGTGAAAAATTGATGAAGGATGACGCCGTCCAGCTCCCTGCTTTCTGCCTCTGTTCGTCGCTCATTCTGTCGTGCCCAGGAGAAGACGAAGGTGAAGAATGGTGCTGTCACTCTCTCTCACTCACAGGTCCCTGTGCGCCACTGGTTCTCGTGTGCGTCGCGTCTTGTTGCTCTGTTTTTACTTCTCAGCCGCCGTCCAGCGTCCGCCCGTGTTCGTTCTCCCCTCTCGCCTCACTTTCTGCCACCAGGAAGAAGACGCGGAGAAGAAGGTGAAGGTGATGCCATCGATGGAAGATGAAGGCTCAGAGGAGACGGGGATTGGTGACTTCAGTCCTTCGTTCTCACGCCGTCGCTGGTCCTTCACTCTGTTCGCGCAGCCGTCACTGGTCCCTGCCCTCAGCTCTGTCTCGTGCGGCCTCCAGCTCGTGGGTCTTGTGTGTGCTCTCTGGTTCCGCGTTCAAGATCAGCCCAGAAGACGAAGGTGAAGTGGCCGATGATGATGATTCTCGTGTTCTCCCTCCCTGTTGCTCTGTTTTTTCCTTCTCAGCCGCCGTCCAGTGTCCGCCCGTGTTCATTCTCCCCAAGATGAAGAAGAAGATTGTAATAATATATATTAGGGGTGGAGCAAAACGTAGCGTTGTGCTCCCCCTTTTATTATTTTATTTTTTTTTAATTTTTTTTTTAATTTTTTTAATTTTTTTTTATTTTCAAAATCTTCCAAAAACCTGCAAGTAAAAATTCAAAGATAAAGTAGCATTAATTGTCCTCAAAAATCAACTAGTTACAATTAAACCAAAATATGACAATTTTGCCCTTATAAAATAATAATTCAAAATAAAACATATTAAATCAACTAATCAATCAATTAAAGTCAAAATAGACTAATTAAGTTGACAAAACCCATATAAAAGATATCAAAATATATAAAAATAATTGAGTTTGTCAATGAATAGTATGTCTTTCTCAGAAATTGAAGAAAACAAATCAAGCTTTTCTTTTGTTGTGCCTCAGGTTGTACTTGCATATTTTCTTTCAATTTTATTTAGAACTGTACTATCAATAATATCGGGTGTGTTTGGAATTGTGTTTAGATGGAAAGAAGCCACGTTTGAATCTTAAAAAGTGCTTTTAGCTTGCTTTTGTCTTTGCATCATGTTTGGAACAGCTTAAAGAAATAAGAGCTTTTGCTCCAAATCGCACGAGAAGACAGAAGCTATTTTTTAATGCTCATGGCTTATGCTCATGACTCATGTAGTCTGATCATGTCTCGATAGGTGTGTAGGAAAACAAAAAGAGCATCACCCAGCACTAGTTGACAGGTTTAATGCGGCAAAACCCCCAGTTAGATTTTGTTATTATTTATAATTTATAGTTTATATTTTTTTTGCCAACATATTATTGATAATTTATAATATTTAATTATGTATTTTTAATATTTATAATTTTTTCAATTATACATTTTTATTTACAAATTTTTTTTATAAAATTTCCAATTTTTAAAAATATATTTCAGTCATTAAATTACACTTCTTCCTGTTAAAATAATTTAAATTCATCATATTATGTAAATTTATTTTTTATCATTTTTTATTATTTAATAAAAGTCATACCTATTTTGATAATTTTACAAACTAAACTTATGTATACAATTATAATCTAAATAACTTTTTTACTTTTACAAACTAACTTTTATAAAATTCAATTCAAACTTAAATTATATTATCTAATCTAACTTTTATCCAATCTAACTTTTTTAAAAGTCAAATTGAAAATAAATTACTTTTTCTACCATTAATCCAAACAGAACCATCATTAATGGATTTGACCTTTGCTTATCAATATATCTTTCTATTTCTCAGACCAATTAAATTATGTAATTTTTTCGTTCTCTTTTTCTTTCTTTTGATGCCCACTTAAGGGTATTTGTACCCATGGGCAAAAATTACAAATCTATTTGTTTTCTGATTACAAATTGCAATTTGTTAGTAATGCATGGAGGCTAAAGAAGGACAATTATAAGATTAGAATTCACATTATAGCAGCATGTAGCAATGTTGCTGATGGGAATGTGGATATTGAAGGAGTAGCTGATTCACCTACCAAAGTAACAATTTATTCTAGCACATATTCATTGACTTTCTTTGTTCTCAAAGTAAGAATCTTAGAGAAGATCTAGGATTGAAATATAATTCATGAAAAATAAGAAATTTTATTAAGGCAGAAATTTATAATAATCACATATCTAAAGTGGCATTTCAAGCTCATTTTTTGATGTTGCTGTCAATTTTGACTTCTCCCCCGAAGACCAAGAGCATTTTTAATTTGATTTAGCTCCTTTAGCACACCCATCATGTTCATCCCTTCTTTCAGAGATTGCACTGAACAAGCAAGTCCAATGTCAAACAGTGAAATTAGAGTCCTCTCATGGTTGGGATGCATATGAGCCGGCTCTTCTGTCCTGATTTCTTCCATGGCTATTGATATTGTTTGTGGTATTTGGTGGGGTAGAACAGCTTTGTCCACAATCTCTAAAAGATTGTTTGGAAATACAGCTTTGACATAGCTATGAAGATTGTGACCATCTTCAAATATTTGATCTGTCAGTATTTTTCTAGTTAACATTTCCAAAATAAGAATACCAAAAGAATACACATCACCTTCTTTTGACACCCCAGAACTTATTCCATACTCTGAAATAAGCATGTTAGATTACAGTAAATATTTAGAAATTTCATTGTATTGAAAATAACAAAATAAAAAAATATTTAATAAAAAAAAATGGAATTTACAAGGGCTTCAAGCCAAAATAATAATAAAAAAAATTGCACCCGGAGGAGCATAGCCAATTGTCCCTTTTATTCCAAATGTGCTTGTTTGCTTTTGAGAATGGCCATTAAGTGTGGCAAGTGGTCTTGCTAACCCAAAGTCACTGACGTGAGCCACCACATCATCATCAAGAAGGACATTGCTGGGCTTTAAGTCACAATGGACAACTGGTTGCTCATCTTCATAATGAAGATAACATAGTGCAGAGGCAACATCATATATAACATTGAACCTTTGACAAATATCCAATGTTGACAAATATGCACTTTCTTCATTAGGATGCAACCATTTCTCAAGACTTCCATTTGACATATATTCAAATACCAAGGCCTTAAATTCTTGTCCCTTGTAATCAATGCCTGAGCAACATGTCAAAATTTTTACCAAATTTTGATGCCTTATGTTTTTTAATGCATTACATTCTGAAATGAAAATCTTTTGGGCTCCCTTCTTTTGAAGGTCCAATACCTTTATTGCTGCAATTTTATCTTCTGATTCTAACCTTCCTTTATATATTGAGCCATAACTCCCGGATCCAATCAAGTTGTTGGTAGAGAAACCTTCAGTTGTAATGTGTAGATTTTGATATGAAACCTTTGAAAACTGTTCAATTCTAGGTGAAGTTGAAGATGAATTCTTGTTTCTTTCACACCTCTAATAGAAGAGAAACAAAAAGATCAATAACAGAGAAAAAGCCACACATATCGCAATAACCATGGGCTTTAAATTGTGTTTTCTTTGCTTGTCAAGTTTCTTAGGGCATATGGTAAGTGCAACTCATAAATACCACCACAAAGATTGCTGTTTCTAGTCACTGATATTGCACTTACATTGCTGAAAACCCCTTCTATTGGCACCTCACTATCAAACATATTGAACGAAACGTTCAAGTATTGAAGAGAAGAAATGTTCTGTAAGTCGATTAGTGTTGATCCTGGTAGGTTGTTTTGACATATATCGAAATGTGTAAGACCTTTCATCAAAGCTAGCGAATGAGGCATGGGCCCATTAAAGGTATTATTTTGTAAATTAAGGTATTCCATACTTGTGCACTCTCCTATGGTTGAAGGAATCTCTCCTGAGAGATTATTTTCAAAGACATCCAAAGTGCCAAGGTTTTTAAGTGTCCCTACCTCAATAAGCAAAGATCCATTCAATGAGTTGTGAGATAAGTTTAACACAATAGACAAGGAGGGAAGACCAAAAAGCTGCAAGGGTATAACTCCATGGAAATTTTTTTTCTAAAAGGTCTAAGCTTAGCATCCCTCAACCATATTCCTTGAAATTGTTAACACAATCAATTCACTAAGGTTTCCTAAGGAAGCTGGCATCTCTCTTGAGAGTTGGTTTCCATCGAGACCTAATTCTTTTATCTCACACAAATTCCCAAAAGAAGTTGGAATAGCGCCTGAGAACTTATTGTATTCAAGACCCAAGATAGTTGAACTTGTGCACTTTCCTAAAGTATCAAGAACAGTACCATATATTTGATTACCAACTAAGAATAGTTTAGTGAGTTGAGAAGACAAATTTCCTATGGAGTTAGTTAAAATGCCTCCAAATTTGTTGCAACTCAAGCTTAATATTTCAAGCTGGCTATAATTTTTCAAGGATGTCACGAAATCAAGGTCACTATTTGAGTTGCTCCTAATATTATTAGATTCTAAGCTTAGAAGGTAAAGATCTTTTAGGTCTCCTAGACTGGGAACTTCACCCAAAAAATGGTGTGAAGAAATATCAAAAAAATTGGAGTGAAGATGCATTTGTGATGGAATTTGGTATTGGACCAGAAATTTGATTCATACCTATGGTTAAATGCTCCAGATTTGGAAGGGTGGAGAACATGTTATACGGAAGCCGATTAATGTTCAAATGCTTCACTGCCAATGATATCACAGTGAGAGATGAAAGGTTGTAAAGTGAGGAAGGAAGAGCACTTGATAAAGTATTCATTGCTGTTGCAAAAAGTGTCAAGTTCTTCAAATGGCCTATCTCCTCCGGTATGCTTCCTTCCAAGTTATTATAGGCTATTGCAAGGTAGGTGAGGTAAGTAGGATTCCATATAGACATTAGGATTTCTCCAGTTAAATTGTTGGTAGAAAGTTGCAACTGTTCAAGCTTCTGAAGACCCCCTAGCTGATATGGTATTCTACCAGTGAGACTATTCCCTTAAAAAAACAAGTACCCCAATTTAGTGTAATCTGTCAAGTTCCAAGGAATCTCACCAAAGAATGTGTTGTTTGAGAGAATGAGTGTGTTTAGCCTGAACAAACATCCCAAATTTGGTGGGATTTCTCCATGGAAACTGTTGCCTCTAAGGCAGAGATATCTCAAGAAAGAGAGATTCCCAACATGAGGCGATATGATCCCACCAAGATGACAACTTGTCAAGTTGAACTTGGTGACCCGCTGACGCTTGTGGCCGCATGTGATTCCGGTCCACGTGCAAAAGTGGTTCGAACTATTCCAAGAGCTCAAGATTTCTTAAGGATCATGAGTTATTGATTCTTTAAACTTGAGCAATGTCAGATAATCTATCTCGTTTGATGTAGCTCTAACATGTTGGAAACAAAGCAAGTTGATGCAGATGAAGATGATAAGGATTAATGGTTGAAGGTAGTATTGGGAAAGAAATGAAAATGAAATAATGGAGGCAAAAACCATGGTTATGCGGAAGAGCGTGAATGGTTTTGTGGATTCCCATATATTGATATGGTGCTGCCATAGTATAAATAATCATGTGTATATATACCTTTTATGATATCTATAAGGGTTAATAATCTTTTGATCCTTGAAATTTTGACTTATTTTGGTTTTAGTCCATCAAATTTTAAACCAGCAGCTTTATTCTCTACACTTTAGTTTGTCTTAAAACATTAGTCCTCGAAGGTATAACAATTGTTAAAATATGCTAAAGTGTCATCAATGACGTTAGAAGTGGTAACTTGACTTACTGGATGATATATAACTGGATCTTGGGTGGATAGTAGAATACAACACAATGAATAGCTCTTGAAACGACCAATAAAGAAGAAAAAATAAGGGGCTAAACCTTCTGTTATTCATATAAAATCTAGTTAGGTGTTATCTGATGAGTCCACATCACCATTTAATATTGTTTTTGACATTTAGTAGATTTTAACACTACTACATCTCTAGGGATTAACATTTCAAAATGGACAAAATTTTAGGGACTAAAACCATCGGTTTTAAATTTGAGGGGCTAAAACCAAAATAAGCTCAAATTTCAAGGACCGAAAATTATCTTAAACCTATCTTTAAGGGAAAAAAAACTTAAAATGATAAATTTAGTCAAAGAGCTAGAAAAATACAGATTTGAACAGAAGTAATAAAGCAATCAATTACTGAGAATCTGCAGGTAATTAATTAATACCTGATATTATCTCATTGTGTATGTGTACGTGATCCTGAAAAAGACAAAAAAACATATATTAGGGTTTGGTTAACTCTTCTTCTCCTAATTAAAACATGAATAGATATTACTTTTTTTTTTTTTGAATATGTAACTTTCACAGAAGGTCATGGAGATTGGGAAATTCTCTGAACATTTGAATTTTTATATAACATTTATTTGAAAATGATACATTTTTAATCAAAACACGTAATTAAATTTTAAATATAGTACTAATTCGCCGTATTAGTTTGAATAACACACAAACTATGATTGATTCAGTCAGTCTTCTATTTATGCAGGGCAACAAAATATTAAGCAAAGCAATGGGGATAAGGTCGTCCATTTATGACCTACACGGAAATAGACCATGGTCTAGTGAGGGGCTCATTCTAGGGGGTGTTTGGATAAGGCAAAACCATGGTTTGGAGAATAGCTTCTGGAGAATAGATTTTGGAAAGAATAGATTTTGAAAGAATAACTTTTCTGAAAAAGTGATTCTGATAAAGTGAGAGTGTTTGGATAATTATTGTCAGAAGTGCTTTTTGATATGTAAAAATTACTAAAAAGGATATAAGTTTAAATGATAATTACATGTAAGATATATTTCATAATATATGTTTATTTGAAGAATTTGTAATATAATTTTGGTTAATAATAATATAATTTTGGCAGACATAATAAATAAGACATAAATAATATAAATAATAAAAAATTAATGTGTATATATATTAATAATATAATTAAATATGTTTTTAGGAAAATGATTTATTTTGCCAAAAAAATTTATTATTTCTTAAAGATGAAATCCCATAATTTTTTTTTCACAAAATTAAATAACCACACAAAAAAATTTCATATTAATTGTCTTAATAATAGAGGTTGCAACGAAATATATCTGTCCAAATAGTTTTTTTTAACAACACATTACAAAAATTAACACAATATTTTTTATTTACATGATTGACTAATTCTCACGATTAAAAAAAAAAACACCATGTATAATCAAGTAAAGAGTACAATTTTTTATTGCAAACTTGAAAGACAGTTTTAGGCCAAAGAATTGTGGTTCCATCCCTTCCAGCATCGCTGGAACCACCGTGAACCTCGTCAGAATCACACCTACCACCCTCTTCATTTGCAAGTACGCCATCTCCTTCCCTAGGCAAATCCTTGGTCCCGCCTGAAACACTGGATAGCTAAACAGATCTCTCGCCACGTTCCTCCACTTGTCTGAATCTTCACCACTTCTCTCTCTCTCTAACCATCTCTTCGGCTTATACTCCGCCCACTCGCTCCCCCACAGCTTCTTCATCCTTACCATGAAGGACCGGCGAGCGAAGGACCGACGAGCGAAGTACCGACGAGTGAAGTTTTCTTCAGAGCGAAACGCCGAGAGTGAAGGACCGAAGCTCCGTTTTCTTCAGAGAGAAACCGAGGGTGAAAGAATAATACCTGACGCCTGCTCTTGTACCTGGGCCCACCTCCAGCTATCAATAATATGAAGGAAGAAGCTAGCTCCGGATAGCTTTTTTCTAAACCAAGGTTTTGGGGGCCAAAACCATGGTTTCCCCCAAAACCATGGTTTCAAATTAAAATGGGGTGTTTGGCTAATTTCTCCCCAAACCATGGTTTGGAGACCCAAACCATGGTTTGGGGAGAAAGCCAAAGGAAATAGACCATGGCCAGAATCATAAAATAGCAAAGTATGTGATAGGCTCATTCTAACTAACACTTCAAACATCACTTTCAAGAAAAACGTAACTAGTGAGGGTTGAAATAAGTTATGTTAGGCTAGTTTTTAACAAATATGTCATAACATGCAATAGATATTTGAGGTCTGGGTTTAGACTTGAGTTTATATATAGGTTTATCTTGGCTCAGGCATGGGCCTTCAAAATCCCTAATAAGGCCTGAATCCTTTTCAATGTAAACCTTTAAATAGACTTAAAAAACTATACATCCCTCAATCGATCTATATATGTATACACACACATAACTCTTCAAATAAATTTAAAAGCCTATGTATTTCAAAAGCCTAGGATTCATCCTTATTCTCACTTGCAACATAAAAGTTTAATAAGATAAAGAAAATAATGCATAGTGATAATAGTTATTTGAGTAAACAGGAATAAAAGAAACCAATCATGCATTGACTAAGTGAAAAATAGTTAGCCTAATAAATAATCATTGGCAAAAAATTAAAAATTTGTTTAGTACATTACAATCAATTTATCAACCATTTATATGATTTTTTTGACAAAATTACCAGACCCCAATCTCTGAATTTCTTTTCACCTAATTATTTAAATGTAGAATAATTAAGAGCATTTTTTTTAGAGGAAAAATTAATGTAGTAGATATATTTGTAAAAAAATTTCTTATTAAAAAGATGGAGACAAATTTTCTAGGGAGAATTCCAACTATCCAGCCAAAATATCTAAATTCAAATTAGAATATACATTTTTAATAATTCCTAATCAGGATATGAGACCTAATTAGGAATTTTTAAATATTTTTAAATGACCAAAATGTCCCTCTTTAATTAAAAATAGAAATTGATTATTTTATCCCTCCCAAATGGTTCACCTTTCTTATTATTTATATTTAGATAAAAAAACTTATACATAATTTTTCACTTTTTGAAATTTTGTATATATAACTAAAACCAAATAAATATTTTAATAAAAACGTTTTAAATTGTAATATAAGTAGTCTTTAAATAAATATTTTTTTGCGTGTTATAAATATTTATTTTAAATTTTTAAAATATTTTAATCACTAGAAATATTTAGTATTAAGTTGTTTTAATTTACATTGCTAATAAATAAAATAAACGTAGATGATAAGAATAAAAAAAATATTTATCTAAAGGCTACTTATATATAAATTTTAAACATGGTAAAATTACTTATATTTTTTCATCTTAAAAAATAATCATAAAAATGAGGGAACATTTGGGAGGGTTAGAGGAGTAATCAATTTTTCTTTTTAACTAAAGAAGGGCATTTTAGTTATTTAATAATATTCAAAAATTTGTAATTAGGCCTCACGGCGTAATTAAGAATTTGTTAAAAGTGTAGGTTTGAATTTGGATTTAGATATTTCGGTTGGATTTATTTGAGATTCTCCCAATTTTCTATCCTATAAAGAATATTAGAGGGATTAAATAAGTTTATCATTTTCTTCGTATTGCTATCTAATTTAATTAAATAGGACAGTAAATGAGTAAATGACCTCTATGTTGCATAAAAATGGTTAGGAAAAAGGTTAAATGCGATTCCATCGCACTAGCTTAAACAAACAAACAGAAAGCATAAGAGAGAAAAAGTGTGAAAAACAGATGTTGATGATAGTCTTATGGAGTTCAATTACTATTGAAGACTTGATATCCCGAAGCCCAAACGACTGGTCATCAAAATCATAGACTCTCCTATTCAAAGTGCCCCCTTTTATACGTGAGAGAAACTCGCGATGGGTGGAGATTTGAGTTATAATTTTTTAAAACAATGGAGGTCCCTGCACTTGTTAATTATGTATATTGTTTTGCATATACCTGGGTTAGATGATGAAAATCAGATTTGTAGGATAACTCATTTTGGTTTTTATAACAGTAGGATAACTCGTTTTAACTCATGACCAATGTGTGAATTGTAAGAAAGATGAGAGATTGTTTGCAGTTGATTTGCAATTCGTTATTTCCAAGTCCAATTGCTATACGTCAAGGCCGTAGGAATTTATGAAGGGGAGTGCTATTTGCAGGCTAGATGAGGAAAAACATTTACATGAAATGTATAACTAAGATGAATAAGTTGAAGTCGATATGAAATTTGGAATCTCTCTGGCCCTTCTTTTTTGTCTTGGCAATGAATGATTCCTATGGCTTAGTCAAAGATCATGATGGAATTGGCTTTGGTTATTTGTGTTTATATTAATCTTACTGGCCAAAAAAAAAAGTTCTTATTACTGCTAATTCCTTGAATTTTTAAAATGATAACATAATCACATCTGTAGCCATCATAATCGATGTCCCTAGAATAATACAAGTATCACGTTGTGATTCAGTTTGTAGAAATGCCACTTGGGAACGGGAAATATCACCAGTCAATAAAATTAATAAGTATTTCAAATTGTTTATAGAAATATTTTATTACATAAAAATATAATAAGCGTAAAGTAGCTCATATAAAAATATGGTCCCTCTCCTCCCCTCCGGAACCAAACAAAATAACATTAAAATCCCTCCCTTTCTTTCTCTTCCCCTCCCCTTCATTAAAATCCCTCCCATTCCTTTCCCTTCACTGAACCAAACACACCCTAAGTGCAATTCTCCTTATATTCTATGTGGGTCAGATTTTCCATGATCCATCAGCGTAAGCAAAGATTGAGGAGTTCGGCAAAGACTGAGCCATCATTGTTGAAGGAACTATAGGGAATAATATAGCCCGAAATTAGATAAGTTTGTGTTAAAATTGAAAAAGTATTTAGGAAACTTGATTAAACCAAAAAGACTACTTCAATATACATGGAATTAAAGATAACGGCTAAATTTGATATGAATAATGTAACACTACAATAAAAAAAATAAAAAATATATTTTGTATAATATTAAATCTGGACCATTCAAATGCTGATATTATGATTAGAAGATGGAAGAGTACAGAGGAGGATGGGAAGGGAATATGAGAGATTCCTGACTGCTTCTTAGGGGTGTTCATAATGCCCAGTTGCCCAGTGTGCCTGCTTGAGCTTGAGAAAAATTTGCCCAACGTAGTCCAACAAAAGCCAACCCTGAAAAAAGTGGGCACTTTCAGGCTGGACAGATCACGGGATCATATATAATATAATATCATATATTAATATATTTTTTATACTATATTTCAGTCATTATTTATTGGGAAAATGACACTAAAGTCCCATGGAAAACAAAATATTGCTTCAAACTTGCTAATTGCAATAGAGTTCCAAAGGGACTTGAGTGCATTAATGAAAAAGGTTAGTTGACACACATGCTCCTACTAAAAGACACGAAACACTGTAGAATTGATTTCCAATGTCTTCTTCTTTAAGTTCCTTCATGAGAAAGAGAAGCTTGCTATAAAGGAAGCAAAGTTGTGGAGTATCCTTCCTATCATAATTAGTCAAGTCCAAGCACCTTCTGTCTTTATCGTTGTGACCAATTTTGAGGTTTGAAACTTTCTTTCCTCTTATCTCCTAAAAATTTGTGGTTGGCATATTGAGTTTGTAGAAAATCACTCTACCTTTTAGTTGTTGAAAAGCTTTCATTTTTTGTTTGCTGTAAACAAGGAAACCAATACAAAGATTAGTTTTTGGTTTAGTGTGTGTTGGTAATTTAAGTTGGGGTTTCATTATGGGTAAGCAGGGTGATTATGGGTGTTCTGTTTTTGGATATATTTTGGATGGGCTAATGGTGGGTTTGCTATGTTTGGGCAAGATTTAGTGGGAATGGATGAAAAGGATGAAGGTTGGTGTCGGTAGAAACCCTTACTGCGGAATGGGGGAATATGTTGTCAATGTAGGCCGCAATAATTGTCAATACAAGTGCTTGACTAGTTAATTATAACTGTGTCATATTGGTTTATGTTCAAGATGGCTAGTGTGTATGGAAAGCATTTGTTTTTTTTAATACAGGGAGGAGTTTTTAAATAATGGAGAAGATTATATGCACTAAGGAGGAGCAAGACACTACAAAAAAACATGCTTTTAGCGACGGAATTAGCGACAGACTAGCGACGGAAACGGATTAGCGACGGAATTTGTTCCGTCGCTAATTCCTTTGTCGCTAATTGATTAGCGACGGATTAGCGATGGAAAATTTTGTCGCTAATTACCGACGGAAAATTCCGTCGATAATCCGTCGCTAATTCTTGACTGAAATTTTCGTCGCAAAATTAGCGACGGAATTTTTCTGTCGCTAACCCGATTTTTTTAAAAAAATAAAATAAAATGCCACGTGGCACCTCTACCAATTGCCACGTTATCACTGGAGACCACCTCCACGTGTCTCTACTACCTCACCTCTGCCTGCCACGTGTGCTGCCACTTCACCTGCCATCTCACCTCTGCTGCCACATCACATATCACCTTTGCCTGCCACGTGTTGCCACCACATAATTTCCTCTTCAAAGTGACTTCTCCATGGCTCGAACCCAGGACCTCCTCTGTGCGCGCGTGCGGCTTTACCAGTTGAGCTGCAATGAACCTGTTGACTTATTATGTAAAATTAAATATATATATATATAATATTATTTTACACAAACAATTATATATATTATTAAAAACTAAAAATATACTATATGATAATTTTAATCTAACTATTTTAATGAAAAAGTAATTTTTTAATATTTTTTAAATAATTTTTTATTCTTAAAAAAATATTTTTAATATAATTTTAATTTCTAACCGCACTAATCTTGAATTTTAAATCATAAATAATTTTTTATAAATATTTTTTAAATTTATTTTTTAATTAACATTGATAAGATATACAATTTAATGATATATGTATTATATTACATTATATTATATTATCTATATGTGTTTTATATATTTGAAGAAAATCATTTATAATTAGTCAAAAAATCTTGTTATTCAAAAAATAACTACTATAATAAAATCTAATAAATTATTCTATATAAAAAATTAAATAATTTGAATAGATTATGATAAACAGTATTCTCCTGCTTGTATATATATCCAATGTAAGATTAAAAATGTTTTTAAATCATTATATTCTTAATTGTTATAATATAATTTTTGTAAGATTATAATTTAAAATAACGAAATTTAAAATTAGTGACGGATTAGCGATGAAATTGCGACGGAATAAAATTAGCGACGGAATTAGTGACAAAAATTCTATGACAAACAATTTAGCGACGGAATTAGCGATGGAAATTTCTGACGGAAAAAATTCCGTCGCTAAATATTTACTGACGGATTTTCCGACGGATTAGCGACGGAATTTAGTGACGAACAGAAATTCCGTCGCTAATCCGTCGCTAATATTAGCGACGGAAAAATTCTGTCGCTAATCCGTCGAAAAAATTAGCGACGGAATTTCCGTCAGAAATTAGCGATGGAATTTGTTTCTGTCCCAAATTCTATCAATAATTAGCGACGGAATTTGTTTCTGTCGCTAATCAGCTGTTTTTTTTAAGTGAGATGTATAAATTTAGTTTGAACAAATGTTTTTATTATCATTTGTTGCCATGTAGATTGTTGCTGAAGTACTGCTAATTTTCACTATCACTTGTCATTTAGTACAAAATTGATCAATTGTTTGGAGGTGCCTATGGTGACTTGTTATTATAGGAGCAACTTGCATTGTGACAAAGTGTGTTGTCTGTGCTACCAGGCAAAAGTTAGAGCAAAAAAGAAAAGAGACACATTTATTATTTATATCACTTGTTGTTGTAAATGGTATACTTAATATATGATTAATTAAATGTTGGAATGAAAACAAAAGCGCTGATTAGATTGTGTCAAGGAACAAAAAACCAAACTGAATACTAAACTGATTGAAATAGTAGTTCAAGAGTAAGTGGTTTAGACCAAGGTTAGCCCGGGATGAGACCGGTAATATTAAAATAATACAATTTAATTGAAGATAAAGAAATACAACAATAATAATAATTGCTTCTAACCAAAAAATAAGAAATATAATAATACTTTAGTTGTAATAATAACAAAATACAATAATATTGAAATGATTCATCATTACAATCCTTGAATTATTAAAATTAAAAATATTTTGCTTGGTATAAAATATTTGATTAAAAATATTTTAATAAAAATAACATTAAGAATGTTTTATTAAATAGTATGTATTACACCAAAGCAGCTCTCCCTAATTTTCTTTTTAACCGGGCTTCCCTCCACTATCTTCAAAGGTATAGAATTTATAATCACATCAATGCTTTGAGGAACGAAAAAGAAGGAAAAAAGTTATGCTAAAGCCTGTCTACAGCATATAGTCTGCCTATACAATGTTTTTTTTTTTTTAAAACTCTCTCTAGTGTTTTGATTTGACTTAGAACTCTAGCCAAAATTTTAAACTTTTGCCATTCTTCCCTTCACTTTTTTTCCCATATCTACAACGTTGCTTCTCGTTCCTCTTTCTCTTAAGTTTGAATATATTTGTTATTTGTTCTCCTTCTCGGCTCCTCCTTCTAAGTAGAAACAGGTTGGACATGGCAGCAATAATAGTTGCAGAATCAACACCCTGGCGTATGCGCTCTATGCTTCCAAGAAAAGTTCGGCAAGTTACTTTCCTCTTTCCTACCATTTTATCCATCCTTCCTCCTCCTCATCGCTATCTCTTTTAGATCTGGTCTCTTCCTCTGGCCTCCTTCTCTTCTATTTTTTCTCTCTTGAAGCTTCCAATTTTTAGTTTTTATTTTTGAAAAAAGAGTGACCCAGTTAATCCATCTAACCCAGTGAGTTAGCTGGGTTATTATTGAGTCACTATGGTTCAAATAGGTTTGCTCTGGGTCAAAAAAATTTCCGGTTCAAAGTATGAACTAGACTGGACAAGTGGCTGGTTCACCGTTTTCCTATCTAAACCGGCCGGTCCGGTCCTGTTTTTTAAACATGGGATTGTGTTGACAATTTAAGCTGCCACTCTCGACAATTATTAGTAGCTTTAATGACAAGTGATGCTCCAATGGTCAACAACACATTTTGCACAAAGGAAGTTGATGAGTAACATATAACAACTTAGGGTATAGACATTAATAATTAATACAGGAAACATTAACAAGCTTTATCCTTTTCGTCTATTCCTACTAGACCATGTCCAAATAGAGCAAACCCACAATCAAACCACCTAAAATATACTAAAAAACAAAGTACTCATAATCACTCTACCCACCCATAATGATAATCACTAACATAAACCAAACCAAAAACTAATCTTTGTATTGCTTGCCTTGTTTATAGCAGACAAAAAATGGAAGCTTTTCATTAACTAAAGGGCCGAGCAATTTTCTATAAACCCAATTTGCCAACCACAATTTTTTAGGAGATGAGAGGAAAGAAAGTTTCAAACCTCAAAATTGGCCATGATGATAAAGACAAAAGGTGCTTTGCCTTGAATAATTATGATGGGGAGGACGCTCCGCAACTTTGCTTTCTTTATAGCAAGCTTTTCTTTCTGAGGGAGGAAATCAAGGAACAAGATATGGGAAATCAATTCTATAGAGTTTCATGTCTTTTCTTAGGGGCATATGTGTCAACTCACCTTTTTCATTAATGCGCTTAAGTCCTTTTGGGACTCTAGTGCAATTAGCAAGGTTGAAGGGACCTTTTTGTGGTATTTTATCTTCCATAGGATCTCGGTGTCATTTTCCTATTTCTTCCCATTTGTCCTAGGCCCTCTGACTCTGAGCCTCTTGTTCTTTCGTTCACCGCTCACTCCAGGTATCCACTCTCCAGTGATAGTGGCGACTCGCTCCTCTATCCCTATGTCTCTGCAATCTCCATCTCTCATTCAGTTTATGCTTTCAATTACTTACTCCATCTCTTGTCCATCGTCTATCCTGTCTTAGGTGGGGAACGAGTCAGCGCAAGTGCACACTATCAAATCTCATCTATTTCGTCTGTCATTGTCCATCTTGTCCATCTCTCCTCCTTAATTCCTTCTCAATCTCAGCATGCCACTCTTGTTTCAGTTACTCTTTCCGTCTCTCATCAATTTTGTCTCAGGTCTATATTTCTTTCTATTTCTTTTTAATAGTTTTGGGTGCTAATAATTAATTATATCGATGACAATAATAAATTAGTTTTGAAGCTTGAATTAAAAATTGGAAGGTAATGGATAGAAATCATTCGAGTGAGCACAAAATTCTTCTTTTGAGTCAAAGTCAGGAGCTTTTCTTACAAATAAGTTGAATAAGGCTTGTGAATTATGGCTAGTAATATAGGCCTCTGCTGTAGCTGATGCCTTATTTTTCTATTTTGAGTCAAAGGAAGAACTTTAGTGTTTATATTAAGATTGTTGTTTGCTAGAACTAACACCTTCATTGTATCAAATGGTCTGTTAGGAATTGTGCTCTGTATAGGTATTTTTGTATCAAATACTAATACAATTGTCTTCTTTTTTATTGTCTTATTTTTCAAGTTGTTGACGGCCAAAAATAGTTTTGTGTATTGATATATCTTTAAAACATTGTCCCTTGAATTATATAATATTTGCAACTTAAATGTAATATTGTTTGCAGCTTAAATGGATGATAAAGCTTCAATTACATCATCATCCCCATTAGTTTATGGAATATCTCCAAGTGTTTTCTTTTTCTTTTTTTTATTTTTTAGATGTTTTATCCTTTTCTCAATTTGTGTACGGTGGAGGTTATTGATGCAAACTATTTGAATTTTAAGGCTTTAATTACAATCATGAGAGTTGCCTTGTTTTTAATTGAATAATTGATTGTGGATGTTGTTTAATTCTTGAGATATAGATATTTGTTAAGATTTATTCTAGAATATTTCAATGTGTGGAAATGTGAAATTATGAAATATATGTTTTAGGTATAAATGAAGATTATTTCTCATAGGATTTAAGGAGATATTTAGAAAGCCTGCCATACCCAATCTAAAATGGTTAGGGCTTTTATAGGTAGGGCCAGGCAATGGGCTGCAAAATACAGCTCGTTCACATTTCGAGCTAGGTATTGGGTCGGAGCCTTGTCCAACCTTGTCCATGTGCACCCTAAGGTGCTTAATAACTCTAGAGTTCTCGGTGATAGAGGGAGTTTTTCTCTCCCCCCCCCCAACCCACAAAATTTGAGCACCAATTCCAATCTGCTTCTACAAGGAATTGGTACATATGTGTAGCTGGAAGTAAACTATTACTTCCAATAAGTTCTTTTATATTAATTCATTTGAAGAGAAAACAATATTGACAAATGTCCATTTTCATCTATTTCGGAGGCTTTTTTTTTGTTTGTTTAGAAGGAGACATTGATAAAGAAGACATAGATAGTAGCATTTATTCTTCTGTTTCCATCAGAAGAAAAATGGTCACTATATTCATATGTTGAGGGCATAACAAATGAAAATAGTGCATATATATACATATATATATATATCTATCTGTTCAGGCCAAAATAGATGAATAAAGCAGACTATACTCCTTTGTCCTAGTGTGAATGGACTAACATAGGTGCATTATTTTCGTTTGTTCTGTAATGAATAGATGAATATAAGGGCCGATTTCATCTGTTCATACTAGAATAGACAAAAATAATCTTTTTAAAGAAAATGTGAAATTATTTGTATTGTCAATTTTTATTACAACATGCAATTGTAGAAAGCATATGAAACAGAACCAAAATAGATTGCAGTATATGATTCCATACAAATAGAATCCACAATCATAAGAGTCAAAATAATTAATGTCAACTATAACATCCTAATTAGCTTAATTAAGTAAAAAAAGAGAGAGTAAAATACTATAACCTCCCTTATATTTTATTTTAATTACACAGATCTTCCATCTATTTTGAAAACATATACTTAAATCCAAACTGTTAACTCCATTAAGAATATTTCAAAAAAAAATTTTTAATTCAAATTTATATTGAAACACTTTCTATTTGCTAAATTACCCTTCATGATACTAAATCCCAAAACCTTGGTTAAAACTATACTGAAGAATTTAAGATTTTCTCTTTTACCTTGATTTTATTTTTTTTATTTTTGAAAATTGTTGTTTGTTTAATGTTTTTACTATATTGGGCCAAAAAATTAAGTAATTTTGTTAATACAAACATAAATTTAAATGATTTATATAACTTTCCAAACTCGCATAATTTATATTATGTGATAAGAAAATAAGCATTCAAAATATTTTCTAGCCATTTAAAAAAAATCTTAAGTTTTAATATTTCATGAGAAACTAAAATTATATAATTCTATAATATAATTGAAATTAAAAATTTTATTACATATTAAAATTTTTGAGAATACATGTATTACAATTATTTTTTGTTGGATGAAAAATTATTTTTTATAAATATAAATGTTTAAATAACATTATGTTAAAGAAGGATATTTTGGTTAAAATAAAAATTTAAAAGTCAAATTTAACGGTCAACTAACTGTTGGATGGATAGAAATTGAATCTTAAAAATATAAAGAAGGTTTGTGTAACATATATTTTAATTTGAAGGGAAGTTTATATATGTTTTCAAAATAGAAGGAAAGTTTCTGTAATTTAAGTACAATAGAGCGGTAGTCAATGTATTTTACTCAAAAAAAAAATAAAAGAGAAACATCCTAAGTTAAATTATTTAATCCAACACGGTGAAATCCAATAATTTTAGCAATCCACAAAATATAAAAACATACCAAAGTTTTCATAACACTTATACAATGTTAGGCAGTGGAGGAGCAACAGGCTTTTGTTCAAAATTGTTCCCATTTTGATATTCTATCATCAATGATTAGAAATAAAGATCCACAAAAGTCATAAAAGCAACTAACCAGCAACTAGCAAAAGGTTCAGTTTGCGAAGATTCATAAAGATCAAGCTACTAAGTAAATGGTTGAAAATAAAAGGTACACATTATTAAGCAAATTAAATAAATGAATTAGCAAATTGCAGCTTATTGCCCACCTTAACCTCCTTTAGTGAGGCTCATCGACTAGTACGTAGAAACATATGTCACCCTGCAAAATATAGGCCCTGATAAAAATAATGACTTGACAAGACCAAAAAGTATTAACAAGCAAACCAATAAGTACCGAGGGGAAAAAAAGTTTTCGTGTTTCCTTCTTTTAAGAGAAATGTGAACTTACAAAAGACAAGCCTCCATGAGATTTTAAAAGCTCCACCATGGTAAGCTTTTGAGCGCCTTCTGCATCAGCTAGAGGCTGCTGGGGGAAAAATCGTGGCTTTTGACATTCATAAAGTTCAATAATTGACCCATATTCAAGCACACATAGAAGCCACATGAAGAAGGGCGCGATTAAACATTGAGGATATATATTTATGTTTAAATAACATCCATAACTTTCTAAAATTCAACATGGAGATTAAACATCGAAGATACTTAAATAACTATCATATTTCAATCAAATTTCTCTCCTAGACATTTTCACAAACACCTTATATGTGCATTAACATTTAAACAAGTTTACATGCTTTTAATTTTCATATGCTTTGCCCAATCACTATCAATAATGCTTCCCGAAAGCAATTATTCACCAACAATCAATGTAAATAGAAAACTTTCAACACCCATATAATAGTCACAAACAACTAAAACATTTAGCACCACCAAACCAAATAACTTACCTTGCGTCTTGCAAAGCTTAAGCCATGAAGAAGAAAGAAAGAGCGTCATTGAGCAAGTAGGAGAAGAAAGGAGGATCAGTTTGCCATCAAGAAGAGAGGTTGACTATGGAGCTCACCACATCGTTGAGCTGTACGTTGAGTTTTCGAGAAGGAGAAGAGAGAAGGAGCTGTCGCCGACCAAGAAGGAAAAGGGAGGAAAACATTGTTTGCACGGTTGAAGGATAAGAGAAGAAGAGGGGAGAAAAGCTCACGCGGTGAAGGGGAAGAGGAATGAAGCTCCTGTGGCGAACGAGAAGAAGAAAAATGAGATTGATAGGGCTTTGGTCTCCTCAAATATAGCACTGTAGGTTTGAAACTAGGGGGGAAAAGCTTTTCGTCTATTACTAAGTAACAAGTATATATATACATATTTGTATGTTAAAGCATAATAGATGAATATAATGGCCTTTTTCCCTGTGTTTTTAAAAACAGACTGAAATAAGGGACGAAAGTTTATCTTTTTATAGTAGTCGAAGTGTCAAAAGCCCCATATTTACATTTATTATATATAGTTTTCTCCCTCTATCAATGCACTACACACACACACACACATTTATATTTGTGAATAAAAAATTCAGATTTTTTTTCTTCATGTCGCATTTGTTGGACGCAAAAATCACATCGGATTTCATAGATTTTATTTTAAATTACATACAGACAGTGCATCTGTCATTGTATGTATGCGTGTCTTGGGGGCTTGATCAACTTTATCATGCACTTTCACATTAACTATTACTTGGACTCATGATCAATAGGATGCACCAAAATTTTGGAAATCTAATTAATTTGAGAAGAAATGTGAGATCTTCTAAAGAAGGACTAGAAAGGCTTCAAAAATACAAGGTCCGATATGAAGAAGGTTCTCACATTAAGAACTCATAAGGTGTACCAATAACTATTCTAAGAAGCTTTAAAAATTACAATTATTAAGAAGGATCAGAATTAACATTATTTTCTGCTAAAAGTAATTGTTTAGGATTATTAATGGTTACAATTTTAAAACAGGTTTTTTTAAGAAATACAGCAACAGTGATAACTTCTTGTCCTGAAAAGAAATCTTGATTTTTTTAAAGAAAAAATTAGTATAATTATATGTTTCTCCCAAGAAGGCCAGATGTCTGCCTTATGCCTTATGGTACCTGAACTCCCATGAAATCTCTAATAATATTCCTTCCTTCTAAAACTTTATATATATATATATATATATATATATTATAAGGATATGAGATTTAGCAGTTTAACAAATAGTTGATGAATTGCATATCTTTCACAGAAATTTAAGAAAACAAAGCAATTTTTTCTTTTGTTGTGCCTCTGGTTCTATTTTCATATTTTCCTTCATTTTTATTCAGAACTGTACTATCATCACTATCATTGATGGACATGACTTTGCTTTTCAATATGCAGTTACATTTCTCTTCATTTCTCAGACCAATGAAATTATGTAATTTGTCTGTTCTTCATTTTTTTTTTCCTTTTAAATACCAAGCTAGACGTATTTGTACCCAGGGGCAAAAATTTACAATCTATTTACTGATACGAATTGCAAATTTGTAAAGCTAGGGCCTCAATAAAGACAATTGTAAGACTAAAATTTACATTATAGCCTGTAGCAATGTGGATAGATATTTAGACATTGGAGGAGTAGCTACATGATTCAAGTACCAAAGTAACAATTTATTCTGGCACAGCCACTGACATTTCTTTGTCCACAAAAGAAGAGTCTTAGAGAAGATTTGAGATCAAAATATAGTTCATGAAAAGTGAGGAACTTTCTTAGGGCACAAATTTATCATAATAACATATCTAAAGTGGTGTCTCAAGCTTATTCTTTGATATTACGGTCAATTTTGACTTTTTTTCCCTAAGACTAAGAGCATTTTTAATTTGATTTAGCTCCCTTAGTACACTCATCGTGTCCATCCTTTCTTTAGGAGATTCTACTGAACAAGCAAGTCCAATTTTAAATAGTGAAATTAGAGTCTTCTCATGGTTGGGATGCATAAGAGCCACTTCCTCCATCCTAATTTCTCCTCTAGCTACTATTGTTGTCTGTTGTACTTGTTGGCGAACAAGAGCTGTGTCCATAATTTCCAAAAGATTGTCTGGAAATGCAGCTTTGACATAGCTATGAAGATTGTGGCCATCTTCAAACATTAGGTTTGTTGGTCTTTTTCCGGTTAACATTTCCAAAATAAGAATACCAAAAGAATATACATCACCATGTGTTGATACCTCAGAAGTTATCCCATACTCTGAAATGTGTTAGGATATGGTTAGTGTTTAGAAATTCATTGTGCTGAAATCAACAAAATTAAAAAAAAAATTCATAAAAGGAATGGAATTTTCAAGAACTTCAAGCTAAAATAAAATATGTTACCTGGAGGAGCATAGCCGATCGTCCCTTTTATTCCAGACGTGCTTGTTTGCTTTTGAGAACTGCCCTTAAGGGTGGCAAGTAGTCTTGCTAACCCAAAATCACTCACATGAGCCACCATATCATCATCAAGAAGGACATTGCTGGGCTTTATGTCACAATGGACTACTTGTTCCTCATTTTCATAATGAAGGTAATGCAGTGCAGAGGCAACATCATATACAACATTAAATCTTTGATAAATATCCAATGCTGACTGACATGCACTTTCTTGATTAGGATGCAACCATTTTTCAAGGCTTCCATTTGGCATATACTCAAACACCAATGCCTTAAATTCTTGTCCGTTGTAATCAATGCTAGAGCAACATGTTAAAATTTTTACCAAATTTCGATGCCTCATGTTTTTCAGTGCATTACATTCTGAAATGAAACTCTTTTGAGCCCTCTTCTTTTGAAAGTTCAGTACCTTTATTGCAACAATTTTATCTTCTGATTCTAGCCTTCCTTTATATACTGAGCCAGAACTCCCAGATCCAATCAAGTTGTTGGTAGAGAAACCTTGGGTTACAATGTGTAGATTTTGATATGACACCTTGGGAAATTGTTCTACTCTTGATGAAGTTGAAGATGATTTCTTGTTTCTTTCATGCTTCCAATAGAAGGCAAACAAAAATATCAATAAAAGTGAAAAAGCCACACAAATCACAATAGCCATGAGCTTCAAATTGTGTTTTCTTTTTGTGTCCACTTTCTTAGGGCATGGTGGTAAGTGCAACTCATAAATTCCCCCACAAAGATTGATATTTCCAATAAGTGATATTGCACTTGCATTGCTGAAAACTCCTTCTACTGGAACCTCACCATCAAACGTATTGAAAGAAATATTTAAGTACTGAAGAAAAGAAACATTTTGTAGGTCGATTAGTATTGATCCAGATAGGTTGTTTTGAGATATATCTAAATGCACAAGACCTTTCATCAAAGCTAGCGAAGGAGGCATGGGCCCATTGAAAGAATTCCCTTTTAAGTTAAGGTATTCCATACTTGTGCATTCTCCTATGGTCCAAGGAATCTCTCCGGAAAGATTATTTTCAGAGATATCCAAAGTCCCCAGGTTTTTAAGCATTCCTACCTCTGAAGGCAAAGATCCGTTGAATGAATTGTGAGATAAGTTTAATAAAATGGATAAGGAGGGAAGACCAAAAATCTCAAAGGGTATAGGACCACTGAGATTGTTTTCTGAAAGGTCTAGGGTGAGCAAACTTTTCATGTTTCCCATTGTGATAGGAACTTTTCCTTGAAGCATATTTCCTGAAATGCTTAGCAAAATCAATTCACTAAGGTTTCCTAAGGAACCCGGTATCTCTCCTGAGAGTTGGTTTCCATCGAGACCTAATTCTTTTATCTCACGTAAGTTTCCAAAAGAGATTGGAATAGCACCTGAGAATCTGTTGGATTCAAGAGCCAAGACAGTTAAATATTTGTACTTTCCTAAAGTATCAGGAATAGTACCATAGATCTCATTACCACGAAGGTATAGTCCACTGAGCTGGGTTGACAAATTTCCTATGGAATTGGGCAAAATGCCTCCAAATTTGTTGATGCCCAAACTTAATATTTGAAGTTTGCTACAATTTTTCAAAGGTGTCATGAAATCAAGGTCACCATTTGAGCTGCTCCCAAAATTATTAATTTGTATATTAAGGCGGGAAAGATCTTTTAGGTTTCCTAAATTGGGAACTTGACCGAAAAAATGGTTTGAAGAAATATCGCATCTTTGGAGTGAAGATGCATTTTTTATGGAATTTGGTATTGGACCAGAAATTTGATTCCCCCCTATGGAAAAATATTCTAGATTTGGAAGGGTGGAGAACATGTCATGTGGAAGCTGAGTCATGTTCAAATCATTTTCTGCTACTGATAGTATAGTGAGAGATGATAGATTGAAAAGTGCAGAAGGAAGTGCACCTGAGAATGTAGTCCTCGGTGCTCCTAAAAACATCAAATTCTTCAAACGGCCGATCTCTTCAGGTATACTTGCTTCCAAGTTGTTGCAGCCTACTGCAAGACGAGTGAGGGAAGTAAGATTCCATATAGACCATGGAATTTCTCCAGTTAAATTGTTGAGAGAAAGTTGAAAGTGTTCAAGCTTCTGAAGATACCCCAGCTGATATGGTATTTTACCAATAAGCCTATTCCCTGCCAAATCCAAGATCCTCAATTTAGTGCAACTCGTCAAGTTCCAAGGAATCTCTCCTGTCAATGCATTGTCATAGAGAATGAGTGTATTTAGCCTGAACAAACATCCCAACTCTGATGGGATTTCTCTATGGAAACTATTGTTTGTGAGGGAGAGATATCTCAAGAAAGAGAGATTACCAATGTGGTGTGATATGATCCCACCAAATTGATAGCCTCCCAAATTCAACTTGGTGACTCGCTGATGCTTATGGCCGCATGTGATTCCAATCCAGCTGCAGAAGTGGTTCGAACTATTCCAAGAGCTCAAGATATCATGAGGATCATCAGTTATTGATTCTTTAAACTTGAGCAATGCCAAATAATCAGTCTCATTTGATGCAGCTCTGACATGCTGGAAGCAAATCAAGTTTATGTAGAAGATGAAAAGGATTAATGGTTGAAGGTAGTAGCTGGAAAGAAATGAAAATGAAGCGGGGGCAAAAGCCATGGTCATGCTAAAGTGCAAAAATGGTTTTGTGGATTCATATATTGAAATGGTATGCTGCTTTTAATTTATAGGAGCTTTAGTCTGTTCTTAATTTGCCTAAGCTTTTCCATTTTCATTGACTTCATTTGTTGATTTACAAGAAGTGAAAGGGACGCATGCAGACCAAGACATGTACAGTGATGTATGATATGTCTTGACAATAAACAAACAAATAATACTAATTAAATAAACAATAAAAGGGAAAATTGGGGATTAATCCCCATTTGAAAATTTAGCTGGGGCATGAATCCTAGTTAAAGGTGAAGTCATGAGATTTTTTGGGGGGAAAATAAGCATCCATATGAAATGACCATTTTACTCTGTGCAATCTATCTTCTCTTGTGTGTAAATCCATCTTCCCTATGTACAATCCACCTTCTCTATGGGCAAATTAAGTCCCCTTCATGCAATCCATCTTCTCGATGTATAACTTACTTCCCTATATGCAAATTAAATTTTGTGCAACTTATCTTCTACGTAATAACACAAATATTTCGATATCAGTCTTTGAAAGACATAGTGGTAGACCTACTACTACAACGCATCCAAATTATGAGCCGTGTTTAATTTGCAATGACTTCACAGCCTAATATCTTGACTTTATACAACGCATAGAATAATATATTAACCTTGTTTATATTATATCTTAAAGGTTTGGTTTTGTATTATTAAAAATATTCAAATAGAAAATTGATTGTGTTGAAAAACTGAAGGTGAAAAGTGTGAATGCTCCGCAGAGTCATTATTGAAATGGTGCCTTGACTAGAGCTTTGTTCTCAGCTCATATTTTTCGTTTAAGTCTTCATGATGTACATGAGCCGCACTGTCATGACTTATCGCAGTGGTCCCACAGTTTTCTTTTAGATATTTGAATTGAAAGGGGTCGGATTCATGTCGGCCATATAAACAACTAATATGCCGTATGCAATAAGCTCATTCCAACCAACAAACTGTTGTTTAAGGTGATGAGTGATCTCATTCCATAACGCTATGTTTGGTACGGGATTTTTGGAGGGGAGGGGAGGGGAGTTGCTCCCCTCCCCTTGTTTGGCTGGTGTAATTTTTTAGGAGGGGAGGGGAGCCCCTCCCCTTCCCTCGTTTGGTTAAGATGTTTTTTAAAGAGGGGAGGGATTCTTCTCCCCTCCTCTTCCCTTCTAGCCTCCCCTCCAAAAGTGGGGTTTTTTGGAGGGGAGATGAGAGATAATATTTTAATTCCTTATATACCCTTTTGATTTGTTAACCTCTAATCAGGCATAAACATTTCTACATAAGAGAGTTTTTTTTGAGCATCTAACAAGAGGTTATTAAGATAATTGTCTCCAAAATTAGTGAGCATTTGTAAACTTTTTTTTTCTCTTCTTCTAATTCCAAGAGGTTGTTGATATTTTCTTTCACCTTCAAGGTCTTTTCTCTGATTGAAATCTATCACTCGTGACTTTTTATCTTGATATTCTATAACTGTGTGACTATGTCTTGTAAATCAAAATTGGTGAATTGTATTATATATATAGTTATATCTTAACAAAATAAAAAAGTGAGAAAATTCATTTAAATTTTATGAGGTTAAAATAGTCAATTTTTTATTAGAACAAAATAAGGTATTATTAAAATTGCTCCCTCCCCTCCCCTCCAATCAATCCAAACAGGAGATCATTAAAATCTTTCCCCTCCCTTCCTCCTCCCTCCTTCCCTTTGTAGCTACCCACCCCTTTCCTCCCCTCCCCTTCCCTTTGTAGCTACCCACCCCTTTCCTCCCCTCCCCTTCCCTTAATTAAAATCCCTCCCTTCCCCTTCCCTCCATCGAGCCAAACACAGCGTAAGGGAAAAAAAAATATAAGCTTAAATCCTAAAAAGAGCAATTGTGGGGAGAACTTTAATCTTAATATTCTTGGTCTTATAGTAAAAAATTGACTATCTCAAATCAAATTAAATAATCATCACCGGCGTCCTTAGCTAAATCATTTTTTCTTGTCATAACAGGTATTTAACTAAAACAAATTAAACGACTACAACTAACATAATTTAAATCACATACATAAATTTAGAAATCCCCTTGTGAACGTATTAGATCATCCAACTCCTTTTTTTTTTTTAATGACCCATTGAGCACGCTGGAATTTAAAAGACGGAAATGATATCCTTGCTTTTGCTTGTTTGGTATGATTCAATTAGACTTCCATATAGAATTCATTCAATTCCAGAAAAATTTACAAATAAACCCTTAATATTTATAAGTGAATCTCTCAAAAGTTTAATATCTTAATATGAAAAAATTATTTTGTAATTTTTTTCAATTCAAAAAATTATTTTATATATACCTATACTTAATTTTTAACTTGATATTTATAAATTATTTAATTTTTCTCTGTCAGTACTGTCAGCCCTTTAATTTTGATTTGTTAATTAGCATTATTAGTCCCTGTATTGACACTAAAGTAACCATGCTAATGGGGCAAAATTAAATAATTTAATTAAGAGAAAAAAATCCTGTAGCTACCAAATTAAAAATTGAGTGCAAGAATCATTGAATATCTATAAAATGATTTCCTTTTTAATATTTACAAGTCAATCTCCATAAACTTACAAGTGATTTTGCGTAATTTTGGCTTTTTTTTTAATTTTAAAAAATTATTTACAAGAATTTTTTTAATAGGGAGAATTTCATTTAACACCCTCTAAAGAGATTTAATTTCAAAATGCTCCCATAAAAGTCTGAAATATCACTGCACTCCTATGAGGATAAACTAAAATTACAATGTAAAGCTAGAAGACCAAAATGAGTAAATGACCCTAAAGGAAAAAAAAAGAAAGAACGAAAGTTGTGTTACTTCCAACAAAGTTCCATTGAATCTCAACTTTTTCATGACTTTGATGAAATAGCACTATTCCTAGTAAAATGGCGGAAGAACATGTGTTATTATCTTTTTCATATTGATTTATAGAAGCAAAACAATCAATATATTAAAAGTATTTTAAAATATTTTAAACTCAATCACTAATATATATATATATATATATTACATGATATATGAAATATATTATTTCTTCATATTACAACTGATTCACAATTTTGTTCTCATTTACATTCACATTCTCTTTTTTTTTTTTTCAAAAGCCAAACATTTATTATTTTTTTATAAAACGTTTGAATTCATAATCTTCTTTTTACATTTTAATAAGGTGGTTTTTAAGTCTCATTTCATTAATATTTAACAGATATCTAATAATAAATATGCATTAGGTGTATGTTATTTTTTTAATAAAGTAAAAAATAAAATTAATTTGATCTCCTTGGTGACCAAAGTCAATATTTGTTTACATATTTTGTCGGATTCTGTCCATGTTTTATTCTTTTGCCGTTAAATTTTTTATCCTTTTAATTTTCTATGCATTTCATTTTATTTTACGTAAATATTGAACCCAAAAAAAACTTATTTTTTTCATCAAATTTTAAATTATTATTCAATTTGGAAACAAAAAAAATATTTTTTACAACAACAATTAGTCTATTTACAAATTGATTGTAGCAATTTAATGTTTGTTTGTGTAACAACTAAAGTTAGGTAATTTACAACAAAAATTAGTATATTTACAAGTTGATTATAGAAATTTCATGTCTGGTCATGTAACAAGTGAAGTTAAGAAATTTACAACAACAATTTGCAAGTTTGGGATTTATGTAACAAATGAAGTTGCATGCTATGAATTTTAATGTCTTGTTTAGTATAGTTATTAATAACATAGTAATTATTGTGTGAAGGCATATGAAGATGGACTCAGAGGAGACCAAACATGTGCCACCATTTTACACGCGATGCTTTTCAAGTAAATTCAACAATTGGAGTTCAATTTTATGTTTACGAGGTTATACATTATTTTGAGTTTTTAACATGTGTAACCACACTAATTATTATTGTGTCACAGGAACAACTGATTTTATTGAGGTTAAAGTTATTGTGGTGACTTGGCACTCACAAAAGTAATTTAAAGTCAGATGCTATTGCAAAACTACTTGAACAGATGAAGACAAAGTAAAAAAAAAAAAAACGATGACTTATAAATTCATATATTTTAATTAAAAATGTGGTTTAAACTAGTTCACAATGTGTACAAATTTATATTCAGGCATTTTGATATGGAATACTTTATTATTCATTTGGGTGACATGGAGTAGTTTGTATATAGAAAATTTTTGACATGTCAATTTTATAAAACTATTAGTTGTGATTGTGAAAATTAGGAACTTGTGAAGTAACCATTCAAAGACATCAATCAATGCACGCTGACAATTAGATTAAGTAAATTTACAACAAAGATAAGTGACTTTACAACTAAATTAATATATTCACAACTAAACTAAACACATTCACAATCGGATCACATAAATTTACAACAAACATTAGATGATTCATTACAAAAAAAAAATCAAATTAGCGAAGGAATTTAGTGATCGAATTTCCGTCACTAATCAAAATTAGCAACGGATTAGTGACGGAATTTAGTTAGTTACGGAATTTTTTCTATCACTAATTCTACTTAGTGATGAAATTCAAAATTTTGTCGTTAATTAGTGGCGGATTTATAATGAAAATTAGTGACTAAAATTTCTGTCACTAATCTGTCACTAAATTATTTTTATTTTGTAAATTTAAAATACCAAATGGCAATAATTGATTGCTGTCACATGTCATGTTTGTGGCTGCCACCTCACATTCTTCTCTCTCTCCGACGCTGTCATGTCATCTCCTCATCCACATCATCGCCATGTGTCCATCACTGTGAGCCGCCATGTCATCAATAGCTACCACCTCACCAACCCTCTCTCCTATGTTGCCACATCATCTCTTTATCCATGTCGTTGCCACATGTCTATCATTGTAATTGTCCACATCATCACGACATCACAAATTGGCTCAATTTTGTGAAGGAGTGAACTTGAGACCTCCTGCACGCTTGCTGAAACCTTTGCTAATTAAACTAAGAAGCACCAGTGAGATTTTTATGCAAAAATAAATATAGATAATATTTCTAATAACAAATACAAATATATATAATAAATATTATATACATAATTTAATATATATTATATAATTTGATATATTATTAGTTATTTGAATTTAATTTTTATATTTTAGTAAAAAAATTTCTAATAATTTATATTTTTATTCATATATTTAACGAAATAATAAGTATATTGTATATTGTATATTTTTATTTTATTTTATAATATTTTTATTTTTTTAATTTTTATATAATATATTATTTAAAAATTATGATATATTATATTTCTAAGTTTAAGAAATAATTATTATATATTTATATTTTATTTTTTGCGACTGATTAGTGATGGAATTGTGACGAAAATTAGTGATTGAAAAATTTTGTCACTGATTTCCGTCATAAAATGTTTTGTGATGGGAGTTAGTAATAGAATTTTTCCATCACTAATCATTTAAAACAAAATTAGTGGCAGATTTGTAACAGAATTTGTTTATTGTGTCACTAATTCGTCTCTAGTTTAACAATGGAATAAAATTCCATCACTAATATATCACTAATTTAACGGCTAAAATTTTTCATTGCTAATTTTAGTGACGAAATTTGCAAGGAATTAGTGATGGAATAAAATTCCGTCACTAAATTCTGTCATTAATCCCATATTTTTTTTGTAGTGATTTACACAAAAGATAAGCCAATTTACATCTAAACATAACTATTAACAACTAAACTAATAGAATTTGCAATAAGTGATTCACAAGAGGGATCTAGGGATTTACAAACTATTGGCAATAAATAAAGAAGTTAGCGTTTACAAGTGGAATACATGAATTTATAACAAATGAGAATAAGTAAGGGAATCAGGATTCACAAGTGGAATAAGAGAATTAACAATAAGATTAAGAGATTCATAAGAGGGATACAAAATTTTACAATTATTTGCAATAGGTGAAGGAAATGATAATTTGTTTTAGTTGTTATGCCAATAAACATTAAATTATTGTAATCAATTTGTAAGTGCACTAACTATTGTTGTGAAAAATATGTTTGTTTTTGTAAACAATAAGTTTTTTCTGTTTCATAATGAATAATAATTTAAAATTTGATGAAAATTATTTTTGTCTTGTTCAATATTTACGTAAAATAAAATGAAATGTATGGAAAATTAAAAGGATAAAAAAAATTTGACCGCATAAGAATAGAACATGAACAAACTCCAATAAAATATGTAAAAAAAAATATTGATTTTCGTCACCCAAGAGATCAGATTAATTTTACTTTTTAGATATCTGTTAAATCTTAAATGAAATGAGGCTTAAAAAACACCTTACTGAAATGTATAAAAAAGATTATGAATTCAAACATTTTATTAAAAAAAAGAATAAATGTTTGGACTATGAAAAACAAAGGGAATGTGAATGTAAATGAGACTAAAATTGTGAATGAGTTCTACCATGATGAAATAATTATATTCCATATATCATGTAATACATATATATTAGTGATTGAGTTTAAAATATTTTAAAGATACTTTTAATATGTTCATTGTTTTGCTTCTAAAATTATAAAATAATAAATCAATATGAAAAATATAATAACACACTTTCTCACGTCATTTTATCAGAAATAATGCTATTTCATCGAAGTCATGAAAAAGTTGAGATTCAATGGAGCTTTGCTGGAACTAATAAAACTTTCCTTCTTTCTCTTTCTTTATGGGTCATTTTGGTCTTCTAGCTTTATAATTTAATTTCAGTTTACCCTTATAGGAGTGCAGTGATATTTTAGACTTTTATGGGGGCATTTTGAAATTAAATCTCTTCAGAGGGGATTAAATGAAATTCTTCCCTTTTAATAAGCAAGTCATTGTTTTAAATTTGTAAATAGACTTCATAATTTATAATTCAATAATTTAAAGAAGTGTTAAGGTGAAAATTCGTTCCAAAAGCTTTTACTTAAGAGCACTTGGCACCTACAATTTTTTTGGACAAATTTGCCCCAAAAATTTAAAATTGTAACAATTTTTTCCTCTACTGTTAAAAATATTAACAGTCAATATCATTATTTTAACAGTCAATATTGGTTTTTTTTTATGGTGGGAGACAAAATTGCTATGATTTTAAAATTTCGAGACAAATTTGCACCCAGAAAAAATTTGGGTGACTAGTACTCCTAGATGAAAATTTCTTAGATAAATTTGCACCTTAGTCCTTTAAACAACACTTATATCCAATTATAAATTTAAGAGCATGACTTGGAAATTTAAGAAGTTGATTTATTAATTAGTTTATAAAATTTGAAGGATCATTACAAAAATTATGTAAATTAACTTTTAAATCTATGAGGTTGACTTATTAATCTGTCAGGAATTGACCTTTAAATATGAAATTAAAGGCATTAATTTTTAGATACATACTAGTAAATTTAAGAAATCTGAATTTTAAATATACAAAGTTTGACTTATAAATATTAAATTCTTTTCACGAGCTTATAAATACTACTTCTAATCATTAATATAAGAGTGTGTTGACTAATTTCAACAAATTAAGAAAATTAGTTATGTTAGTTATTTGTAATAAATAACTGTTGTCTTTCCTAAAATACCTTTGCAAATCATATATAATAGCTAGAACTACTATTTCATGAAACCTTTGACATATGCACTAAAAGGACTATCTTAAAAAATACAAATAAATATGATAGACAAAATTGATTAGGATTTTATAGTTAGAATCAAATTGAATGTCAAACTAGCTTTTATATTGAGAACCAGAGGTAGTATTAAATTATTAAATTTTCAATAAAAATATTTTTAAAATAAATTATTATTGGGCAATACCGATTGATTGATAACTCGCCAACGGCAGTCAGAGAAGGGAGTTCAAGGCTATTTGTGTCATTTTGCAAGGAAATTAACTACAATCAAGCTCCAAGGGGCTTGAGAATATAATTCAAGGTTTAAAACTTTTATAGATAAGCGATTTAATTATAACTTATTCATTTTTTTCCCCGGAAAATCTAAAAAAATGCCTTTTAAATTTTGAAATTTCAAATCAATTATATCTACTGTATTTAAATAGTAATTAATTATACCTGAAAAGTAAATGAAAATATATTTTTATAATAATTTCTAATTTTTCATTTAGTAATTTTCTGGATATCTTATTATCTTTTTTATTTTTTAAGTTAAAAAAGAATAAATTAATTTTATTCTATAATAAAAATAATTTCAAATATTCTTTTTTGTGTGTGTAAAGGATCAACATGCATTAACACCAGAAAGTAAGATCAGTACATACAACCTTGAGAATTATAATGATGTCAAGGAAAGTAATTATTAAAAGGTTTTAATAACAACCTACAACAACAAGTTTCAAAATAGAAAATCACAACTTTTGAAACTTGTTTTGTAATTATTTTCTTTTCTTAAAATATCATTGTAATTCTCCCCATACAACCATAAGAAGAGGGCCATGAAAAATAGGGATGAGCTTTTAAGGGGTAATATCTTGAGTAGTCACAATAATAACTGTACAAAACTTTTGAAGTAAAAACCAATTCCAAATAAATCTGTCTTTGTTCACATATCATGAATATATACATAAAATATTTTAAGACACAATTTATTACTTTTTTTTGTGACAGAGACAATTTATTACTTTAATTAGAAAAAATGTCTACTCTAAATTGTATCATTGACAAATTTATAAATTATATGTAAAATGATACTTCTCTAGTCCTATTTATAGGGCAGAGAGAAGGCTTTTTTTGGTCCTATTTATAAGTCACTTCATTAAATTTTTACTATGAATGTACTATATATATTGTCCTCCACTTATTATAGTGTAGATAGTTTTTTTTTTTTGGAAGGAGTATATATTAAATAGGGGTAAAGTTGGAAAGTTGCTATATTTTAATGAAGAGTTAATGCAGTTTAAGGTTTTTCTTGATCTGTGTGAAACATGTTGGAAGTGCCTTATAAATAGGACCAGAGGAGTACCAAACAAATTCCAGAGTTGACATGAATTATCTTATAACTAAAAACACAACTTGAGATTAAAATATTACCTCTATTTAGTAATATAAGAGTTAGATGATTAATTCACATATACTAAAGAAAGATAAAAAAAATCTAAGGTCAAGTTTCTTAAATACATTATGTCAAATTCTCCAATTACATATGACCATATGTCCTTTTTTTGTTTTGTCTGGATCTATAATTAAATACTATTAAATACTAATATTTGGAAAAGAAAAATAAAAGGGCACATAGTCATATGTGATGGAGAACTTAACATAATGGATGTGAAAACCTTAGTGTAAGTATTGTCCTCAAAGAAATTAATTAAGTTAGTTATTTATAATAAACATGTATTAGTTTCTCTAACCTATCCCTTTTTCATTATGTATATTAGAACTATTCTTTAATCAGAAGTCCCTTGATACTTTGAGTAGTAAAACTTTATAAATTTGAAAGATAAAATAAACTGAGATATTATATTTAAAATTAAAACAAATTTTTTGTTTAACTCCTACATTTAGGACCGGAAGTAACATTTTTCAAAGTTATTAAATGACCTCCAACAACTAGAGTGAACTGAATCGTCATATGGCAACTGTATATAACGTCCGTTAGCAGTTAAAAGAAGACTGTGAAGTATTCAAATCATCTTTGATATTAATTAGAAAGCTAATTCGTGTTAACAATAAGCACACACAATTACCGCAAATTTCAAACAATTGGTCTTTGAATTAAAATTGAAAATGAAAGATGTCACATCTAGTGGCAGAATAATTTAAAGAATAAAACCATAAGTCGGAGAAATAAATAGGATTGGTTTAGTTGAACCGCAAAATCCGGTAGGAACACAAATTATTTTGAAAGGATTTCATTCATTCATTAATTTTATTGCAAGAATTCTTTGTCAGGGTTTGTACAAATTGGGTTTTTGAATTTTCAAAGTAATTGAATCAAGTACGTTGCGTGAAGAATGTGTACTTATTTCTGTTGTTACCATTTACTGCTCTGATCTTATTTATAAAGCATTTTTAGTATGTTTCACACAGATCAATAAAAATCTTAAATTTTATTAACTCTCATTTAAAATTTAATGACTTTCTAACTTTATCCCTATTTAATATACATTATACCTTATATAAACAAAGTCAACACAATAATAAATGAAGGGTAAAATTATACATCTGTACAAAAAATTTCTCTCAGTACCCTATAAATAGGACCAAAAAATATTTTCTCTCTCTGTCTATAAATAGGACCAGAGGAGTAGATTAGCATTAAATATTTATGACAAAGGTTTTTCAATTAAATTATGACATGTGTTTCGTTGGAAAAAAAAGTCTTGCAGAAGAAATATTTGGTGAATCGTTCCCTGACCTGTTTTCCTCTAAGAGCATTGCTGATAACATATATGTGTCGATGGAAGCAATAAAATATTACTTCAAATTAGTAAGTTCTTAGTAGTATTATGTTATTTCATCTGAAGAGAAAAGGAACGCTGAAGAAATTTATAGCAGAATTTATAGCAGTGTCAAACATCCCATATTTACATTTACTATCTTTTTTTAGTATACATTTATACATTTATTTTATGGCAGACACTGGAAGAAAATGGTGTTAATTGTGCATTTGATCCCAAACTTGTCGGGCCTTCCACTTCGTCGTAGTATCCCAAGTTTCTTTCCCTTAATTATTCTTTAACTGAATAGCCAAAAGAATGGACATGTAACGGTAAAATCATCATAATCTTCACGAAGAACCGAAACAAATTAAAGTTGATAAAGTTAATAATGTGAAAAGGGAGAACATAGTGTGACGTGTTAGGCATGTTGCATCGAGAGGGGCGGACTAGAAACAGTACTGACAGATACAATAAGTTCGGTAAATGACCCTACTTAGAGCTTAAAAAAAAATTAAAACAACTCTTGTCCAAAATTCTAAACTGCCATTTAAGACTCAATTTTAGGTTTTGTATATTTAAAATTAAACAGTAATGAATAAAAATGTTAATATCATTATTGGTCTTTACATTTTGATTAAACTAGAAATTTCTCCCTCGTGAGACATGATTAGATTTTAAATTCTAATCAATGTTCACATTTTATAGAAGTATGATTTTTTTATTCATTCAAATAGAATTTGAATTAGATATGCAGAATTTAGGGAGAATATATGAAAATTTAAATTCATTTATTTATTTCTTTATTTAGGCCCTCAATTGACATACTATTTAATTATGATACTTCCCATTTAATTCAATATATTCAAATCCCAATTATGATATTATTCAAATTCAAAATTAATTATTAGTTTCTTCCTTCGTGCCTCCAATTGAAATCTCATTTAATAATGATACTCCTCATCTAATTCAATATATCCAAATTCTAGTCAAAGTATTATTCAAATCTCACTAGTTAAATAGATTCGGATCTCGTAATATTATACCCAACCCGTTTTTTAAACAAATTGATTGTTACAAACTTTTAAAGATATAGTTTATGATAGTTGATGATTTTGGTTTTGATCCTTTCATAAGGACTTAATAATTTAAGTTTAAATATAGGGGCCAAAACCAGAACTTCGTAATTTAAGTTTAAATATAGGGACCAAAACCAGAACTTAACTAAAGTATATGAACCATTTGTTAAAAGACTTTGGGCATGGCTACCTCCTATAATGTGACGAACAGTGTGTACAAAGCCCGGAAACGAATTCACCACCATATGGTTGACCAACAATTACTAGTGATTCCGGTTCTATGCAGGTGAGTTGTAGCTTGCAATCCGAACTGAGGAGGGGTTTTTGGAGTTAACTCAACCTTGTAGGACCCTGATCCTTTGTCCCAATCATTATAGCACATGTGTCGCTCAAGGCCAGATCAAATTCTTGTAAAACTATTGGCATTGAAACTAACAACTTGAAATTATAAGGATTAAAGCCAACAATTTAAAATTACAATAACTAAAATCAAAATTTGATCAAGTCATAAGATCTGTGGGGAAAAAGAAAGCACATTCCTTTTCCTTGTTTGTATGCGACTAGTGTTGTCATTTGCATTGACCTACATTTGTTGATTTTCCACCTAATAATATCACACTAATCGTCTTTTGGGCTCTATAACATGCACAACAATGCATACATATTAAGATAGTTGTACAATCAATTTAAAATAACACAACACAATTTCAGAAGGAAAAATCCCATAAAAAGACTTATAAAATGTATAAAAGACAAACTAGGGTAATAAATTTGCATAATACCATATTAGGGTGGGTGGACTAATTCGAAATATTAAAATGTTACTAAAAGACACTACTACCCCTAAGTTATGTAGAAAAAATGATATACTGTAGATGGAGTTGTTATTGAATAATCAATTTTTATTAATAGCTTATTTATTTTAAGCAATACCTAAAAATCTAGCGGATCGTACAGGAATGGTTTATGAGAGGGGTAGATAGTTTTCTTTATTTTTTTGCTGCAAGTTTTGTTTGCTTTGGGCTGGTTTATGAGAGGGGTAGATAGTTTTCTGTGTTTTTTGCTGTAATTTTTGTTTGCTTTGGGCTTTAAGGCCCTTTTGTTACAAAAAACAATCTATTGTCATTCCCTTTCATGTTTTATTTTACCCAATTGTTAACTATCAATAAAAGTTGTTATTAATAAATCAATTTTTATTAATAGCTTATTTGTTTTAGACAAACACCGCTACGGACCACTCTTAAAGAGCAACAATCCACGACGTTTGTAGCAAGAATGCTATTTAAAAGTATGTTGGCACCAATTCGCTGAGATGGTTTTGGCAAAGATGCCACATTGAAGGAGTGCCTTGGCATAAGATGAAGATAAGCTGTAGTACAGAGCTGACAAGAGAGCACCAAAACCAAAAACCAGTGACTAAACATAAAATAAGCAAACAAAAAAAAGCTTAAAAGTTAAAAAGAGTTGCCTGAAACTAAAAACTACTGCAGCACTACCCATTTTGCCATAGTCGATCAAGCAGCCTATCATTTCTCCATAGGAGCAGAAGTATCAGCATCAGAAGTTGCCCATACGCTGAGCTCAATGAGTTGATCTTCAGCAAAACAACTACCTCATTACCATAAGCCTTAGACTGACGCCTATCACTAAGCATGTGATGTCGCTTTCGACAACTGCCTACCCAAACATGTCTATTAGAGGGAAGTTTTGTGCAAAATACAGAGAACCACTGGCGTTTATTTATAACCTTATCACTATCAAGCTCAAGACTTTCCCACTGACCTATAGCAGTCTTGATATTGTGTCTTCGTTTGAAGGATCGAAGAAAATATTCTTTCTGCACAAAAGGTAATTTTGTCTTTCCCTTTTTCAGTGTTAAATACTTCATCTTCCACAACATGTCCTTTTTGTTTATGCTTCTCCTTTATAACTTGTGTCATAACAACAGGAGATGAAGCCTGAGAGAAATTTGGAGTTGCCCTTTGGATCAGGCACTTTAGTTTAGCTGGTCTATGAAGTGAAAATTCCTTATCTGTGGACCTAAAGGGAAGATGAGATGTCATGATCCTAGTCCACATCATGATTACTTGAACGCCCTGAAAATTGAAGCAATCCAAAACCTTAAGCCCATATCACGCCTTGTATAATACCTACAGTGAACAAAAGAAAGATGGGTTGACCTCTGCCTCATAGCAGAAAACTTGACACCTGTATATATAAGTCCTCTCCATTAGGCATGCACATGGAAAAGAGACGAGAAAGATGGATATGATCTTGCAGAGACACTTTGATACGAAGACCAGAATCCATACTCCAGTAGGAACAATCAAGTAATTTTTTGTTTAAATCTAATATTTAACATCTCGCAACAATAAATGTATTATTTTATCATAAAAAAATAAAATAAGGTAATGATACATTTTCATAAGATTTATGCTTAAATCAATACTTTAATTAAAATGTACTCCTCCGGTCATAAATATAGAACCCTTTTTGTAGTGTAAATTACACTACAAAAAAAAGTCTAGTATTTAGGACCGGAAGAGTATTATAAATTAACAGTTATACTAAATAGGTGTTTTTATAGTTATCATGTCCACTTAAAAACATTTGTTAGCAATTTGATAGGTAAAGCTTAATATGTTCTATATATGCATATGTCTGTGTATTTATGCATGTATGTGTTTTGCGACTCCAATTTCTTCACTCTCACACATTAGGGAGAAGGGAAGATATATTAGGTCATATGAATTTTCATATTCTCCTATATCACAATCAACATTTTATTATGGATAAGATTAGAGATGTAATTGGGAAATATTAAGAAATTATTATAATAGTTTAAATTTATTTATATATTTTTATGTAATATTATGATCATAATTTTATGAGACATCAAACCTCAATTGTTTTATAATTAATATGAGTATCCAAATCCTTTTTTAATACTATCTCAAAATATACTATCTTAACATATGAATATAAATATAAATATAACATGGGAATGGAATGAGGAGAAAGAAAAGGAGAGAAAAGATGAATAGAGGATCCAAATTCTTTTCTAATTCTACTATAATCTATAATTTAATATAATTTTATAATTGAAAATTAAAAATAATAAAAGCTGATAACATAATGTAGAATTTTTTTTCAATAAACCTTTAAGAAATTATATAATTAACTAAAAGAAAAATAAATTTTAGAATAAGGAAATTTTTTATTATATATATTAATTTTATAACGTAAAATTTATATCAATATTTTAATTTTTTCTAAAAAGACAATTATAAATATTATACTTATTATAGATTAATATTATATTTTAAAATTTAATATATATTGAAATGCATATAAATGTATATACGTTGATATTTATATATTAATATTATATTTATAAATTTATTTACATTACATGTATTAAAATATTTTGATATATCATAGTTAATATATATAGATATATGTGTATGTTATGTTTAATATATATATATGTATATTATGTTTAATATATGAGTGTATAATTTTGTATAAAAAGATTACAATTTCATTTTAGCTCACACGCAAAGAGGAGATTTAGGGTTCAAATCTAGGGGGAGACACTTATACAAGGAGAAAAAATTGGTAGGTGACATGATGCAATGAGGCATTGACATATGGCAAGCGAGATGACCACGGCACGGCAACATGTGACAGGCTAGGTGATAACGTGGTGATGATATGGTAGTGGTTGTTTGGCCGTTGATGACATGGTGTAACTATATAATTAATATTTTTTTGACACTGATAGTTTTTTGTTATCATTGAAAGTACTAATGGTGAAAATAGTCATCGCCAAAAGTTTATTTTCAGCGATAATAATTTCTATTTTTAGCAACAACTCATTTTGTCGTCAGTGATAAATATTAGTAACAATAGTTGAAGTAACGACTTGGTGACGATTTTGGTAATTTTTTGACTTTCAGCAGCAATTTTGTTTGCTGTCGAAAGTCAATTTTTTTGTAGTGATTTTATGCGTATTAGATTTTTCATAATCCATTAATTTATTGAAAACAAAAATCATATCAAATTCTGCATATTTTATTATAAATTACATACAGACACTCCATATATACTTTATTGTATGTGCTTATTTGATGATTGTCTTGAAGGCCAGAATTTTATCATCCACGTTTACATTAATTATTATTAGGATTCATAATGAATAGGATGCTAGAAGTGCAGGACCTTCTAAAGAAGAGCTAGAAGGGTTCAAAAAGAAAAGTTCTGGTTTGAAGAAAAGTTTAACATTAAGAACTCATATGGGTTAATAATATATTCTAAGTAGTTTCAAAAATTAAATTTTTTCTCAAGGATCAGATTTACCTTTAGTTTTTGCTAAAATTAATTGCTCAGGATTCTAGATACATGAAATGTTAAAATGTGTGTTTTTTTTAAATATAGCATCAATGATAATTTTTTGTTCTTAAAAGAAATCTTGATTTTTAAAATATTTTAGCATAATTATAGTTCTCCCCTAAGAAAGACTTGTGCCCACCTAATTATGTACTTGATCTCCCATGAAGTCTCTAATATATATTTCTTTTTCTTAAAACTGTTTTTTAGTAGAAAGATATGAGATTTTGTAGTTTGACATGCCAGTGGTGATGAATTGTATATCTTTCTATGGAATTTAGGAAACAAATTGAGTTTTTCTTTTGTTGTGCCCGAGGTTACATATGAAAATTATCTTTTATTTTCAGAAAGAACTGTACTGTCATCAATATTTATTGATGGATCTGACTTTTGCTTTTTAATATAGACATACATTGCTTTTCATTTTTCTGACCATTTTAATCATGTGATGTGTTAATTCTCTCTCTGTTTTTTTTCCTAAATACCAAGTTAGGTGTTTTGTTACCCATGGGCAAAAATCCCAGTCTGTTTGTTTTCCTAATACAAATTGCAATTTGTTGACAGCATGTAATAATTGTTGCTGATAGCAATTTAGACATTGAAGGAATAACTGATTTTTCACAAACCAAAGTAACAAATTATTGTAGCGCATTGGTTGACTTTTCTTTGTTCACAAAAGAACAGTCTTAGACTACATCTAACACTGAAATACAATTCATGAGAAGTAGAATTTTATTAGCGCAGAAATTTATAATAATAAAATATCTAAAGTGCCATTTTTTTTAGCCCATTCTTTAGGAGTGTTTGGGTAAAAACAAAACTATGGTTTTAGAAGTATTTTTACAGTATGCGAAGTAAATATGTGAAGGAGTTTACATCGATTTGCGGAAAAGTGCTTCTGAAAAGTGATTATGAGGTTACCCAAACACCCATTTTGTTGCGTTCAAGTTCGACTTGTTTCCCCAAAACCAACAGCATTTTTATTTGATTTAGCTCCCTTAATGCACCCACCATACATCCTTGCTTTGGGAGATTATACTAAACAAGCAAGTCCAATATCAAATAATGAAATTAGAGTCTTCTTATGATTGGGATGCACAAGAGTCACGTCCTCCATCCTAATTTCTCCTCCAACTACTCATGTTGTGTGTTGTAATTGTTGGGGTAGAAGAGCTCTGTCCACAATCCCCAAAAAAAAAAAAAATTGTTTGGAAATGCAGCTTTGATGCAATTGTTGAGATTGTGGCCGTCTTCAAACATTAGATTTGTTGGTCTTTCGCTTGTTAACATTTCCGAAATAAGAATAGTTTCTATGGAGCAATCACACCAAAATTGGGATGAATTGAGGATCTTTCTTGGGTTACTGGCAAAATACCATATCAATGGGGGCTCTTGAGAAGTGGCTATAGCTTTCTGTCAATAATTTAACAGCAGAAATCCCAATGTCTCTATGAAATCTTACTTCCCTCACCTACCTTGCAATAGCCTATACTAATTTGGAAGGAAGCATGCCATAAGAGATAGGCCACTTGAAGGACTTCAATTTCTCTGCAGCATCAGTGAATAGTTTGTCAGGTGCTCTTCCTTCTTCACTTCAATAGCACAAATTCCATGAACAGAAGTAATAAATTAATCAAATTATTCAACATCTCATGTAATTAATTAATTCTGATATTATCTCATTGTCTACGTGTGATCCTGAAAAAGACACAAAACATATTTTAGGGTTTAATTAACTCGTCTTCTCCTAATTAAAACATGAATCGCTTTTAATTATCTGAATATGTAACCTTCACAGAAGGTCATGGAGATTGGGACATCCTTTGAACATCTGTATTCTTATATAACATTAATTAGAAAATGGTACATTCTTAATTATAACACGTAATTAAATATTAAAGATAGTACTAATTCACCGTATTAGGTTGAATATCAAACAAATTATAATTGACTCATTCAGTCATCCACTTACGCAGGTCAACAAAACATTAAGCAATGGGGATAAGGTCATCCATCTATGACTTATATGTAAAATGTCAATAGACCAGAATCATAAAAATAAATAAATAAATAAAAGTACGTGATAGGCCAATATTCTAATTAACATTTCGGATATCACTTTCAAGGAAAATATAATATACTGAGTTCAAATGCCTGTGGCTCTATTATTATGTGAAAGGCGGCTGGCCTAATAAACAATCATTGGCAAAGAATTAGAAAAATAGTTAATTTAGTTGATTACATTAAAAATATCAACAATTTATATGATTTTTTTTTGACAAAATTACCAAACCCTACTCTTTTAATTTCTTTTCCCCTAATTAATTAAATGTGGAGTAATTAAAAGTAAGGGTGTTCGGTTTGTCCCGTCTCGGTCCTGATGAGTTCGGGACGGAGCAAAAAAAATTTTAGGACAGGACAAGTACGGGACGGGACGGGACAGGAACAGTGACAATGACGGGAGGGGACACGGGACGGGGTTGTCCCGTCCCGTCCCGTCCTAGGGTTTTTTTTTAAAAAAAAAATTCTTTATTAATAATAATTATTAGATTATTTAATTTACTTAATAATAATAATAATTATTATTATAGTATTTTTAGCTCTTAAGTTGTAGTATTATCTCAACAATATCTCATTCCTCAATAAAATAATTCATAAAGCTATTATATAGTGTTTCTTTTACTGTTTTTTTACAGTATTGTTTTTACATCCTTTTTATACTATATAATTGAGCTTTCTACATAATATTTTTTATAATATTTTTATCTTTAGAAGTCCAATAAAAAATAAACATTATAACATAAAAAATTCACATAAAAAATTATAGTATTTAAAAAAAAAAGAGGGGGAAAGGGACTTCCCGTCCTATCTTGGTCCCAACAACCAGGACGAGACGGGACACGGGACTAAAACCCTGTCCCGTCCCTGTTCACTGGGATGGGACCAAGCCTGTCTCGGTCCCATCTCGTGAACACCCCTAATTAAGAGCATTTTTTTTAAAAGAAAAAATTTAGTGTAGTAGATATTTTGTAAATAAATTCTTATTAAAAGAATCAAGACAAATTTTCTATCCTGTAAAAAATATTAAAAGCAGTAAATTAGTTTATTATTTTATTAAAACTAATATTTAATTTGATTAAATAGAAAAGTAAACGAGTAAAGTAAATGACCTCTATGTTGCATAAAAATGGCTTAAAAAAACAAAGGCTGAATCTAATTCCATGGCAATATTCTAAATTAACAGACAGAAAGTATAACAGAGGAAAAGTGTGGAAAACAGAGCTTGCTGGTAGTCCATAGAGTTCAATTACTATTGAGGACTTAACATCCCGAAGCCCAAACCACTGATCATCAAAATCATAGACTCTCCTTCAAATTGCCCCTTTTAATATGTGAGAGAAACTCGGGATGGGTCATGGGTGTATATTTGAGTTCTAATTTTTTTTAAGGTTTAAAGACCTTGTTTTGATAAAAGCATGGCTCAAAGCAGGGGTGCCCAAAAACAGAGTGAGACCAGAGATACCCATCCACGTCTATATTTATCGCATTTTTGTTTTTTGTTAATTGATGTTTTGGTGTCCAGGTGAGTGGTGGAGAAGCTAAAGGCATTTAAGAGCGGAGCATCTCGAATCTGGCCATTGTAGATGGGATGGAAAGCGAGGCTTGGGAAAGAGGATGGTAAGAACAGGGGAAGGCAGAGGAGAGATTCTGTTCCGGAATCGGTAAATCTGCACCTTAACTAAAATGCTAGTTGTCACGGTTTATTGTCATTTTATATAATTTTTTTTTACCAGCGTCATTTTATATAATTAAAGTTGTTATTTTTTAAAACTCAAATAGTCATTAATCCTAAGATTACCTATTTCTTAATAACTCGCTAGTTCCCCGTGATAGAGGGTTTTTTTTTTTTTTAATTGAGCACCAATTCCAACCTGCTTCTACAAGCAATTGGATTTCTTAAGTCAAGCTTCAAGATTTTGGTTGGAAACAAGTTCAAATCAAGTGTCAGGCTTCAAGAGCTTCAAGAATTTCCCAAGAATTAGATGAATCATTCCCGAGCTGTTTTCCTCTAAGAGCGCTGCTTACATATGTGTGGATGGAAATAAACTACTACTTCAAATGAGTCTTCTTCTTTTTTTTTTTAAGTATTAATTCATTTGAAGAGAAAACAATACTGAAGATTGTGACAATCACGGTGTGGAATGGTCAAAAACCCCATATTTACACTTATTATAGTTTTCTCCTTCTATCAGTGCGCTCTATATTTGTGAATTAAAAATTCAGATTTTTTTCCTTCATTTCACATTTGTTGAACGCAAAAATCACACATTTTATTTTAAGAAAAAAAATTTAGGTCAAGTTTCTGATGTATATTATGTCAAGTTTTCCAATCCTACATGACCATATATCTTTTTCTGTTTTATGTGAATTTATAATTAAATGCTATTAAATGCTAATATTTCAAAAATAAGACATATGGTCATGTGTTATTGAAAAAACTTGACATAATGAATATAACAAATTTGATGTAAGCGTTTTTCTTTATTTTAAATTACATACAGACACTCCCTATGTCATTTTATGTATGCCTGTCTTGAAGGCCTGAAATTTATCATGCACTTTCACATTAATTATTACTTTTGTTGTGCCTGAGGCTGTATTTTCATATTTTCTTTCATGTTTATTCAGAACTGTATTATCATCAATATCGTTACATTTCTTCTCATTTCTCAGAGCCATTAAATTATGTAATTTTTTTCGTTCTCTGCTATTTCTTTTAATACCAACTTAGGTGTATTTGTACCCATGGGCAAAAATTACAATCTATTTGTTTTACTAATACGAGTTGCAATTTGGCAGCAACGCGTAGAGCCTCAATAAATACAATTGTAAGATTAACATTTACATCATAGCATGTAGTAATATCGATGGATATTTAGACACTGAAGGAGCAGCTGCATGATTCACGTACCAAAGTAACACTTTATTCTAGCACAATCATTGACATTAATTTGTTCATAAAAGAAGAGTCTTAAAGAAGATCTGAGATTGAAATATAGTTCATGAAAAGTAAGGAACTTTCTCAGGGCAGAAATTTATCATGACAACATATTAAAAGTGGCATCTGAAGTTTATTCTTTGACGTTGCAGTCAATTTTGACTTCTTTCCCCAAGAGCAAGAGCATTTTTAATTTGATTTAGCTCCCTTAGTACACCCATCATGTTCATCCTTTTTTTAGAAGATTCTACTGAACAAGCAAGTCCAATTTCAAACAGTAAAATTAGAATCTTCTCATGGTGGGGATGCACAAGAGCCACCTCCTCCATCCTAATTTCTCCTTTAGCTACTATTGTTGTTTGTTGTACTTGCTGGCATACAAGAGTTGTGTCCACGATCTTCAAAAGATTGTTTGGAAATGCAGCTTTGACGTAACTATGAAGATTGTGGCCATCTTCAAATATTAGATCTGTTGGTCTTTTTCCGGTTAACATTTCCAAAATAAGAATACCAAAAGAATAGATGTCACCTTGTATTGATACCTCAGAAGTTATTCCATACTCTGAAATGTGTTAGGATATGGTTAATGTTTAGAAATTCACTGTGTTGAAATTAACAAAATAAAAAGAAGATTTCATAAAAGGAATGGAATTTACAAGAACTTCAAGCCAATAAAGATGTTACCTGGAGGAGCATAGCCAATCGTTCCTTTTATTATAGATGTGCTTGCTTGTTTTTGAGAACTACCATTAAGGGTTGCAAGTAGTTTTGCTAACCCAAAATCACTTACATGAGCTACCATATCATCATCAAGAAGGACATTGCTAGGCTTTAAGTCACAATGGACAATTGGTTGCTCATTTTCATAATGAAGATAATGTAGTGCCGATGCAACATCATATATAACATTAAATCTTTGACAAATATCTAATGTTGACTGAGGTACGCTTCCTTGATTGTGATGTAACCATTTCTCAAGGCTTCTGTTTGACATGTACTCAAACACTAGTGCCTTAAATTCTTGTCCCTTATAATCAATGCTTGAGCAACATGTTAAAATTTTTAGCAAATTTCGATGCCTTATGTTTCTCAATGCATTACATTCTGAAATGAAACTCTTTTGAGCTCCGTTCTTTTGAAGGTTCAGTACCTTTATTGCAACAACTTTATCTTTCAATTCTAGCCTTCCTTTATATACTGAGCCAAAACTTCCAAATTCAATCAAATTGTTGGTGGAGAAACCTTTAGTTGCCATGTGTAGATTTTGATATGACACCTTGGGAAATTGTTCAATTACAGGTGAGCTTGAAGATGATTTCCTGTTTCTTTCTCGCCTCCAATAGAGACCAAACAAAATTATAAGAAAAAGAGAAGAGGCCACACAAATCAAAATAATCATGAGCTTCAGATTATGTTTTGTTTGTGTGTCAACTCTCTTAGGGCATGGGGGTAAGTGCAACTTAGAAATTCCCCCACAAAGATTGATATTTCCAGAAATTGATATTGCACTTGCATTGCTGAAAACCCCTTCTGTTGGCACCTCACCATCAAACTTATTGAAGGAAACATTTAAGTATTGAAGAGAAGAAATGTTTTGTAGGCCAGCTAGCATAGGCCCAGATAGGTTATTTTGTGATAAATCCAAATGCTCAAGACCTTTCATCAAAGCTAGAGAAGGAGGCATGGGCCCATTGAAGGAATTTCCTTGCAAGTTAAGGTATTCCATACTTGTGCACTCTCCTATGGTTAAAGGAATCTCTCTGGAAAGATTATTTCTAGAGATATCCAACTTGCCAAGGTTTTTAAGATTTCCTACCTCAATTGGCAAAGATCCATTAAATGAGTTGTGAGATAAGTTTAGTGAAATGGACAAGGAGGGGAGACCAAAAATCTGCAAGGGTATAGCTCCATTGAAATTGTTTTCTGAAACGTCTAGCTCTTGCAAATTTTTCATGTTCCCAGTTGTGGTAGGAATTTTTCCGTCAAGAATATTCATTGAAATTCTTAGCGCAGACAATTGGCTAAGGTTCCCTAAGGAAGCTGGTATCTCTCCTGAGAGTTGGTTTTTCTCAAATGCTAACCCTTGTATCCTGTGAAGATTGCCGAAAGAAACTGGAATGATGCCAGAAAAGTTGTTTTTTCCTAGACTCAAGAGAATTAAATTTGTCAATTTTCCTAAACTATCAGGAATAGGACCATATATCAGATTATCAATCAAGTATAGTTCACTAAGTTGGGTTGACAAATTTCCTATGTTGCTGGGTAAAGTGCCTATGAATTGGTTTCTAGACAAAGCTAATATTTCTAATTTACTACAGTTTGTTAGAGATGTTATGAAATCCATGTTCTTGTTGGAACCATTACCAAGATTATTAGAATCTAAATTAAGTATCATCAAATCTTTTAGGTTTCCTAGACTTGGAACTTTTCCAACAAAATAGTTACCAGAAATATCAACCTGTTGAAGAGAAGAGGCATTTGTGATGGAATTTGGGATTGAACCTGAAATTTGATTCCCACCTATGAAAAAGAGTTTCAAATTAGTGAGGATGGAGAACATGCTGTTTGGAAGTCGAGTGCCATTGAGATAGTTTCCAGGTACTGATATCATAGAAAGAGATGATAGATTGTAAAGTGAAAAAGGAAAAGCCCCAGACAAAATATTCTCTGATGCTTCAAAATATATCAAGTTCTTCAATTGGCCTATCTCCTCCGGTATGCTTCCTTCCAACTTATTATCCCCCATTCCAAGATAAGTGAGCGAAGTAAGATTCCATATAGATAATGGGATCTTTCCAGTTAAATTGTTGCCAAAAAGTTGCAACTGTTCAAGCTTCTGAAGAGCCCCTAACTGATATGGTATTGTACCACTAAGACTATTCCTTCTCAAACTAAAGATCCTCAATTCAGTACAACTTGTCAAGTTCCAGGGAATCTCTCCTGTCAATGTGTTGCTTGGGAGCAAGATTTTCTTTAGCCTGAACAAATGTCCCAACTCTGGTGGAATTTCTCCATGGAAACTATTGTTTGAAAGGGAGAGATATCTCACGAAAGAGAGATTGCCAATGTGGGGCGATATGATCCCACCAAGCTGATAGCCTCCCAAATTCAACTTGGTGACTCGCTGATGCTTGTGGCCGCATGTGATTCCAGTCCAACTGCAGAAGTGTTTCGAACTATTCCAAGAGCTCAAGATTTCATGAGGATCATCAGTTATTGATTCTTTAAACTTGAGCAATGCCAAATAATCAGTCTCATTTGATGCAGCTCTAACATGCTGGAAGCAAAGCAAGTTTATGTAGAAGATGACAAGGATTAATGGTTGAAGGTAGTATTTGGAAAGAAATGAAAATGAACCGGGGGCAAAAGCCATGGTCATGCTGAAGTGTGTAAATGGTTTTGTGGATTCATATATTGAAATGGTATGCTGCTTTTAATTTATAGGAGCTTTAGTCTGTTATTAATTAAACTTAATACTACAATGCATCCAAATTATGCGCCGTGTTTAATTTCCAATGAATTTTCACAGCCTAATATCTTGACTTTATACAACGCATTTTATATTATTAAAAATATTCAAATAGAAAATTGAGTGTATTGAAAAACTGAAGGTGAAGAGCGTGAATGCTTTGCAGAGACGTGTATTGAAACTAGAGCTTTGTCCTTTTTTTGACCTGAGATTAGAGCTTTGTTCGTAGCTTATGTTTTGCCTTTTTCATTTGAGTCTTGACGACGTACAGGTGCCATACTGTCATGAGTTATCGCAGCGGTCCTACAGTTTACTTTTGGCTTTTTGACTGAAATACTATAAACAGCAAAACATAATGTTCGAATACTGCATTATCAAAATTATTTACTCAAATGCTATGCGCAAAATAGTTCTTAAAGAACGAGTTTAATTTACAACACAACTTTATCTTGATTAAAACGATTTCTAAATTGATTTCATTTTTTTAATATTTTTCCGCTTCTTAATATAAGACTTATTTAATTAATTTGATTAGATTAATAAAGTTAGATAAGTTAGTTAATTATAAGAAATATAATATGTTTTTCTTAAAATACTATAATCATTTTTCTTAATATTCTTATTCTCTTACTTACTTGATTATAATTGAGAGAATATTCATAGAGATAATTTTAAAAAAATTAATAAATATAAAAAATAAATCTTATATTTAAGACTAAAATTAACTTAATAATTAAATCTCATAATAAAAACTAGAAGAATATTTTGTTTTTCAAAAAAAGCAGGCTGTCCTCTGTCACTTCTATTATAGCCTCCCCTCAAATCAACTCCCCACCGCTCCTTCCTTTTTCCTCCCCTTTTCCCTTCTGCTTCCCTAGTAAGTCCCCGTGGGTTACACACACGCGCATACATATACATATATATATAATTTAAAACTAATTACTTCATATGCTTGTATATATAAATAAAATTATTTTTTTTTGCTGTAACTTAAAATATCCTCATGTTATTTTAGATTTGATACTAATTTATGTTAAATTCAAATTTATGTTTTTTATCTTACAAGGATGAGACTATTTACCATATTAACAACAGCTTGTACATCATGAGCATTGTTTTTAATTTATTTAGGATTGATAATTGTACGTATTTATGTCTTTAAAGAAATTAATTGAGTTTCCTTAAGTTATCTCTTCAACCATCTACATTGAAAATTACGTGCAATAAATCATCAATAGAAATAATTTTATAATGACCACATGTAATTAGAGGACTTGATATAGTAAATATACAAATTTTACATAAATATTTTTATAAATTAATATATGTGCATTATAATATTTATTTAATTAATTAATGCATCAAATTTTTAATGAGTTACTCAATAAATTAAAATAACTTGATTAATAATTTAAAAATTAATATTTTAAATAATTACAGAATATTTTTTATATTTATAATTCACTATTTTACAGAAAATTAATTTTGCAAGGAAATTAAATACAATCAAGCTCCAAGGGGCTTGAGAATACAATTCCTAAAAGTCTAAAACTTTTATAAATAAATTAAATGACCATGACTTATTTATATTTTTTCTGAAAAAAATTTCAAAAAAAAAAGTCTTGAATTTTGAAATTTCAAATCCATCATATTTACTGATTATACTTGAAAAATATATAATAATATATTTTCGTAATAATTCCTAATTTATCATTTAGTAATTTTCAGAATATTTTATTGTCCTTTTTTAAAATAGATTTTTTGTTCATTTCATCACAATAAAATCACTGCTTTTGGTTTCCAACCTTAACCATTCTTGTTCTTTCTGAAAAACGCGTACAAAAAAAGAATGAAATTAATTTTATTCTATAATAAAACTAATTCCAAATATATATATTTTTGTGTAAAGGATCAAAATGCATTGCGAGCAGAAAGTAAGACCCGAGGACATGAAAAAGAGGGATGAGCATTTAAGGGGTAGCATCTTGAGTAGTTACAATAATAACTTGGATAAAAAAACACCCAGCACCCCAATCTTCTTTTTTTTTTAGGAGCGCCTACCACCTCAATCTTTTTTTTAGTGCAATTTTACCTGTCATCTTTTTTTTTTTAGTGCAATTGAACTCAATTCCAACGGATCCCTTAACGTCTGTTAAGAAATTTTTTTTTATAAGTCCACATCAGCACGGCTAAGAGGATGAAAACTGACAGATAATACAAAAGAAGGGAAAACACAAACCGAGCTTGTGCGACCACTTTGCAAGCACCGGAACCCCACCTATTTGTGTGATTGGGAACACTAGCATCTAGTGAAGGAGAAGGCAACAAATTCATGTGAGGAAAGTTGTCTTGATTTGGAAAGGTAACAACCTTACTTTTGTTTTCCTTGTATGGTCCCACGTTTGAAATCGGGTTTGTTGAAAGGAGTTTTATAATAAAAAAATGACGAGAGATGCGAACCTGGGAAATGATGTGGACGAAGATGATATGGCGTGGGATGAAGATGATGTGGCGTGGGATGTGTCAGTTGCCAAAGATGATGTGGCGGTCCATTTGTCGGTGATTGAAGATGATCTGGAGATCGTCAATTGCTCTAACATCAATGTAGGGACAAGGAAGCTGCGTTGAGGAACAAGATATGAAGTTCAACATATTGGTAAGGCTCATATAGTTGAAAGAATTTCTGAAGTAGTTTGAGAAGGATAATCAACTGCATTAATATCATGATGAATTCGAATGATAAGAATTTATTCAATTACAATCAGGTATGTGATTATCGTTTGGCTACGAAGTTGGGGCTGTCTAAGATCAAATGTCATGAATATGTACTCGAGAAGACTAAAGATCAGTTCTTGAATATGTATTCGAGAAGACTAGTTTTCAAATATGTATTCGAGAAGACCACTTCTCTAATATATATTCAAGAATTGGAGCCCATTCTCGATGCTTAGCTAACTAGCTCCAATGCTTGCTAAGGTCGATTTTACCTTAGCAATGGAGATTTTTTATTCACTGTCTTCCTCGCAACCTTCACTGCTGGAATTTGCAATTAGTTTAGGGTTTCAATGCTTGCAAAGTCAAATTGCTCCTCTAAAACAAAAGAGATGGAGTATGATGGAAAACAAAAGTAAAATTTCAAAGTAAGGTTGTTACCTTCCCAAATCAAGACAACTTTCCTCGCACGAATTTGTTGCCTTATCCTTCACCAAATGCTAGTGTTCCCAATCGCACAAACAGGTGGGGTTCTGGTGCTTGCAGAGTGGGTGCACGAGTTCGGTTTGTTTTTTCTCTTCTTTGTATTATCTGTCAATTTTCATCCTCTTAGCCGTACTGATGTGGACTTATTAAAAAAAATTTCTTAACAGACATTAGGGGGTCTGTTGGAATTGGGTTAAATTGCACTAAAAAAAAATAGATGATGGGTAAAATTGCACTGAAAAAAAGATTGGGGTGGTGGGTGCTCCTAAAAAAAACGATTGGGGTGCTGGATGTCCCTTTACCCTAATAACTTTACAAAACTTTTGAAGTAAAAACGGGGGAAAATGGCAATTAGGTCTCACTCAAGAAAATTAAATACAAATAGGTCCCTTGAAATCTTGAAATTATTTTAAAGTCCCAAATTTTTTTTATTTACTTACCAAAATACCCTTCTTGTTTTTTTTTTAAAGTTTGCATTGACAACTGAAAAAGCAGTGGCTGACAACTCAGGATGCAAGGATTGACAACTATCGCGACTGGTTTGACAACTTATGGTGTGATATGCTGAGAAAATGTGTTGTCAAACCAGCTGCGATAGTTGTCAATCCTTGCACCCTGAGTTGTCAACCACTGCTCTTTCAGTTGTCAATATAAATTTAAAAAAAGAAGAAGGGTGATTTGGTAATTAAACAAATAAAATTTATTACAAAAAGGTCCTTTGGGACTTCAGAATAATTTCATGATTTCAAGGGACTTTTTTGTATTTAATTCCCTTTTAGAGCCGGGAATCAGGGCCGGCCCGGCCCTCCAGGGCTGGCCCTTCAGGGCTGGCGGGCTTAAAAGGGCCGGGCCTCCAGGGCTGAAATTTTAAAAATACCCCAATTTGTTAAGTCCGGCCCTTAAGCTACAGGGCCAGGGCCGGCCCGCGGGCTTTTGGCCCGTTTAAGGAAAAATACTATTTTTTTATATTTATCAAATTTTTTATAAAAATATAAAATAAACCAATGAAATTATTAATAAAAGACATAAATATGAATAAAATTAAGTCACAAATATAAAATATCATCATATATAAATATTCATCAACATCTAAGAACATCTAAAACATTCATTAACAAGATAACAACATCTAAAAGTTTTATCTATAATGCAATTGTGCAATAAATAAACACTGTCATTAATCTTTTGAAACTTCATCATCACTATAATTAATTACTTTTCTTCATAAGTATGCTTTTCTTTCGTAACAAAAATATCAAGTTTTTCTTCTTTATAAGAATTTTATTTTTGAATTTTGCAATCTAACTATTATTTTACTTTAATGTGAGAAACATTGTTGTTGAAACTCATGAATTTCTAATTCAAATTATAGAATCACAAGTTATATAAGTATAAAAATATTCTATTATCAAATATATATAGTTTAAAAATATCAACGCATATAATATAAATCAAATCATTATTAAAGTCCAAATTAACCGATTTTTTAAAAATTTAATTAGATAAATTATTGTCTAAAACTAAATTTAATTTTAAAATGATAATAATAACTAAATATTTGAAATATTATTAACAATGTAAAAAATTAATAACATTAATATTATATAAAAAAATTTAAAAAATAAAAAAATTACAAAAGGGCTTAAAAGGGCCGGCCCGCGGCCCTTCAGGGCCAGCCCTCCAGGGCTTGTTTCTCATTTTAAGAGAAAAATATCAAGCCCGGCCCTCGTAATTTCAGGGCCTAAACGGGCCGGCCCGATGGGCTCAGCCCGTTTTCCCGGCTCTACTTATAAATAGGACCAGAGGAGTAGTAATTTTCAACTTTTTTTTATGTCATTTTTCTAATAAAATATTTTAAGACACAATTTATTGCCTTTTTTTGGGTACACACACAATTTATTACTTTAATTAGAAAAAATGTCTACTCTAAATTCTATCATTGACAAGTTTATAAATTATATGTAAAATGATACCAAACAAATTCCAAAGCTGACATGGATTATCTTATGACTGAGAACACAACTTGAGTTCAAAATATTATCTCTGATCATTAATATAATACTTACATAATTAATTTACATATATTAAAGAAAGAAAGAAATCTGAGGTCAACTTTCTTAAATTCATTATATCAAGTTCTCATGACCATATGCCCCTTTTTTTTTTTTTTTGCTTTATGTGATCCTATAATTAAATACTATTAAATGTTAATATTTTAAAGGAAAAAAGGGACCCATTTAATGGCATTTAATTGGATAACTTGGCATAACGAATATAAGAACCTTAATATAAGTATTATTTTTTATAGAAATTAGTTAAATTAGTTATTTATAATAAATGTGTGTTGGTTTCTCCAACCTATCCTCTTTTAATTATGTATATTAGAACTACTCCTTAATTAGAAGTCACCTTGATATGTGTAACCAATGATACTTTGAGTAAAACATTATAAATTTGAAAAGCAAAATGAATTAGAATATTTTATTTAAAATTAAAATAAACTTTTTGTTTAGCTTCTATATTTAGAAGCAGAAATAATATTTTCTAATTTTCCAAAGGTATTAGACAACCTACGTAACTTGAGTGTACTGAATTGTCACACGTCAAGTGTATAAAACGTCCATTAGCAGTTAAAAAAGTGAAGGGGATTGTGAAGTATGAACGGCTTAAAATAGTGTTTGATAATAATTAGACAACGAATACGTGTTGACGAACATCACACACAATAGCTGCAAATTTCTTTGCTAGATGTCACATATAGGGGCAGAAATAATTTAAAGTATAAAACAATAAGTCAGACAAATAAATAGGATTGGTTAAGTGAACCGCAAAATTCAGTAAGAATACAAATTATTTTGAAAGGATTTTATTCATTTATTAATTTTGTTGCAAGAATTCTTTGTCAAGGTTTGCGCAAATTGGTTTTCTAAATCTTCAAAGTAATTGAATCAAGTACCTTGCGTGAAGAATTTGTGTGCTTATTTATTTTGTCAGCATTTAGATTAGTATTAATTTTTTTATGGAAAAAAAGAAGATTAGTATTAAATTGATTATGTTTTCTCAGCTTTCACAAATTATATAATTACAAAAATTGCTTAGAAATATATACGTAGGATTAAAAATTATTTCGATTTTAACCAATACGGATTAGGTTCAGATCTCCACTACAAGAGATCTTATATTTGCTAGTACTGTAGATAATAATCAATAAAACGATACCTGTATTTGATTAATAAAAAAAATACATTAATTTTCAATTAAATTATGACATGTGTCTAGTTTGAAAAATCGTATTGTAGAAGAATTTGATGAATCATTCCCTGAACCATTTTCTTCTAAAGTTACGTTTGGTAAGAAGTATTGAAAGTGAGAGATTGAGATTGGGATTGCAATTGAGAAAATCTATTAAAACAGTATTTAGTATAAGGGATTGCTTCTTATATGGAATTAGTCAAACCATGTACGTGGGATTAGAGAATATCATAGGGGAAGTAGTATTTTCCAATCCCACTTTTATAGGTTTGTCTAATATCATATAACAAGTAATTACTCCTGCTAAATACTATTTTAATGATTTTTTTCAATTACAATCACAATCCCTCATTTTCAATATTTTCTACCAAACGGACCTAAGAGCATTGCTAATGACATATGTGTCGGTGGAAGTTATTTGAAGGGAAAAAGAACGCTGAAGAAATTTATAACGGGGTCAAAACATTCCATGTTTACATTTATTATATAAGTGAGGCAAATTAATTTGGGTAACAAATAATAAATATCAATATTTTAAAATAATTTAACAAAATTTTTAATCTATTCAAATTAATCAATTAGATTTTATATTAATTGCACGTAGTATCACACTAATCGCCCTTTGGGCTCTATAACATGCATACGCTTAAAAATTTTCAACCAACAGCGTGTTTTTATTGTTTAGTGTTCTTATAATGACAGTTCACAGTTCAGTTTTTAAAAATAAAAAATATTTATTAAATCTAGCTGAAATAATTAAAACTAAAATTAGGCCTGCATCTATTTTTAATTTTTCTTTTTATCTACCAAAGTATATTCTAGACTTTTAAAAAATATTTAGAAATATTAAATTTGACCTCTTAACTTGATTAGGAATTTGTTAAAAGTATATATTTAACTTAAAATTTTGATATTTTAGTTAGATTTAATTAGAATTCTCCATAAAAGTTATATTGCTTTGATTCTATAAAAATACTAAAAATAACAAATTTAACCAGAGAGAAAGAAACATACAGATTTGAACAAAAGGAACAACTTAATTACTCACAATTATTTTGCCAGAAAACTAATGTCTCAGATAATCCAGCCACTTATGCAGGTCATAAAATATTAAGTTAAGCAATGGGGATAAGGTCATCCACCCATGACTTATATGTAAAATGTAAATAGACCAGAATCATAAAAATAAATAAATAAATAAAGAATGTGATAGGCCAATATTCTAATTAACGCTTCAAACATCACTTTCAAGAAACACATGATATACTGAGTTCGAATTTGGTTTAAATGCCTGGGTCTATTATTATGTGAAAAGTCGCTGGCCTAATAAACAATCATTGGCAAAGAATTAGAAAAATTGTTAATTTAGTTAATTACATTAAGTTTATCAACAGTTTATATGATAATTTTGACAAACTTACCAGACACCCACTCTCTTGATTTATTTTCCCCTAATTAATTCAATGTGGAGTAATTAAGAGCATTTTTTAAAAGAAAAGATTTAGTGCAGTAGATATTTTTTCAGTAATTCTTATTAAAAGAATCAAGACAAATTTTCTATCCTGTAAAAAAATATCAGCAGCAGCAAATTAGTTTATTATTTTCTTAAAACTAATATTTAATTTAGTTAAATAGAAAAGTAAATGAGTAAAGTAAATGACTTCTATGTTGCATAAAAATGGCTAAAAAGTGGCTAAATTTAATTCCATTGCAATAGCCCAAATTAATAGACAGAAAGCATAACAGAGAAAAAATGTGGAAAACAGAGGTTGATGGTAGTCTATGGAGTTCAATTACTATTGAGGACCTATTATCCCAAGGTTCAAACCAATGATCATCAAAATCATAGACTCTCCTATTCAAATTCCCCCTTTTTGGATAAAAGCAAGGTTCATTATACCCATAAAAACGAGAGGGGGAAAAAAACGCATGGCTCAAAATAGAGGTGCCCAGAAACAGAGTGAAACCAGAAATGCCAATCCTCATTAATATATATTAAATATTCAAATTTTTGCTTCCCCAGAGCTTAACATTTTCCCCTTCCAATTTAATTTTCTAGGGAACACAAGACTTTGATAGCGTTCTCTCTAATCAATTAAATCATATATATAGAGTTCCAGCAAAATAAGTAAAAAAATGATAGAGTGGCGCGTATCTCAGAGTCACTTTTTACTAAAAGTAATTGCTTATGATTCTTGATGGCCACAATTTTAAAACATGCTTGTCTTTTAAAGAAATACAGAATCAATGATAGCTTTTGTGCTTAAAAGAAGTCTTGATTTTCAAAAAATTTATTATAGTTATATTTCCTCTGAGAAAGACATCAGTCATAGCAATTTAGACACTGAAGGAGTAGCTGATTCACCTACCAAAGTGACAATTTATTCTAACACATTCATTGACTTTTCTTCTTTCATAAAAAGTCATAACTGAGGATATGAGATTGAAATATGATTCATGACAAGTAAGGAATTTTATAAGGGCAGAAATTTATAACAACAACATATGTATAGTGGCATTTCAGGCTCATTTTTTCACCTTGCAATCAATTTCGACTTCTTTCCCCAAGACCAAAAGCATTTTTAATTTGATTTAGCTCAATTAGCATACCCATCATATTCATCCTTTTCTTTTGGAGATTTCACTCAACAAGCAAGTCCAATCTCAAATAGTAAAATTAGAGTCTTCTTATGATTAGGATGCATAAGAGCCATCTCTTTCATCGAGATTTTTCCTCCACTTCCTATTGTTATCTGTTGTATTTGTTGTGACATATAAGAGCTTTGTCCACAATCTCCAAAAGATTGTTTGGAAATGCAGCTTTGATGTAGTTATGAAGATTATGGCTATCTTCAAACATTGGGTCTATTGGTCTCTTTTCGGTTAACATTTCGAAAATAAGAATACCAAAAGAATGCACATCACCTTGAGTTGATACTTCAGAATTCATTCCATACTCTAAAATGAAGATGTTTCCAGGTGAAGATGAAGATGTTTCCTGTTTGTGTCTCGCCTCCAAAAGAATGCAAACAAAAATATCAATAAAAGAGAAAAGGCCACACAAATTACAACAACCATGAGCTTCAAATTGTGTTTTCTTTGTGTGTGAGCTTTCTTAGGGCATAGTGGTAAGTGGAGCTCATAAATACCATCACAAAGATTGATATTTCCAATAACTGGTATTGCACTTGCACTGCTGAAAACCCCTCCTTTTGGCACCTCACCATTAACCATATTGAAGGAAACATTTAAGTATTGAAGAACAGAATTGTTCTGTAGGCTGCTTAGTATTGATCCAGATAGGTTATTTTGAGATATATCTAAATGTGGAAGACCTTTAATCAAAGCTAGCGAAGGAGGCATGGGTCCACTGAACCAATTCCTTTGTAAGTTAAGATATTCCATAATTGTGAACTCTCCAATGGTTGAAGGAATCACTCCAGAAAGATTATTTTCAGAGATATCCAAAGCACCAAGGTTTTTAAGTGTTCCTACCTCAATAGGCAGAGATCTGTTCAATCAGTTGTGAGATAAGTTTTGTAAAATGGACAAGGAGGAAAGACCAAAATTTTAAAATAGCTCCATGAAAATTGTTTTCTGAAAGGTGTAGGCTTAGCAAACTTCTCATGTTTGCAATTATGGTAGGAATTTTTCCTTCAAGCATATTCCTTGACATTGACAGCAAAATCATCCACTAAGGTTTCCTAAGGAAGCTGGTATCTCTCCTCAGAGTTCGTTTCCCTCAAGAGCTAACTCGTTTATCTCATGTAAATTCCCAATAGAAGTTGGAATGGGGCTTGAGAATTCATTTTCTTCAAGATCTAAGGATGTTAAAATTGTGTACTTTCCTAAAGTATCAGGAGTAGTACCATATATCTGATTACCACCCAGGTATAGTCCCATGAGTTGGTTAGACAAATTTGTATGGAGTTGGATAAAATGCCCCCAAATTTGTTATAGGCCAAACTCAGTCTTTCAAGTTTGGCACAATTTTCAAGGATGTCATGAAATCAAAGTCACTATTTGAGTTGCTCCCAATATAATTAAATTCTAAATTTAGAATTTGTAGATCTTTTAGGTCTCCTGGATTGGGAACTTGACCCAAAAAAATGGTTGGAAGAAATATCAAAAAGTTCAAGTGAAGATTCATTTGAGATGGAATTTGGGATTGAACCTGAAATTTGATTCCCATATACGCCAAAACGTTTCAAACTTGCAAGGTTGGAGAACATGGTGTTTGGAAGTTGAGTGCCATTGAGATTGTTTGCTTCCACTGATATCAGAGTGAGAAATGATAGATTGTAAAGTGAAGAGGGAAGCGCACCAGACAAACTATTCTCTAGTACTGCAAAAAGTACCAAATTCTTCAAGTATGCTTTCTTCTGGTATGCTTTCTTCCAGGTTATTATGGCCTAGTCAAAGATGGGTGAGGGAAGTAAGATTCCATATAGACAATGGGATTTTTCCGATTAAATTATTGAAAGAAAGCTGCAACCTTTAAAGCTTCTCAAGAGCCCCCAACTAATATGGTATTTTACTAGTATGACTATGCGCATCCAAATGCAAGATCCTCAATTGGGTGCATTTCGTCAAGTTCAGTGGAATCTGTCTTGAGAGAAAGAGTGACTTTAGCCTGAATAAACGTTCCAATCCTGATGGGATTTCTCCATGGAGACTATTCTCTATAAGAGAGAGATTTCTCAAGAAAGAGAGATTGCGAATGTGAGGCGATATGATCCCACCTAGATGATAACCTCCTAAATTCAACTCATTGACTCGCTGATGCTTGTGGCCGCATGTGATTCCAGTCCAACTGCAGAAGTGGTTCGAACTATTCCAAGAGCTCAAGATTTCATGAGGGTCATTAGTTATTGATTCTTTAAACTTCGGCAATGCCAAATAATCAGTCTCATTTGACGCAGCTCTGACATGCTGGAAGCGAAGCAAGTTTATGCAGAAGATGATGATAAGGATTAATGGTTGAAGGTAGTATTTGGAAAGAAATGAAAATGAACTAATGGGGTCAAAAGCCATGGTTATGTTGAAGAGCGTAAATGGTTTTGTGGTTCTTATATCGGAATTGTGCTGCTTTTAATTTATAGGAGCTTTAGTTTGTTCTTAATTAGCCTTCGTTTTGCCATTTTCATTGACTTTATTTGATTGGGTGCTTTGTGTCGACTTCATTTTGTTGATTTACAGGAAAGGGACGCTTGAAGACCAAAGACATGTATGATGATGTTGATGTATGATATGGGTACATCGATCCTTCTATTTCTCAACAATATAATAAACAAACAAACAAATACTAATTAAATAACAATAAAAAGTGAAACTGGGGATATTAATCCCCATTTGAAAATTTAATTGGGGCATGGTCCTTAGGCTAGGAAAAGGTGAGGTCATGAGATTTTTTTGGGGAAAATAAGTAACCATATCAAATGACCATTTTACTCTTTGTGCAAATCCTTTTTCTCTATTTTCAAATTAACCCCCTTCGTGCAATCCATCTTTTCTATGTTTAACCTACTATCCTATATGCAAATTACATATGTGCAATGTACCTTTCCTTATATGCAATCTGTCTTCCTTATGTGCAACTAATTCTCTTGCAACTTATGTCCCATTGTGCAACCCACACTACTAGAGAAAAAACATTTAACGTCGCAAAATAACAGCGATTAAGAGGAAAAACGCCGTGGAAAAAAAAGCGGTGGCAATTTTATAAATAAATGGAATAACTCTTGATTTTCCACAGCGGTTATCTGTAAAACCGTCATGGAAAGTATTTTTAACGGCGGTTATTTGAATAACCGCCGTTAAAAATACTTTCCACGGCGGTTTTCCAGATAACCGCCGTGGAAAGTTCCAACTTAAACCCTACAATGCGTTCTGGTTCTCTTATTTTCATAGTCTCGACTTAGTGCGCCGTGGTCCCCCTCTGTCCCACCACCAAAAAACTTCCATTACCGGTCATTCCCTCCATTGTCCCGTCGTTTAAACTCCTCCATTTTGCTTGTGGGGTCTTGCTGCTATCCGCCGCCGCCCGCCGCCGTGGAGTCGCCCCTCTTTTCGCATTGAATCATCTCTACTCTGTGAGTATCCTCTTCTTTCATTTTCTTCAATTTTTTTTGGTTTCCTGGATGTTTTGGCCGTTAAAATCTGTTGTATTTGGAATGGGTATGTTAGTTTTACATTGTGGTTGGCTTATATTGTCGATTTTGCGTTTTTTATTTGGTTGAGTTGTTGATTGGGGGTATTGGATGTGAGAAAACCTCAATTCCTTCTTATGTATGGTATTAGAAACATGTTTAAAATTTTGAAGTTGATTAGTTTTGAATTTTTTGAATTTTTAATAATTTTTTGATATTTATTTCAAATTTTTGGTAAATTTTTTGAAATAAATTTTATAATCTAGTAATAAATAATCTGTTAATTGTTTTGTGATTTTTTTTCATTATGAACTTTTATTGATGATAAAGTGTTGTTTAAAATTTCATTATAAATGATATTGTTTGTGTTCCCGTTTTGTATTCAGAAATTTTTAGCTGTAAGAATCTCTATTCATTGAATTGGTTTGAAATTGAATTCTTAATTTTTTTTATTTATTATATTTCTTCAAATTTATCCTATTTTTAATTTTGTTACATTGTTATATTGGTTTGATTGATTGATTGATTGATTTGTTTAATTTTGTATACAAATTTAGGATTTGTTATAGGAAAAATTAGATTGAAAAATTATACAAATTTTTTATTTTTAAAAGGGAGACATTCCCTTTAATTTGTAATTAAGTGTTAGTCAATTTTAATTTATTGACTAACATTTAATTATTTTATTATTTCAATATTTGAATTGAGGAGTTACAATTGAGCTTGACAACTATGTTCATTGACTCTGTAAAACAATGGATCATAGTTGGATGAAAGCTAAGAGAATTAGTAAAGAATATGAGGATAGGGTTGAAAGGTTTCTTCAGTTTGCATAGAGAAATGCCCTTAATCAAAGAGATGGATTATACTATTGTCCTTGTGTCAAATGCCTAAACAATAGTCGGAGGAGTATTTCTGAGATAAAAGAGCATCTTATCTGTGATGGGATAAATTTGAGGTATACAAATTGGATATGGCATGGAGAAATTAGAAAGACTACACTATCTGGAAAGGAGAAGGCTGTGAATGAAGACTTTGGTGATAGAATTTCGGATATGTTTCATGACATAAGGTCTGAATCTTCTACACAGTTCTCTTCCACTTTCGAAACTTTGTGTAGTGATGTAGAAACACCTTTATACCCAGGGTGTAAAGATGATTACACAAGGTTGACAACCGTGTTGAAATTGATGAACTTGAATGCAAAAAATGGTTGGACCGATGCTAGTTTCACGGAATTACTTGAACTGCCGAGTGATATTTTTCCAAAGGGGAATTCACTTCCGAAACGAATGTATGAGGCAAAAAAGATTTTGTGTCCGATGGGTTTGGAATATGAAAAGATACATGCATGCCCTAATGACTGTATATTATTCAGAAATGAGTATGAAGGGTTGAATAAGTGCCCTAAATGTGGGACTTCAAGATACAAGGTTAAGAAAGATGGTGGTGATTATAATGAGATGACCAAAGGTTTTCCTTTGAAGGTTCTGTGATATCTTCTAATAATACTACGATTTAAGCGTCTATTTGCTAATGCCACAGAAGCAAAGAACTTGAGATGGCATTTCGATGAGAAAATATGTGATGGAAAGCTTCGTCACCCAGCAGATTCTCTCAATGGAAAACAATAGATCAAAAATTTCTCAATTCGGTAGCGAGCTAAGAAACCTTCGGCTAGGTCTTTGTACGGACAGAATTAATCTATATGGTAATCTTAGTAGCACACACAGTGCTTGGCCGGTGCTTCTCGTGGTTATGTTGAAAGAAAATATATCATGCTATCTTTGATGATCTCGGGCCAAAACAGCTGGGAAACGATATCGATGTGTATTTGACACCTTTGATTGAGGATCTGAAAAAATTATGGGTGGAAGGTGTTGATGTGTTTGATGCATATAAACAAGAGACCTTCAATTTACGTGCTATGATCTTCACCATGATAAATGACTTTCCAGCATATGGAATTTGTCAGATACAGTGTTAAGGGGCATAAAGCATGCCCAATATGCGAAGAAGGCACCCACTATATGCAACTTAAACATGGCAGGAAGACGGTATACCTTGGTCACAGAAGGTTTCTTAGTCGGTATCACCCTTACCGTAAATTGAAAAAGGCATTTAATGGCTCACAAGAATATGAAATGGCTCCAAGACCATTAACTGGAGAAAAGTTTATCAACGAGTGGAGGGAATTAATGTGGTCTTTGGTAAGAAGAAGAAGAAGACTGCCGGTGAGAGGAATATATGGAAAAAAAGATCTATCTTTTTTTATCTTCCATATTAGCAAAGTCTTGATGTGAGGCATAGTCTAGATGTGATGCATGTGGACAAGAATGTGTGTGAGAGTCTTATTGGTACACTTTTACATATAAGTGGAAAGACTAAGGACGGAATCAATGCAAGACGTGACTTAGCCGAAATTGGAATAAGAAAACTCCTCACCCATAAGAAAGAGAGGGTAAAAGGGCTTATTACATCCAGCTGCGCACACATTATCAAAAGCAGAGAAAACAAGTTTTTGGTTTTATTAATAACCTTAAGGTGCCACAAGGTTATTCTTCTAATTTGAACAAACTTGTTTCAATGCATGATTTGAAGATAACGGGGATGAAGTCTCATGATTGTCACGTGTTGATGTAACAATTACTTCTACTTGTTATTACAGGCATTATGAAAACCATGTGAGAAGTACTATTACAAGACTTTGTATGTTTTTTAGCTCTATTTGTAGCAAAGTCATTGATCCTGTTGAGTTAGATGAATTAGAAAATGAAGGTTATGTGATCCTCTCTCAATTGGAACTGCACTTTCCTCCCTTATTTTTTGATATTATGGTCCATTTGATAGCTCACCTTGTACGAGAGATAAGACTTTGCGGCCCTGTGTGTTTAAGGTGGATGTACCCATTTGAGAGATACATGAAAATTCTAAAAGGGTGCTCTAAGAATCCTTATCGGCCTGAGGCATCAATTGTTGAGAGATATATAGCTGAAGAGGCAGTTGAGTTTTGCAATGCATATCTTGATAAGGTAAAGACAGTTGGACATCCTCAATCTCGGCATGATCAGGGGAGAAGTAAGGGAACACGGGGTGTCATAGTGAGGTCTATGTCAAGAGATGTTGTAATACAGGCACATCTATATATTTTAAACAACACGGATGAAGTTTTGCCTTACTTGAATGCTCACAAGAATATATTAAAGAACTTGAATCCAAGAAAGAACGATATGCAACTAGCCAACGAGCATAACAAGTCATTTGCCAAGTGGTTCAAGCAACAAGTGTTAAAGGATGGTAATCCTTCTGAAACAATACAGAGACTAGCTGCAGGGCCTCGTTTTGAGGTTGTGTGTTGGGACAGATATGACATAAATGGTTATTCATTTTATACAAAAACCCAAGATGATAAGAGTACCATGCAGAACAGTGGGGTGATTGTAGTAGCTAAAGCAATGCATTTTGCTAGTTCAAAAGATAGAAACCCAATGTTAGTGTCAATGTCCTATTATGGAGTAATAGAAGAGATATGGGAGGTTAGCTATACCAAATTTAAAGTTCCCGTCTTCAAATGTAAGTGGGTTAATAATAGTGCTGTGCAAGTTGATGAAGAATTTGGTTTTGTTTCAGTTGACCTTGAGAGGATTGGATATGGAGATGAGCCATTTATTTTGGCAAATCAAGCAAAACAAGTGTTTTATGTTACCGATCTAGCAAAAAAGAAATTATCTATTGTGCTCCAAGGTAAGAGGCAAGGAGTTGGTGGAGATGACAGTAACTTAGAGGTCAATCTTGACGACATCCCGCCTTTCACAGTTACTCGACCTAAAATTGCTGAATTAGATTTGGTAGATGATGACTATGCGGTTAGGAATGATCATTGTGAAGGAATTTGGGAGGATAATCGTTGTAAGGCCTTTCACAGCTAATGTGATTTTTTTTAATATACTTGATGTTTTATACGGGACTTATTCTAATATTTATTGGTTGTTTATTGAACAGGAAATGGATGGATTTGATCAACAGGGTTCTAGAGATGACAATTCCTTCCATAGAGCTAAAAATGGTAGAGGGCCAACCCGTATGAGGAAGTTGGCCTTATGTGATGAGAACACACAACCCCCGAGGATTGTAGTACACTTTGACGTTGATTTGAAAGCTATAGGTCCTGAAGGGGCTAAATTTACTAGTTACGTGGGCTATCTCGCACGCAGTAAGATTGGAATTGACATTCTTAATTGGAAGATGGTAGATAAAAACTTAAAACAAAAAATTTGGGAGGATATTTTGGTACGTTATGAATTCTTTTCTTTATTAGTGTTAATTATAATTGATTATTTGCTTATAACTCTATTGTATTATATTGCAGCTGATATTTGATATTCCCGCAACTGAAGAAATGAGAGACCGTTTGTATAAGCAACTCGATGACCGGTGAAGGGATTTTAAATCCACGCTTACAAGAGAGTATCTTTGTGGAAAAAGAAAGGGCGAGCATACTAAAGAACGATACTCTTTTATTAGTGACGAGGCATGGGAGAGGTTTGTGTAGCAACGTCAAGACCCTGCATTTCAGGTTTGATTTCTTCAAACTTAGTTTTTTTTTATCAATTTATATTACATTTAACTAAACTACCTTTGTTAAATTTTTATTGTCATAGGCACTAAGTAGGAAGAACAAGCAAATATCTGAGCTGAATGTGTACCCACATACCATGTCTCGTACAGGGTATGGTGGGTTAGAAAGAAGTATGATAGAGGAGCGGCAAAAGAGTGCAGAAATGGCTGCTGCTTCAGATCCTACTGGAGTCATTCCACCTATCGACCGTCCTTCTCACCAAGAAAAATGGAAGGCGGCGAGGATTAAATGGGGTCAATATCTCACTCCAGAGGCTGCTATTGTTGCTGAGAAAATTGTAAGTAATATTAGCATTATGCTTCATTATTTGTTTTTTTAATTATGTTAAATTGAAGTTGTTATTTTAATGTTACAGGATACACTTGAGGAGCAATTATCCCAAGGTACATTTGTTCCTCATGGGCGGATGGATATCTTGGCAACTGCTATTGGAAAGGCCGACCATCCCGGCAGAGTCAGAGGGGCCCCTAAAGGAATTGGCATCAAACAATTTTTTGGTCCTGGTTCTCGAAAAAGTACTGGATCATCCTCCGTTGACATGGTATCTAAAGAGGAACTCGACCGACGATTACAAGAAGAAACATAAAGAGTTCGAGTTCAACTCAGTGAAGAACACAAGGCAGAGATGCAAAAGATGCGTGAGGAGTTTGATGCCAAGTTTGCAATGATGATGATGGGCACGACCAGATTCCAGATGCCCCGAGTGTCTGGGCCGTCACAGGTAATAAAGGTTCATTTCGTTAATTTAAACTTATATAATGTGCCTTAAGTAATTTCTTCTTATATGTCAGGGTTCACCTATGATGAAAAGTGGGAAGGGCAGTAATAATCAGACACAACAACTGACATTATTTGACCCTGACCGTAGCCCTGACCCTGTCTAAGACAATGGAACACCATGTTCTCTCTTTGTCGACGTTAATGGAGATTCGACATTTCATGTTGCTAATGGCCGAGTATTCTCGGCTCAACGATCCATGGGAAGAAAGTTCCAGTAGATCAATCGAGGGTGACGGTGGATAAAATCCGTAGCGGTCAAGGTGATACACCAGTGCCCATCCCTACTGATGAGGTTCGCCTACTAGTTCAAGCTAAAGGAAATTTCATTCTGTGGCCAAAACGACTTATTGGAAAGCCTGCACCATCGAAGAAGGCGACAACGAAGAAGACGGCAAGTAGCGCTTCAGAACCTATCCTGCTGCCTCTTCCTGCTGATATTGGGGTTATGTATGGGAGTTTGGAGCTTCTTCATAGCATGGTAACAAGTATGGAAAACTCTCTTACTTATAATATGCCGCTAGGAATTGTGGGTTCAGATGTCACATACCAGTTCACTATTGACAAGAAGGACCTCATTCAGTTCTTCAATTTTGAGGAGTTGGATATAGTCTTTATGCAATTGGCTATTTTGTAAGTTAAAATAACTAAACTAATTTTTTGTATTATACTTATGCATATTCTAATATTTCTTATTTGAACAACAGGCATTTTGTTGGAGTCTGTAGGCAGGCAGGACTTGAGGACACATATGGCTTTATGTGTCCTCAAAGGTACAAAAAATAGCCAATACTGTGGAAGCCAGGTCGATCTACATGATGACCGCAATGACTCAGTTGAAAAAGAAAATATATTTTGTACCTTACGTGGAAAAGTAAGTATATTATTATATTTGAGATACACTTGTTATATATGTAGGATTATAATTAACATGGTTCGTATTTTGCAATTATCATTGGACTCTAATTGTTTGCGCCTCTTTTGATAACAAAGTCTACTGGTTCGATTCCCTCCGTGAAAGTCCAACCGAAAAAACCAAAGATGTCATTGAAACATTAGTTTTATATATTTATTACATATAAAGTTTATAAAAATGTGTTCTAATGTTCTAATATTTGAATGTTCATAGGGCTTTTCACACTTTCAATTTTATGACCAGGCATCAAAATATGCAACCACCAACATGGTTTCTCCCACAAGTATGTTTTTTTGAGCTAAATATGTAGTTATAAATCTTTTCAATCATCAAATTAGCTAATGCTTATAAATTTTTTATTTTTTCAGTATCATTGTCAACCTGGGAAAGTTAAATGCAGATATTATGTCATCCGTTATATCAATGACATTATTGAGACAGGGGTAACTGAAAAATTACATGAGGTAATTAAATATAACTTATGTTGCATGTAATTCTGCCCATTTTTTCACATTTTTAATCAAGTTGACTAATGAATCCATTTTTTATTTACAGGCATTCGAAAATGTTATGCCATATAGCATGGACGAGATCAATTTGATAAGAGACTCTTTGTCAACCACGTTGTTAGAGAATCTTTAAAATGTCAAGTACTAAGGTCTCTTAGCTTCCTCACATATTGGTTCATTTTTTGATTGTTAACTATAGTTGATGTTCATATATGGTAATATTCAAATAGTTTTGTTGAGATAATGCTTTGGTGTTCATCTGGTAATCTTCAAATGGTGCTGTATATATATTACTCTACCGATTTGGGTACCTAAACTACAGGGAGGTGGTAAAATAAAATAAAATGACGAATGAAAAAAAAAAATTTAACGGCGGTTATTCAACAAACCGCTATTAAATTAATTTCTAACGGCGGTTTTTAATAAAACCGCCGTGGAAAATATTTTATAAAGGCGGTTTATCAAGAAACCGCCGTGTAAAATTTGACTTTCCACGGTGGTTTTGAGATGAAACCGTCGTGGAAAGTTTATTTTCAATGGCGGTTTTCAATAAAACCGTCGTTGAAAGTTTATTTTCCATGGCGATTAAAAACCGCCGTGTTTTCTTATCCTTTCAACGTCGACTCTTTTTACTCCACCTCCAAAACCGCCGTTAAAAGCCATTTTTCTGGCAGTGCCATCTTTTTATCTTTCCTATGTGCAAACTATTATTCTTTGTATAACCCATTTTCCTTTTGTGTAACTTATCTTCTCTTACATGCAATCTATACTCCTATACACAACTTACTTCCTTATATGCAAATTATGTTCTATGCAACTTGTCTTCTTTTATGTGTAATTTGTCTTCTCTATGTGCCAACTAGTTCCCTTCATGTGGCTCATCTTCTGTTTGAGCAACCTATCTCTCCTTTTATGTCATTCATCTGCCTAGTGTGCAAACCAATCTTCTCTGTGCAATCTATCACACCTCTCTTTATAATCTATTATGTGTCAATTGGAACTAATATAAGTCATTTCGTAACGTTTCCGGATGAAAAATTTCGAATTTCAGGATTTCACTGTTCATCCTGTCTGTACACTATTCATCCGAAAATGGGCTAATTTTGAAAATTCATAACTAAATCTAGAAAAATAAAAATAAAGTGGTTCCAATTTTCACACGAAGCTTGCTAAGAGTTCTATGGAGGAAAAATAATCATTAGATCCAATTCCATCCAGAATAATTCCAGAAAATTTGTCAAATGTACTGTTCATTTGGTAAATTTTCGAATTTCCAGTATTTTTGCCTAACTTTGGAAGGGCATAACTCTTAGCACACAACTCCAAATTTAACGAGTTACCACTTGTTTTAAAGCTAAAAATGAGATCTATTTTTCTGTAAAATTTCATGCCTAGATTCCCACAATTTCTCATTATTTTATGTGTCATAAGTTTGGCACTTTTTAGGAAATTTCTATCCCCTAATTGCCACTTTCTTTAATTTATTTCCCATTTTCCTTTTTCCACATCCATTCCATAATGTACCATGCATAATTCCAACATTAGGGCATGAGAATAAAGTATAATACACATCATAACATCATCCATAACTAGATACAACCATTACATAAAATTCAATGATATCTTACACAACATAACATAACAACATTAATTACATATTGCTCCACTATCCCAATACCAATTCTTTGCCTTGATCCATGCTTGGTCCACTTCCTAATTAATGCGTAAAATGACATAGGAGGAATGAGATTTCAAAAAAATCTCAATAACATATGAATTATAATTATCATGTAAATAATTGCAAGTTAAATTGTGATATGTCATGCAATCCAGTTCATTCCCAACTCATAGGAATTCATGCCAAATATCATGCAAGGAGAGGAGCATTATATCATCCACATTGACATACCACAAAGCATTTGACCAAGCATAACCAATGTCAATCAACAATCAAAGTCACCACAAAATTCGTCCAAATCCAAGCCACAACAAATCACAACAAACAAGCAAGATAAACAATCAAATTATAATTCAAATCTACCTTTGCAAAGCTTGTCCAACTAATTCCTCCAAGGAGCAATGCTTCTCCTTAATTCCTCCTCTCAATGCCTATTAAACCAAGCATAAACATAAGCCATATTAATCACAAGACAACTTAGTTCCAACACTTTAACATTACTTAACAATTTCCCCCTTTTTGTCTTTGATTTTTAACAAATTGATTCCTCCTTTAGAATCAACCATCTCATGACTCAATCCTACATAATTTTTCATGAGGAATCCAATGGTGCAATCAGATTTTTAAAATTCAAACTCCTTCCCCATGAACTCCTCTTGGCCGAATAGGGGGCTATATGCTTCCAAAAATTCTATTTTTGATTCCAATGATTTTAAACACTTTCCAACATTATATCCTTACACAAAAACATGTTTTAAAGCCATTGAAAACATCAAATCAAGAAAAATCAAATTGCTTCTGCATGAACAGTGATAAACGAAATTCTTTCCCTTAAACCCTAACTTTGTTTTTATCCAAAAATCAATCCATACATCACTTAATCTTCCTTATTCCACTTAATTATTAAGTTTTCTATCCTTTCCTAAGCATCACATATCTCAACCGAATTTCTCAGAATTTTCCAGTATTTTCCCAAGCAAAAATCCTTGTTTAATCAATGTAAAACTTAGAGATATTGATGCTTGGACATACCTTAGTGTTTTCTTGAAGTAAGTTGGATAATTCTTTGCCTAAAACACCTCAAAATTTCGTGCAAGGGTAGCTGGATAAACAGTGACAGAGTTTCCCCTTATTTTTCCTAATTTTCTAACATTTTTCTTGTATTTTCAAGGGGTATTTATAGAAAAAAAATCCATCTGCCCTCTCGCTCCTGATTTGCACGAAATTGGACACCTAAGGAGGTGTATGTGGCAGCCATCAAGTGTCCAAAATATTCAGATCACTCCATGTGGCATTTCTCTAGATTTTTCCAAAAAAAATATCTCTTAATTTCACATTTTATTTAATAAAAATAGTGGAATTTGGAAAGTGCACGAAATTGGGTCTTTAATGGGTCCATTGTGGGTCCCACAAATGGTTTGGGCTGGCCCAAAAATACGGCTCACAAACCAAATCACTATCCCAAACCGATTTGAAACTTTATCGGTTACTATTCACTAGTAACATTTCATAATTTTTTCAGACCTCCAAAAATTCATTTCTCTCTATGATAATTCAAATTTTAATATGGGAGCATGATATGGAAATTTTCAGAATTTTTCACTACTTCTAGGTATTTATTTTGAATTTTCTCCGATTAGGCCTTTATCGGTAAATCTGAGGGAAAATAAATTCTCTAAAATTAATTCCTGAGCCTCCAAGGTCTAAAACCAATTTTATAAATTCAAACATATATTTAGATGAATTTTTCATTAATCTCCCAAATATATTGAGGCCTCTAACCCATTAAAATAATTATTTTCCTTTATTTCTCCAATAATTTCCCGAAAAACCTTCGTTTACGGGAAATCCCGTAATAATTCATTTTCACCGAAATTCCACCTTTCGGGTCTTAATTGAGTTTCCAAAACCTCTACTCTATACTTTTTCTATTTTTCAGAGATTTTCTGGAATTTTTCTCAAATTTTTCCGTTTTGCCTTTCCTAGACCGATAATTACAAAAATGCTAGCCCGAATCTTTTGGGGTTTCATATCAAAAGTTGTTTCATCTCCCCGCCAGTTCTACATTGACTCTCATCCCAATTTTTGATCTTTTATTGCCAAATGAAAATTTTTGGGATGTGACACAATCTATCTTTCTTTTATGTGACTTATTTTTTCTTGTGTGTAATCCATATTTTTTATATGCAAATTATGCTTTGTGCAACTTATCTTCCTCCTTTTTTTTCATTTCAGACCATCTTTAGTTTTTTTACATACATAATTATGACCATAAAACTTATAATAAAGAACAATTCCTGGTGCATAAATCCAGTTTCGTAGAAACGATATAAATTTGAGGGGGGGCATAGAAACTATGCCTGTCCCTACCGTACCGCGTATTGAAGTTGAAGTGTAAACATCTTCCAAACGTTTTCGAAGCTCCAGCCAAGTTCGTTTGATTGATGAGTCAATTAGAATAGAAACAATAACGCAAGTTTCAGATTTCAGTATCAGTCTTTGAAACAGCATGTTAGAATAAAAACAATACAATGCATCCACATTAAGTGCTATGTTTAATTTGCGATGACTTCACAGCGTCCATTTGTTGGAAAGGTAACGATTAATTAATATCTTGGTTTAATTTAACACTCCTCTAATCTTATTTACAAGCCACTCTTAACATGTTTCACAGAGATCAAGAAAAACTTTAAACTTCATTAACTCTCATTTAAAATTCAGCAATTTTTCAATTTTATCCATATTTAATATATATTATATCTCATGTACACAAAGTCAACACAATAATAAATGAAGAGTAAAATTGTACATTCATATAAAATTTTTTTTTAGTGCCCTATAAATAGAATAAAAAAAATTCTCTACCTTATAAATAGGACTAGAGGAGTATGACGCATACAGTTTTTCTTGAGATACTACTTCCAATTTTTGATATAAGAGCTAGTTTAACATTTAATTTAGTACTAAATATAAGACCATCAATCCTCATTTTGCACTCAAGCAATCCCTATAGTGGTTGCGTATGTTAAGTAGTTATTATCAAAAGGTAATTAAAGCACACATGAATAATAAGGTTATTTTAAGGAATACAACACCTATTTATTACAAATAACTAACATAACTAATTTTCTTAATATATCCAAATTAGTTAATTAATATTTGAAAGGGATTCACGTGGGCCATAAACAATTAATATTCTTCTGGTCCTAAATATAAGACATAATTTATAGTATAAATTACGCTACAAAATAAGTATTATATTTAAGACCGGAAGAGTATAAGGTATGCAATAAGCTTATTCCAGCTTGCAGCAAAAAATTGACTAACTCGCATAAAATTAAATAATCACCGACGTCTTCATCATAATCAAACAACTACAGCTAACGTAATTTGAATCACATAAATAGATCTAGAAATCCCCCACGTATACCCCATCATCCATCTCGTTTTTATGCTGGAATTTAAAAGAAGGAAATGATATCCTTGCTTTTGCATGTTTTGCATGATTCAATTACAGTTCCATATAGAGAATTCATTATTCAATTCCACAAAGTGAAGCATGGAATTTCTAGGTTAATATGAAATTCATATCTAAATGACTATTAAGCCCCCCCCCACCCAAAAAAAAAAAAACAATTTTGTGAGGCCATGCATCATCATGACCATCTGATCTTGGAACTAAAACACGATCGTCAACAACGGTAACGGTGGCCTCCAAAAAGGAGCTTCTTCTCCTTTGCATAAACATTCGCAAAACCTCGAGCCTTTTCTCCTTCACAGATAGAGAGGGGCGGTGGCTATGATAATTCTAAGTAGTCAACAAGGGTTTGACGGAGGTTTTTTTGGGAAAAAAAAAAAGGAGGGTATTGTAGTATTTTCATATTTTAAATTATAAATTTTAATTAAAATTAAATTTAATTTCCATAATCATATATACCAAACATTTGTTTGAAATTCACATCCATTTCCACTTTCACATTATTTTCCATTTCCATCGAAATCTTTTCCACCGTACCAAATAACCCTACTTTCCAGCATGACTGGATATATAGATTCCAAGATTGATTTGGGGTAAGCTCCCACATATTTGAATATATACGGTGTGTTTGCATTAGTGTTTGGGAGAGGAACGTGCATTGGGAAGTTGGGAAGTGTGAGACTTGAGTTGGACGGAAATGTGAAAGCTGAGCTTTCTTTGGATCAGCATTATAATAGACGGATTTTTAAGCCAAAAGCTACACCAATGTCAAAGGATCTGTTTGGGATCATAGTCATAGCTCCCAAACTAACTTTTCCACTAGAAAAAGCTGAAAAAAAACAACTTTTTATTTAAAACACATGTTTGGACTGGCTGTGGAGGTAAATGGACTTATGCCTAAAACAAAGCTTTTTCCAAAAACTCCAATTTATTGCTTTCAGCGTCTCCACAGCACGTTTGGATAGGTGGAGCCCATGAGTGAGGGAGGAAAGAGAATGCTTTATACATGATGTACGTTTTTTATTTTTATTTTTTAACCCAGCCACTTGAGTTGGTTCTTAATATTAAAAAAATTATTTTTTGAATAATAAAATCATTTTAAAAAAATAAATTTATTATTTTTATTATTTTCTGTCATATTTATAAAATCTATGAAAAATTGAGAAAAATGTTGTATTAAAAATTTAATTAGTAAGAAGTAATTGATAAATTTTTATATAATTTTTTACATCCTACGTGCAAATATTATAGATATAGAATGCTTGTATTATGATTTAAATCCTTCTCACTAATTATATTTTTAATAGGAGGACTTTTTCTCAATTTTTCCTAAAATTTAAATATATTATTTTAGTTTTAATTAGGGTTAAGGTGCATCCATTACCCTAAAATATTTTTTCGGGTGCATCCAGTATCCTAAAATATTTTCAGGTGCATCCAACACCCCAAAGTATTTTTTAGGAGCGCCCAACACCCTAAATTATTTTTTTTGCCTTAGTGTTGGATGCACAAAAAAATATTTTTGGGAGTTAGATGTATCTAAAAAAAATATTTTGAGATATTGGATGCACCAAAAAATATGTTACGGTACTGGACGTACCTAAAAAAATACTTTATGGTACTAAATACATCACAAAATATTTTAAGGTGCTGGATACATCCAAGAAAATATTTTAAGGTGTTGGATACACCTTAACCCTTTTAATTATTCTAAAAAAATAACTATTTTTATTTTTATAATTGTAATTTTAATTATTCTCTGACAATTATCACATTATGAACATATAATATAAATATGTACCATTCAATAAAGTTTATGTCCTTTAATTCATTTTATATCTAAACTTACTTTTTTTTTAATCATTTAAATAAGTTTCAGCTTCTCAAATTGACTTTACAAAAGCTAATTCAAATATAAATCACATTACACTACCTGACTTTTACAAAAATCAGATTGGAAAAAAGTAACTCCTTTCATCGCTAATCCAAACACACCCTTTTCCACCGTTGAGAGAGAAAGCAAAGGAGAAAGAAAAAAGGGAAAGAGAGGGAAAAACATAAAAAAGGAAGAAGAGAGAAGAAAAAAGATAATATAAAAAAAGAGTTTTTTTTAATTGAAATTACGTAAATATATAAATGGACTAATATATAAAGAAAGAGATTTTTTTTTTAAACATAGGACTCAATTCTGAAGTTCATTTGCTTGCATGCTTATTGTTTTAGCCCTGTGCACATTATGCGCGGTTTTACTAATTTTGATTTTTAAATGTTGTACGATTATTAAGGAAGTCTTGCTACTTTACTTGTTAATGCCTTTAGTTTGGGGCTCAGGACAAGGGTGCAGTTGTGGTGCGTGTCAAGTCTCTTAAACATCATTTTGATGCGTATCTTTTCCTGCTCTTCTGTGTCATTGTAAACTGACGTTAAATGTAGAATCTTTGTTAACAACGGAAGATAACAGGAAATGCTGAGTTAGCATTGTTATGTATTTTTGGTTTCTGTTCCTTATCCCGGCTTCTGTGCATGTTAGTAAGAGGAATACTCTACATATAGTTTTTGCGATGTTGGTGCCTCAAACTGAAAACATGTCGTAGTTAACTTTTACTGCATAGGAAAATAGGAAACTTACTCCATCATGAGATTTCAATAAAATATAAATCAGTATAGGACCACCAGTGGAATGTGGCGGTGTTCTTATAACAGCATGACTAGCTGGTTAGGCTGGGAAAACTGGAAAGCTTTTAGGGTGGATTGAGTCCTACAGATGTTATGAAGCAAAACTTGTGAAACTGTGAACTGGTGAAAACAGCTTTCACTACTAATTGTTATATGCTTTGTTTTTAACTTGTCATAGCTTATATTGAATCATACAGCTTTGAACCTGTCTCTTCACTTATTAATTCAATGACTGGTCCAATTTTCAAAACATAGGTAATACACTGTAAATTCTTTTCACATCTCTGTATGGAATTACCAGTCACAGTTCTCAGATTGCATGCGCTTTACTCTAAATTCAGCAACTAATTGGTTTCCTATGCAAACCTGCTTAAGCTTTTGTTAGCTGATACAGGATGACTTGGTTGACTGACTTGTTTCATTCATTGAAATTTTCCTGTTTTTTGGGTTTGTATTGGGAATTGTTTCTATGTTTGTTATTACAATTATATATATGAAAATATATATATATTTTCCAAATGTCATATCGTCTTAACTTATAGTTAAGCACATATGCTATTTTACTGTGAAAGAACTTTCACAGGAGAATTGGCTTTGAGCACTGCATACATGATAAATCTGTTAGTCTTTTAACTGGGGAAGAAATGGTGCCTTTTCTACAGTGATGGTTAAGAAATCAATAGATGAGTGCCGAAGGACAGAGCATACTGAGGCTAAAGCAGTGGATAGTGGTGGTCATGATAAAATGAGCTTTGGCTGAATCATATGTTGCACATGATTTTGTGTTATAATTCGAATCCTCTCACTTTTCTGTTCAACTGTGATTCCTGACTTCTCATTGTTTTGTTTTCTGTTTGCCTTCTTTGAAGCCATTTTGTACATTTTAGTCTTACTTTGTGGTACATGGTAAATAAACAAGGTGATTTCAATTCATTTTTCACACCTACTATTTCCCTATAACCCCTATTTATACAGAGAAAGCTCCAAGTCACTACCCCACTCAACCAATTCTTAACTATTATAAATCCCCATGTGCCAATGGGAAAAATAAAAAAATTCATTAGAAAATAACAGTTTGTTCCCAAACCATAATTCTAACAAGTTGATGTAGCTACCCAATATCAAAATTCAAAGGCCCAAATTTCCTCTGCAAGAAAGAGTTGTCAGCATTTTTGGAAGGTCTATTTTCATGAGTCTTTGCCAGGTCATTGCAACACCTGGCTCCCCTGGTTTACCAACATACATTAGGGTCTTGCTTACTTAGCGGGTGAATTGGAGAAGCTGAGCATCCTAGAATGGTCAATCACGACCACGTCAAATTCCAAATTGGGTTGCTTGCTGAATTTTCTTTTGTTTTTTGTTTTTTTGGTTTTTGGTTTTTGGTTTTTTTTTTTTTTTTTTTGGTTTTGGCCTGAGATGGAAAATTTGACTGCACCTAGCACCTAGAGAAGATGAAGCCTATTGGCTGTTGATGCTGGTGGAGATCAACACACCAATCTTGTTGCTTTGGGAAGGCACCTTTTAGTCTAAGTTATCTTCGATCTCCTCTATCACTGCTGTTTAGTCTGGAGTAATGGATAGGTTCTTTTGGTCTCTCTATTTTTCCTTCTTTTACTCCGGCAATCCCATTATCTTTACCTTGCCTCTGGCTCATAAGTTTCTTGGAGATAAGCTAGATACATGGCACTGGAAAGTGAGTAGGGATCAAAGTATACACTGAGCTGTTTCTTAACTGCTATTGGTATTATTCCCCACGTGATACTTTCTTACATATCTACATGGTATTAATAAAGGTATTTGAGAATGCTTGGTATGATAATTAAAATTTTTCATTACAAGGATACACTTGGTATCTTGTCAAAGTTAACAAAGCCAATTCTTTAGGGATATAAGATTCCCATAATTTTCGGAATATTTAGAAATTTTACCTAAAATTTTGTCATTCTAAGCAATCTGATCTCTTGGATAACAATGTACCAATGCGCATCTTGGGTGCCTCCTAACATCCAAGATACCATTAAGATGATGGTGGACTAAATGCTTCTTGGTGGTAGTTGTGATAGCAGTGATGGTGGGACCAGTATGCTCAGTGTGATTTCTGATGTGTTGGAGATGATATCTCCCGTGTGTTTTTGGCAGTTGATCTTGTGGTTGTGTTAGTGGGGTTGAATTATTTATGAAGGATTTTACAATGAAATTCTTATTTATTTCAAGCTCAATAATTTCACTTTATAGGAAATTAGAAGCCACGAATGGTTCAGCCTATCAGACTTAAATAGAAAGCTAATTTATGAGTCAAAAAGCATTGCTCTTCGACCTGTTAACCTGCTGAGAGACCCATGTCATTCGTATGAATAATCTGCCCATTAAATGCCCAAGAATCATGGCTCTTTAACTGGCAAAGACAAGGAAGCAATTAAAGGCTTAAACCCTATGAATCATCCCTGTTGAATTAGATGTTCAACAATTTTGGAGCAAATAAACATTAAAATATGATATCCTATAGTTAAGAAGTTGCTGGATCAATTTAGAGTTCGTTCCTTTGTTGCTAGTATTGCAGTTGATGCCAACCCTGACAAGTTCTGAAGTGTGGTCCAAATATTAAGAGTATCTGCAGAGGATTTTCTGTATGAAGCTCAGCACACACCTGTTTTAGTTGGTCAACACTTAATCACTAACCAGTTTTAGTGCATTAGTTTTCTGTGGACTCGTAAACTTAATATCACTATAAGGCTCCCATTTATGACTACGGAACTTTTGAGGGATTGCAGAAGTTTGTCATTGGTTGCTGCTGTGATTTCCATTGACCAAACATGCATTAAGTGAAATAGAAAACTTAAATGCGGTTCTTGAAGCATTTGGTGTTTCAGGTACTTTATGACACGTGGACGAGCATTTGTCAATAGGTTGGGATGGAGCGCTAAGTTGGAAGAGGATATCTTGTAGAATTTAATGCAGCATGCCCTGACGTTTGCATGTTTTTAAGAACATTCCTTCACTCAGATTTGTCAATCTATGTTATGCTTTCAGAAGAAATACAAAATGTGACTTTTCATGGTTTCCAGTTCACATTTACGTCAACCATCTTTTCGTTGTTTTTTTAAAACCTCAACATACTATATGCCTTTACTTTGGTGAATGTTAAGGATTTGAATTTCGGTTTATGCCTTATGTTTTCGCGAATTACATCAGACTCCACATATTTTAAATTACACGTAGACATTTGTGTTTGTGTGTTGATGTCTTTGCTTCATCTTGAAGCCCTGTTCCCCCCCCCCCCCCCCAATGCAGGTTTTACTTTATTCCTTGGATTCATAACCAATAGGATGCACCATTATCTTCGGAAGCTAATTAATTTGAGGGGCAATGTGGGATCCTCTAAAGAAGAGCTAGAAAGGCTTCGGAAAGAAAAGGTTCAATTTGAAGATAAGGAAGAGAAAGCTTCCAAGGAGATAAAGAAGCTGAAGGAAGAAATTTCAAGCCTTTCAGAAAGTTTGAAAAAGGCAAAGTTAGAATGTGAAGAGAAGGATAAAAGAGTTGAGACTGCTGAAGTTCATGTTGCTTCCCTCCAAAAACAGCTGCCGATATGCTACTCGAATATGACCGACTGTTAGAAGACAACCAAAATCTTCAGGCTCAAGTACTGGGTAAAGCATAAAGAGTTGAGGAAATGCCAAGTTAGCAAACTGAAGTCTGGGAAGTAGATGTCATTCATGACCATCACTACTAGTTTTGTTGCAGAAGCTTCCTTGTTTTGCACAGAAGTGATTAATTTTCACTCCGTACTGAACTGGCAACAGTAGCTTACATAGGTGTATGTCTAAGATTATAAATTTTGTAGTTCTTCCTCTGGGATCTCTTTTTCCCCTCAACTCCGTAGTTTTGTCTGCCTTTTGGGCCAAGAAAGAAATTTTTTCACTTGAGATCTGGCTAGGAAAGTATCAACCGGAAAGGCTTTAGAAATTAAAATTAAAATTCTTCTAAAGGATCAAAGCCACCACTCGTGTTATCTAGATGTTATTGTTCAGGCTCTTTGAAGTTACGAATTCAAAAGTTTCTTTTTCTCCTTTAATATTACATGTATTGGATTGCAATTTAGGGATCCACTGCTTGGAAGGCATTAGCGTTGATTTTGGTCCGTAAAAGAATTTCTTATTTTTAATATCTTTTACTATAATTTATTTTTGCCAACCTTTTAGTATATTTATCATTTCATTTACATTCATCCTTATCAAAAAGTTGTTTGATCTTCCATGGTGTCTGTTTTATGCATCCCCTTCGTTTCTAAACTAAGAACTTTCCGGATAACGATTGTTGAATTTTTCGTCTCTTGTCCGAGGTTGCATTTGCATCTTTCCATGTATTTGCATTCAGTCATGCTGCATCTTTACTTCATTTCTTTGGACCTTGTAATTTGTTGAGCGGCGAAAACCTTCTAAAAAGATAACAAAGGATCAAAACCTTGTATTCAGTCATGCAGGACGTAATGCTGTTATGATAAATAATGTATGGTGTGAGAAACGTTTTCTTGACGCTTTGTCTTACTAATGAGAAATGATAAATGATCTCATATGTTTCATGTGAATCCCCATGCGTAATTACAGTTCTAACAAGGGCAAAAGAGATCCAATGGAGCCTAATCCCCTAGAAATCTTCTGGTAAAGCCATTGAAAAGTTCAAAGATAAAAGAACTAAAAGGGAGAGAAAAAGGGACCTTTATTTGGAATGTTCCAACCACAAATCTTTTACATGGTAGCTTTTGTTTTATGGTATCGCACTACAAAAGTCACCATTCTCCATTCTCTGTTTTGTGGTCATTTTCTAATTTGATTTAGCTCCCTCATGACATCCATCATGTTCAATCTTTCTTTTGGTGATTCTACTGAACAAGCAAGTCCAATCTCAAATAGTGAAAGTATAGACTTCTCATCACAAGGAGGCAAAACAGTAAGATTTTCCATGATGATTTCCTTTTCTGCTGCTCTTCTTGTCTGTTGCATGTGTTGTGTCAAAAGAGTCAAATCTACAATTTCCAAAAGATTATTTGGATATGCAGTTTTGACATAGTTATGGAGATTGTTGCCATCTTTGAACATTTCTTCTGTGGGTCGTCTTCCCGTCTACATTTCCAAAACAAGGATGCCAAAAGAATATACATGACCCTGTGTTGAAATATCAGAACCTATTCCGTACTCTGAAAAATGTTACACAATTCTCAATGCTTGGAAATTAACTATTCTAAAACTAAAGAAAGGAGATTTCAAATATAAATGAATTTTATGATAGTTACAAGCTCAAATGAAGGCCAATCATACCTGGAGGAGCATACACAATAGTCCTTTTTATTCCAGTTGTGCTAGTTTGCTTGAAAGAGCTGCCATCAATGGTTGAGAGAAGTCTTGCTAGCCCAAAATCACTCACATTAGCTACCATACCACTATCAAGAAGGACATTGCTTGAATTTAAATCACAATGAATAATTGGTTGCTCACATTCAAAATGAAGATAGTGAAGTGCAAAGGGCACTTCACATATGATGTGTAATCTTTGATGAAGATCCAATATCAAACACTGGTTTGTACTATCTAGATCAGGATGCAGCCATTTTTTGAGGCTTCCATTTGACATGTACTCAAGGACTAGTGCTTTAAATTCTTGTCCTTTATAATCAATGCTTGAGCAACATGTTAGAATTTTAATTAGATTTCGATGCCTTATGTTTTTGAGGGCATTACATTCTAAGATGAAACTCTTATGAGCTCCCTTCTTTCGAAGATTTAGTACCTTTATTGCAATAACTTTATCTTCTGATTCTAGCCTTCCTTTATATACTGAGCCAAAACTCCCAGATCCAATCAAGTTCTTGGCACAGAAGCCTTCAGTTGCAATGTGCAGATTTTGATATGACACCTTGGAAAGTTGTTCAATTATTGGTGTTAATGAAGATAATTTCCGATTTCTTTTTCACCTCCAGTAGAAAGCAAGAATAAATATCATTAGAAGAGAAAACCCAAGCAAATCATTATCACCATAAGCTTTAAATTGTGGTGTCTTCTTTGCGTGTCAGCTTTTATGGCACATGGTGGTAGGTATAGCTCAGAAATGCCCCCGCAAATTTTAATATTTCCAGTTACTGATATTGCACTTGCATTGCTGAAAACTCATTTTGTTGGTAGTTGACCATCCTTCATATTGAAAGAAACATTCAAGTATTCAAGAAAGGAAATGTTTCGCAAGCCAATTACTATTGGCCCAGACAAGTTGTTTGGTGATATATTTAAATATGCAAGACTCTTCAGGGCAGCTAGCAAAGAAGGCATGGATCCATTGAAGGAATTGCCTCTTAGGTCAACGTATTCCATGCTTGTTCAGTCTCCTATGGAAGAAGGAATCTCTCCAGAGAGATGGTTTTCAGAGATATCCAAAGTGTTAAGGTGTTGAAGGGTTCCAATCTCATAAGGCAAAAGGCCATTCAAAGAGTTGTGAGATAAGTTCCGTAAAATAGACAAAGAAGAAAGACCAAAAATTTGCAAGGGTATGGATCCACAGAAATTGTTTTTTCCAAGGTGAAGGTGATGTAAATAGTTCATGTTTGCAAATATAGGAGGAATTTTCCCTTCTAGCATATTTTCTGAGAAGTCTAGGATAGCCAATTGGCTGAGATTTCCTATAGAGGCGGGTATCTCTCCTGAGAGTTGGTTTACACTCAATGCTAGCAATTGCACCTTCTGAAGATTGCCCAGAGAAGATGGAATGGTTCCTAATAATTTGTTTTGGTCCAGGGTCAAGGTAATTAAATTTGTATACTTCCCTAGAGATCCAAGAATAGTTCCATATATCTGATTACCACCCAGGTACAATCGAATGAGCTGGGTTGACAAATTTCCTATGGAATTGGGTAAAACACCTCCAAAATTGTTGCTGACTAGAGCTAAGCTTTCTAGTTTGTTGCAATTTTGCAAAGATGTTATGAAATTCAAGTCATCACTTGAATTGCTGCCAAGATTGTTTTCTTCCAAATTCAGCAGGTGCAAATCTTTTAGAGTTCCAAGACTTGGAACTTGGTCAACACAAGAGTTAGAAGTAATATCAAAAGCTCGAAGAGAAGATGCATTTGTGATGGAACTTGGTATGGGACCTGAGATTTTATTCGAACCTATGATAAAAAAATTTTAGATTTGGGAGGGTGGAGAACATTTTTTCTGGAAGTCGGGTCATATTCAACTGGTTTTCTGCTAATGATATGACAATGAGAGATGACATGTTGAAGAGTGAGCGGGAAGAGCACCAAAAAATGATTTGAGACTGCTGACAAAATTTTCAAGTTCTTCAAATCAGCTCTCTCTTCAGGGATACTTCCTTCCAAGTGATTATAAGCTATGTCAAGATTTGGCAAATAAGATAGATTCCACATAGAAGCTGGGAGTTTTCCAGTTAAATTGTTGTTATGAATGGCAAACCTTTCAAGCTGTTGACAGCCAATCTGGGATGGTATCTTACCTGTAAGACCATTCATTGACAAATTCAAGCACCTCAGTTCAGTGCAACTCATCAAGTTCCAGGGAATCTCTCCTTTTAATCTGTTGTTCCCAAGAGAGAGTTCTTTCAACCTGAACAAACGTCCCAACTCTGGTGGGATTTTACCATAGAAACTATTGTCTGTGAGGGAGAGATTTCTCAAGAAGGACAGATTGCCAATGTGGGGTGATATGGTCCCACCCAGATGATAACCCCTCAGATTCAACTCTATCACTCCCTTATGCTTGTGGCCGCAAGTGATTCCAGTCCAACTGTAGAAGTGGTTTGAACCATTCCAAGAGCTCAAGATCTCATTAGGATAATCAGTTATTGAGTCTTTAAACTTGAGCAATGCCAAATAATCTGTCTCGTTTGATGTAGCTCTGATATGTTGGAAGCAAAACAAATTTATGTAGAAGACGGTAAAGATTGATGCATGGAGGTGTTTTGATTGAAATGGGATAAACGAAATAAACAGGATCAAAAGCCATGTGGCCTGGTGGTGTTCAAGAACTGTAGGTTTTTAAGTGTAAACGCTTTACTACGTCCTGCTCATGTACATCTCACCTTATATATTTATATTTAGGTGACTTAAATTCGACTTGAACACTTGGTATTTTATTTGTCTTTATTGAAATTACTTTTCAAAGCGGTATCTAAAAGATCTAATAAAAAAAACTAAGATTTTGACTATTGAAATTAGGCGATCTGTGTGAGATGTGCACATGGTATGTATATTATAAGATGTGCTCCTGCATCCGGAATTTAAAAATATGAAGCAAGTGGGAAGAAATAAACATGCTAGTGTTTACTCGTAGAATTCGTGTGTGTGTCTGTAACTTTTTCCTTGAAATTTTGACTTTGACTCTCTCTCTGTATATATATACTACTTTCGATTCTTGATATAAGAGTTAATTGACTAATTTATATATATTAAGAAAATTAGTTAAGTTAATTATTTGTAATAAATAGGTGTTGTCTTTTCTAAAATACTCTCGCTAATCAAGTGTATTAGCTAGAACTACCATTTGATAAAATATTTAAGATGTGTAATTATTATAAGGGCTACCTTGAGAAAAATGGATAAATATAAGAGATACAGTAGATTAAAGTCTGATATTTAGGATCAAGCTAGCTCTTATATTAAGGACCAGAGGTAGTATAAATTAGTTCCGGTCTTTAATATAAGAACTAGTTAGAGATTTAATTTAATTCTAAATACAAGACTCTAATATACTTTATCTCCAATATTTGTCTATTTTGTCCTCAAATAATCCGTATGATGATTGCATGTATTAATGAGTTATTATCAAGGGATAATTTAAATGCACATGATCAATAAAAGTATTTTATAAAAGACAACATCTATTTATTACAAATAATTAACTAAATTATTTTCTTTAATATTTACAAATTAATTATCTATCTATTATATTAAGTACAGGACGTAGTGTACATATATATATATATATGTTGGTGATGTGACAGTATATAACTTTATCTATTGGGGAGATCACGATTGTATCGACGTTTATGAATGCACCTAAATAAATTTTTGAAAAAGCGTGATCGTTGTGTTTTGAAATGATTTAGATTAATTACCATTTACTTTTTTTTTCAAGTGACACAGGCTGACATAATCTTGTTTGATGTATTTCTGATGTGAAAGCAAAGCAAATTTATGTAGAAGATCATTATGATTGATGTTTTAAGCTAAGGATTTTTTTTTTTTTTTGGGTCAATAAGCTAATGATGTTTCTCCGCAATAAGACTTTCTCTTTTGCCTGATTTAAATCATAATTAATTTTCAATGATATGTACGTTCAAAGAAGTTAACAAATGTGAAGCCTGATGTGCCCATCAAGTTTAAGTAACTTGGATACCAAGATCCTTCAAAAGACAAAAATTTGAGTGTAGAGAATTTTAATTTTAAGCTTCGATATGACTTGTTATATTGCTCACGGCTTTGATCGTATGACCCTTTACTTTATTTATTTATTTTTTTAAAGCTTGAGAGTATTTGAGTTATAAAATGTTCTTTAAACAAGGAAAAATATGAGAGAAAGTATGTATTTAGTACATATATATGTATTTGCAGCTAAAGATTAGTTGTCTCAATGACAATGCTACCCCTTACGTTTGGATGAGGTTTTTGCTTTGAATTTAACGTTAACATGTTTAGATACCGACGTATCTTTAAATTGTATTTCATAAAAAAATGTGAATGCCTTTACATATATAGTACCATAACTGTGTGATATATATATATATATTTTGGAATCCTTTGTTTTTCTTCTGGGCCGCGTATATCAGAGTATGGCCATATATCCTCACATTTTTTCCACATCATCCAAGGGGAACAAAGAATTGAGTACGCTCACACAAAGAATTGGCAGCAATTTTTTCCCCATAAGTTTAAGAGGAAATTTGACTCTGATATCACTTGCTAGGAATAAGGAGTGAAACCACAAAAATGAGTGAGCAATAGAGATTGTTATATACACACACACAATATTATTAAGTCCAATTCGATGTAAAACTTTTCATATTGAAAGGCATCTTAAACAATAACTTATGTCATGACGCATATATCGTTGATTAGAAACATAAACAATAAGGATTGGGATAAGGACATCCTAATTAATTAAGTGCTCAAACTCAGCAGTATGTGTTTCGTTTAGACCAAAAAGCCATTATTGTCTTTCAAGAAAGCCAAATAATTGACTTAGGATTTGGTAATGCCCACGGCTGCACACATACAGCTCATCTTATTCCAAGTTGTTCAACTCTAAGTGTGAACAGTGCAAATCATTGAAGTTGATAATTAGCATAATTTAATATAAAAAAATATGGCCTGATTTAAATTAGAGATTTGGACAAATCCCGTGAATTGCGCATATTATGTTGCCAATTAGCATAATTTAATAAGGTTCTGATTCTTATGCTGTTTATTATCTTCTTTTTAGAAGGGAATATATATTTTGATGTTGATTGTATATACTTTAATTGAATTCAAAGCTACATGCACACAATTTATTTATTTATTTGTTTTGATAAATACACGCAATTTATTTAAGCACCATGGAGTAAAAATTTATTCATTATTTTGTTGGGTAAATGTGCATTCACCACTTTGATTCAAAAAAAAAATATTTATTTAAAAGTATCAAGGCAAATATTCTAAAAAAGTTGGTATAAAAAATATGAGATGGAGTAAATTGGTTTATTATTTCCTTAGCGCCAATATATAATTTAATTAAATAAAGAAGTTATGAGAAAAATTACGTCTATGTTGCGTACAAAAATACTAAAAAAAATGGCTAAATCTAATTCCATTGCGATGGCTCAAAGTAACAGACAGAAGTAGAACAGAGAAGTGTGAAAAACAGAGGCTGATACTAGAGTGTTGAGTACTACTCTAACACTATGTTTGGTAGAAGAGAAGGAGAGGAAAAGAAGAAAATTTTTAGTAAGTTTGATTTAGAAAATTAGAGAACTGAGGTTGTGAAATTTAATAAAGAAAAAATATAAAATAAAAGAGTAAGAAAAATTAATTAAAAACTTTTGATCTCACATCTTTAATTTTCTAAACTGAACTTGTTAAATTTTCTTCCTCTCTATTTCTTTTCGTACCAAACAAATTAGATTAGAGTTTAATTTTATTGACGACATAACATCCCAAAGCCCAAATCTAATCTTCAAAATCCTAAACTATCCTATTCAAATTGCCCCTCCCACAGATACTTGTGAAACAGTATTAGTTTTCCCCGCCTCAAGTTTGAAACACCCTGTTTTGGTAAAGCATGGAACAAAACAGGGGGGCCCCAAAAACAGAGTGGGACCAGAGAGACCCACCCTCGTCTATATTTATTTCATATTCAAATTCTTGCTTGCTTAAAGTTTAAACTTTTTCTCCCAATTTGATTTTCTAAGGAATACAGGACTTTGATCACACTTTCTTTAATCAATTAAATCATATATACATACAGTTCCTGTATATCTTTCTCCGAAATTTAAAAAAAAAAAAAACAGGTTAAATTTTTCTATTGTTGTACCTGAAGTTGTATTTGCATATTTCTTTTCATTTCCCTGATCAATTAAACTACGTAATCTTTTTCTTCTCCATGTTTTCTTTTAAATACCAAGTTAGGCGTATCTGTACCCATGGGAAAATATTACAATCTGTTTGTTTTTCTAATACAAATTGCAATTTGTTGAGTACCGCGTACGGCCTCAAGAAAAACATTTATAAGATTAAAATTCACAGCAATTTAGATACTGAAGGAGTAGCTGATTCACATACCAAAGTACTCCTCCGATCCTTATTATAAGACCCAATTTGACTTTTTATTTGGTCCTAATTATAAGACCCAATCCATTTTGTCTCTTATATTTATGCATTTTTTTCCAAGATAATCCTTCTAATAATGATAGTTTTAGCCAATATACTTAATTAGCAAGGATATTTTAGGAATGACAACACTTATTTATTATAAATAACCAACTTAACTTACTTCCTTAATCTCCTCAAATAAGTCAATTGGGTCTTATAATTAGGACCGGAGGAGTACAATTTATTCCAGCCTATTGATTGACTTTTCTTTGTTCACAAAAGAAGAGTCCTAGAGAAGATCTGACATTGAAATACAATTCATGAGAATTAAGGAATTTTATCAGGGTTTATAATAATAGCATATCTAAATTGCCATTATTTCCAGCTCATTCTTTGTTGTCTTCAAGTCTGACGACTTGTTTGGCCACGACCCAAAACATTTTTAATTTGATTTAGCTCCCTTAGTACACCCATCATGTTCATCCTTTCTTTTGAAGATTCTACTGAACAAGCAAGTCCAATTTCAAATAGTGAAATTAGAGTCTTCTCATAGTTGGGATGCATACAAGTCACCTCCATCCTGATTTCTCCTCTAGTTGCTATTGTATTCTGCCGTACTTGCTGGGGTACAAGAGCTGTGTCCACAATCTCCAAAAGATTGTTTGGACATGCAGCTTTGACGTAGCTATTAAGATTCTAGCTGCCTTCAAACATCTGATCTGTTGGTCTTTTAAGGGTTAATATTTCCAAAATCAGGATGCCAAAAGAATATACATCACCTTGAGTGGATACCTCATAACTCATTCCATATTCTGAAATACATTAGATATTGATGAATGTTTCAAAAATCGTTGTCTTGAAACTAACAAAATAAAAAAAAAGAAAAATATTTCATAAAAGAAATGGAATTCATAATGCTTTGAGCCAAAATAATAAGAAGTTACCTGGAGGAGCATAGCCAATCGTTTCTTTCACTCCAGACGTGCTTGTTCGCTTTTGAGAACTGCCACTAAGGGTGGCAAGTAGTCTTGCTAACCCAAAATCACTCACATGAGCCACCATATTATCATCAAGACATTGTTGGGCTTTAAGTCACAATGGACTACCGGTTTCTCATTTTCATAATGAAGATAATGCAGTGCAGAGGCAACATCATATACAACATTAAATCTCTGACAAATATCCAATGCTGACCGATATGCACTTTCTTGATTAGGATGCAGCCATCTTTCAAGGCTTCCATTTGACATATACTCAAACACCAATGCCTTAAATTCTTGCCCTTGTAATCAATGCTAGAGCAACATGTCAAAATTTTTACCAAATTTCGATGTCTTATGTTTTTCAGTGCATTACATTCTGAAATGAAACTCTTTTAAGCCCCCTTCTTTTGAAGGTTCATTACCTTTATTGCAACAATTTTATCTTCTGATTCTAGCCTTCCTTTATATACTGAGCCGGAACTCCTAGATCCAATGAAGTTGGTGGTAGAGAAACCTTCAGTTGCAGTGTGTAGATTCTGATATGACACCTTGGGAAATTGTTCAATTACAAGTGAACCTGGAGATGATTTCCTGTTTCTTTCAAGCCTCCAATAGAAAGCAAATAAAAATATCAGTAAAAGAGAAAACGCCACAGAAATCACAATAACCATAAGCTTCAAATTGTGTTTTCTTTGCGTATCAACTTTCTTGGGGTATGGTGGTAAGTGCATCTCAGAAATACCCCCACAAAGATTGATATTCCCAATAATTGATATTGCATTTGCATTGCTGAAAACCCCTTCTGTTGGCATCTCACCATGAAACATATTGAAAGAGACATTTAAGTATTGAAGAAAAGAAATGTTCTGTAGCCCGACTAGTATTGATCCAGATAGGTTGTTTTGAGATATATCCAAATGTGTAAGACCTTTCATCAAAGCTAGTGAAGGAGGCATGGGCCCATTGAAGGAATTCTTTTGTAAGTTAAGGTATTCCATGCCTGTGCACTCGCGTATGGTAGAAGGAATCTCTTCTGAGAGATTATTTTCAGAGACATCCAAAGCCCCAAGGTTTTTAAGCTTTCCTACCTCCATAGGCAAAGATCCATTCAATGAGTTATGAGATAAGTTTAAGAAAATGGACAAGGAGGAAAGAGCAAAAATCTGCACGGGTATAGCTCCACTGAAATTGTTTTTTGAAAGGTCTAAAATTATCAAACTTTTCAAGTTTCCAATTGTGGTAGGAATTTTTCCTTCAAGCTTGTTCTCAAAAACTGTTAGTTCAATCACTTTACTAAGGTTTCCTAAGAAAGCCGACATCTTTCTCGAGAGTTGGTTGTCCTCTAGAAGTAATCTTCTCATCTCATGTAGATACCCAAAAGTAGTTGGAATGGTACCTGAGAATTTATTGTCTTCGAGACCCAAGCCAGTTAAACTTGTGTGCTTTTCTAAAGTATCAGGAATAGTACCATATATTTGATTACTGCCCAGGTACAGTAGAGTGAGTTGGGCAGACAAATTTCCTATGGAATTGGGTAACATGCCTCCAAATTTGTTGGAAGTCAAACTTAATGTTTCAAGTTTGCTACAATTTGTCAAGGATGTCATGAAATCGAGGTCACTATTTGAGGTGCTCCCAATATTGTTAAATTCTAAATTTAGATTTTGTAGATCTTTTAGCCCTCCCAGATTGGGAACTTCACTGAGAAAATGGTTTGAAGGAATATTAAAAACTTTGAGGGAAGATGCATTTGTGATGGAAGTTGGTATTGGACCAGAAATTTGATTCAAACCTAATGCAAAATATTGTAGATTTGGGAGAGTGGAGAACATGTTATCTGGAAGCCGAGTCATGGTCAACTGGTTTTTTCCTACTGATATCATAGTGAGAAAAGAGAGATTGTAAAGTGAAGAGGGAAGAGCACCTAACAAACTATTCTCCGGTGCTGCAAAAAATGTCAAGTTCTTTAAGTGGCCTATCTCTTCCGGTATGCTTCCCTGAAAGTTATTTTGGCCTAGTCCAAGACGGGTGAGGGAAGTAAGATTCCATATAGACAATGGGATTTCTCAAGTTAAATTGTTGAAAGAAAGCTGCAACCTTTCAAGCTTTTGAAACTCCCCCAGCTAATATGGTATTTTTCCACTAAGGCTATTCCCTGGAAAATGCAGGACCCGCAACTCAATGCAACTCGTCAAGTTCAATGGAATTTCTCCTATCAATGAGTTGTTTGAGAGCAAGAGTGTGTTTAGCCTGAACAAACGTCCCAACTATGGTGGGATTTCTCCATGGAAACTGTTGTCTATGAGGGAGAGCCTTCTCAAGAAAGAGAGATTCCCAACATGAGGCGATATGACCCCACCGAGATGATAGCCTCCTAGATTCAACTCGGTGACTCGCTCATGATGCTTGTGGCCACAAGTGATCCCAGTCTAGCTGCAAAAGTGGCTCGAACTATTCCAAGAGCTCAAGATTTGTTTAGGATCATCTGTTATTGATTCTTTAAACTTGAGCAATACCAGATAATCTGTCTCGTTTGATGCAGCTCTGACGACACACTGATAGAGGCAAACCAAGTTTGTGCAGAAGATCATAAGGATTAATGCTTGAAAATAGTATTTTGAAAGAAATGGAAATGAAACGGAGGCAAAAGCCATATGGTTATGCTGAAAAATAGCTTGAATATTGTTTTGTGGATTCATATATTGAAATGGTGGTGCTTTAATATATAGGAGCTTTAGTTACGTTTGTTCTTAATTAGCCCAAGTTTTCCCATTTTGAGTTTGACTTCATTTGTTGATTTACGTAAAAGTAGTACGCATGCAGACCAAGAAATTTTGCACAGTGATGTATGCTATATGTGTGCCTGGATCCTTCTCAAGGCATATATATGAAGTAAACAATAAAAATCAAAGGTCAGGTGGGAGCCGTATATAACGTATGGGATAAGTTCATTTTATGTAACTTAAGTTTAAAGAATAATTAAAAAAATATATTTTTCTTTAAAACATTGTTTGACTTTAATAAATAGTCGACTTATCTTCAAATATAGTACTCTTGAAATTTTACAAATTTTCCAATTATAATTATAAATATTACTAAACTATGTACTCATAATGTTTTTTCCAACTATATATAGCCTTGACACGCTAAAAACAAGTCATGCTACATCTTAATTAAATTTTCAACATCAAACAACTATTCTATTGTCATGTCAAAATGCAGTATTTTTGCTCCTACGCACTCTACCAATCTATAATGTCCAGGAAAAAACACACACACACACACGCACACAATTATCATATGATGTCCAGAACATATATGTGTGGGCGTGATCCTAATTAATAATTCCCGGTACATAAACCCAGTTTTGGAGAAAAATATACATTTGAGATGGGGCATATATAGAAAATATGATTGAGTTTTCCAACCCTATTGAAGTTGACATGTAAAGATTTTTCAAACGTGTTAGAAACTCCATCCAAACTAATTTGAGTTCACCGACTCAAACAAAGTTTGATACACTAATGGAAATTATAGTCAGTCTTATACGTTATGCAACAAGTTCATGAATTCCAACTTTCAGCAACTTGCCTTGCGTTTTCTTTGATTTAATGGAACAACTTTGACTATTGCAATTTAATCTCTCTCTCTCTCACTCTCACACACGCACAGTCCCTCTGTGTTCATATATAGAAAAGTCAACCATTTCACACTTATTAGAAAAGTAAATTAATGCATCTTATATTCCATTTTCTTGCTAAAATGCCCCGGACCTTATTGTTTGATTTTTGTCTTGCATTCATAAATGAGGGCAAATTAGGAAATATGTGTTTGAACATGTATGCTTATAAAAGAGGACCCAAAAAGTGCAGTTGCCTTTTTGCTCATATGCATGGGAACAGAAGAATTATATTCTTGAGACTTTTTTTGATTTTGAGTCCCCGTCCAAGACATTCAATTTCCACCTTGACCAGAGATTCTAGATTGATATGGGGGAATAGGTAGACTCGTTTTTTTTTTTTATAACAAAAAAGTATAAGTGAGTTGAGTCTCAAAGATTTATCAGGGTCAAGACATATTTCTAGTCTCAAATAAGGTTTACATAGATACTTATAGATCACCTACCAACAAGGTCTTTACATCAAGAGTGTGATTTGAACTTACAACTTTGTAGTTACAAGCTGACTCCTTATCAACTGGACTAACTCTTGCTAGTATTATTAGAGTCCTTTGCACTCAGCACACACATATTATACGAAAATACTGGATGGTAGAAAATGTAGGAATGCACATGTGTAACATTTTTAAACTGCATGAGATTAAGGAAAATGAGACTGTAAAAAGTGTGTAAGCATATATGCCTGTGTTGTAAAACGTATCATAAGCTTAATGATATGCTTTGGTCTTTCAGAATAGAAAATACGCAGCATTATTATCGTATAGAAATCACAGTGAAAATTCAAAACCTCAAGAATTGATACTAATTCTTCAGGCAAAATTGCATTTTCACTTTCTTCACTTTACACAAGGTTAAATGGTTGTTTAATTTTATATAAAAGACAACTCATATAATAAAAAAATATGATGTCATATATACAATGAATAAGATTTAGAACATCTATTAATTAATTAATATGAAAATTGAATATTTACATCTTTATACATAGATTTATTTTGTATTATCTCACTTGCATGTAATATTAATTGAAATTATCTTAAATATGTAAAGCGTAATTTTTTGAATTTTATATCTTATATATATGTGGTTTAACTTAATTTTCACCTCTTTTTCATTTTTAAAACATTATGTAGTTATATTATATACTTGTCCATAATCCATTATCTACTATGTTATGCCCTCTTTGGTTTAGAGGCTGGCTCCGTTCCTGCTGGGGTACTCTCCAATCTTGTTCAGAAATATGTTACTTTAGAAACTCATTGTCTTGAAACTAACAAAATAAAAAAGAGTAATATTTCACAAAAGAAATGAAATTTAAAGGAGCAGCTTGAAGCCATAATAATAATAAATTAAATTGTACTTAGAGGAGTACAATCTTCACTTCTATTCTAAATGTGCTTGTTGGTTCTTGAGAACTGCCATTAACAGTGGTTAGTAGTCTTACTGCTAACTTCAAATCACTCGCCCAATCTATCATATCATCATCAAGGACATTGCTGCGCTTTAAGTCACAACGAATAATACCAATGCCTTAAATTTTGCAGGAGAAATGAAGATACGAAGAGTGTAAATGTTTTACAAATTTATTGGAATCGTTCAATAATTAACCTAAATATTGAGGAGCTTTATTTTATGGCAAACTGAAAGAAAATGGTGTGAATTGTGCTTTTGATCCTAAAACTCTTGTTTGGTCTTCCACTTCTACCTCTAACAATTGATCTGAGCATCCCAAATTTCTTTCCTTTGATTATTCTTAAACTGATGAATAGTCAAAAGAATTGACGTGTAACCCTAAAATCATCATCACAAACAAACGAACAGCGAAAACAAAGTTGACAACGGAAATGTGAAAAGGAAGAAAAAGGAATGATATAGTTAGGCACTCCTCTAGTCTTTAATATAGGACCTATTTAGAAGGTTGATCTTAGTCTTCAATATAGGACATATTTCTTATATTTATCAATTTTTTTAAATTACCCCTATTATGATTTTTTAAAAAATAATTAAATACAGTAATAATAATCTAATAATACACCTATATATTTTATAAAGTGAGTAATACTCCCTACTTATTAATTCCACACATACATCAATTTCACTGTTTAATGTTTTTAGTAAAATAATTTTAAAAAATTTTTAAAAATATTTTAATGCAAATATCCATTCAAAGTGATTGGATTTTTTTACCTCAAAGAACAGCTTAATAAAATATTAATCTTATTGTCTATGTCTTTCGTGGTTAGAAAAACAACCTTCTACTCATATTTTACCCAATCAAAAAGTCACTTAAAAAAAATCATCTCTGAGAAAAAAAACACCAAAAAAAATCTCATGATGGCCCAAAAAAATCGTTTTCAGTCCATAAAAAAATTTCATTTTTTGAAAAAAAAAATTATAAACTAGCATGACAACATATAAGAGATAATTATGTAAGCTTTGTGAATTTGTAAATCCCAAAAGAAAAGATAACTATAAGATGGTGGATTTCATTTGATCAAAGCTATAACGGTGTTCCTATGCATATGAAGCTTATTGTTTTTTTAAGCGACGCCAGACGGTGTGTGAGCCAGGAAAGACTGAAACTAGTGTTGACGTGGGAAGCGAGTTAACTAGAGCCTTTTTTTTTTTTTTTTGGGTGAAATGTCAGGTTTTAAAAATAGTTATAGCTGAAGGTATTTTTGGGGAAAAAAACTATATTTATTACTATCATCATCATCTAACTTAACTAATTTTCTTAATTTAATAAAAATAGTTAAATAGGTTTTTTTATTAAGGACCGGAGAAATATGTTGCACAAAGCAATACAGTGGATACAATAGGTTAGGTGAATGACCCTTAGAGTTGAACAAAAAATTAATGTAGTTTTTGTCCAAAATTTTAAAATGTCATTTAAGTATTAATTGGCATAATAGTATTTGCAGTAATAATGACTTAAGACTCAACTTTATTTTTTGCATCTTTAAAATTAAAAAGCAAGAACTTAAACCACAATATGAGAAGTATGAAAAACTGAGGCTAAAGCAGTGTATATTGTTGGTCATAGTAATATTCATAATCCACGAAAAACATGCATGGTTAAATGAACTGTATAATATGAATGAATGTAGCTTTACAATGTATGAAAGATTAAATTTATTCAGATCTTAATGTGGCCGAAACATTTGAAATTGTCTATGGCTAATGCCTAATATTATATTTTCAAAAGTGCAAACTTGCTAGTACATCAAGAATTGCAAGCATGAATCATCAACTAATAGTTTAACCATTTCAAAGAGGTTATACACTCATTTGGAAATGTTGATAAATGGTCGTTCTTGTTGTATTTTAAATACTTTGTACTGTGCCCAATAACATTAATTAGTATGTTAATGTCATCATTAACAACTTAGAGCAAATGCATTGTATGTGTGATTGAATAATGCTATATATACTAATTAAGTTCTTTTTTTTTTCCTTTTTAATCACCTCCTTATAGCACTAGACCCAATTGTCTTCAGCTAACTAAGCTTTTTAATAGAAGAAATGAATAATTTTAGGGGTTTTGCCAACAAAATCTTCCTATATGCAAGTTGATGGCTTCTTAAGAAAGGCCAAGTCACCGCCAACAAAATGTTAAATAAATTTGTTTGTCAAGTATTTGTAAAGTAAGCCAAAAATAGTTTTATCTTATGTTAGAGAACCTTTTTTTCTATAGAGTATTATGGGAAGTATGTATGCCAGTTATTTTATCAATGTAAAATTGTACGTATTGTGTTGGTAATTAGGAAGATTGATAAAAATAAAACATCAAAATTATAAAACAAGTTTGCGTTTTATTACTCTTATTTTGGAGATTTGAAAAGAGATAAGAAAAAAATCGTCCTATCTTATTTTTACTGCACCTCGTATACTTGTTTCACTCCTCCTATCTCTTTCTCTCTAAGTTCCTCATAAATTACTACAAGTTGCGTTGTGCACCCCGAGAGGCATGAGAGACATTACATAATTTCATTTCCTGATATTTTTATTCCGCTCGGCTCAATCCATTAACGATATGATGATATATATTAATATCACAAAGTACATACAGACATAGCTGTAAAATTAACTCGGTTAGATTGGTTGTTTCGTTTTTATATATTGCCACAATGTATTATTATGTGTTTTTAATGAATGTGAAAAAATTATTGAAGATTCAAATATACATATATAATATAAAAGCATTTTTTGGGTAACCAAAAATTTAGGTGAGTTGAGTCCAGAGACTCATTAGGGCCGAGGCATGTCTTGAGGCTTAAAGAGGACTTATAAATTACCCATCAACAAGGTCTTCACATTGGCAATGGGATTCAAACTGACGTTTTTGTGGTTTATGAGTCGACTATTTACCAACTATACCATCTCTTGTCTGTTAAAAAAAAGCATTTTTAATAATAATAATAATAAAAATAATTATGGCTGAAATATTTATATTGGCAAAAAACTTTATTAGAAAATCCTTACAAAAAAAAACTATATTAGAAGACATATTTTTATACAGAAAACTTAAGAAACAAGTTTGTTTGGCCATGTACTTTTATTTTTTGTATTTTTAAAGTATGTGAAAAAATTATTTTTAAGAAAAAATTAATTTTTTGCATGCATTTATAATGTAAAAATATTTTGAATAATAATAAATAAATAGCTATGGCAGAAATATTTGGATTGGCAAACAAAACTTTCGAAAAATTTTTTTACACAAAAAACTTAAGAAACAAAATTTGATTGGCCAAAAATTTTTGTAGGGACAACTTGGCTTCCAGAAGGGAGTGAACCTTCTTGACTTATCTAGGCAAGAAGATCCATTTCCGGTATTAAAAAAAAAAAAGCAAGAAGATCCATTGCTTTTAGAATAGGATAAGATGAAATTACACATTGAATGTGTTAGCTACTATTGACATTAGCACTGAATCATTCTTCTTGAGCACCGTACAAGGTATTTGAAATATGGGAAAGAAATATGATTCTAAAAGGAAGTGAACCTTCTTAGCTTCTTTAGGCATAGAAGATCCATTGCTTTTATAAAAATCTTGGGATAACATGAAATCAAACATTAAATGCATTAGCTATTATCATTATCGTTGATGATATTCACTGAATTATTCTTATTATAAGAACCATACAAAGTATTTGAAATATGGGAAAGAAATATCGGAAATTGCAAAGGGATCCAACTATAAATAAGACATGCCAGTGACTCAACCATAGACAAGTCATTACCAAGATCACTCTTCTCTTCTGCCTCAGTTACTTTGAAAAAATAAAGAAATGGTGAACATGAGCTTGAGCATCCCAATAATCGATATGCAAAAGTTTCCAAATGAAGAAGAGTACAAGAAGCTAAGAGAGACATGTGATGAATGGGGATGTTTTAGAGTGATGAACCATAGCTTACCAAAGAACTTAATGGGGGAGATGAAGAAGGTGGCAACATATTTGCATGATCGTCCAAGAGAGATCAAGAAACGCAACGCCGATGTTGCTAAGGGAAGTGGCTACACGTATCTTCCTATAAATCCACTCTATGAAAATATGGGTTTTCATGACTTTGGATCCTCTCTTGACATCGATTCTTTCTGCTTTCAATTGGAAGCCTCCCCTCATGACAAGTAAGTAAACAAATAATTATTACTTCACGTAAAATGAAATATAATTGTTGACTAAGTCATGTAATGCATCCAGGAAAATAATAAAGGCATATGGGGAAGCAATTCAAGAACTAGCAGTAGATATAGCTAGAAAGATAAAGGAGTGTGTTGTGGGATTATCAGAAGTCGTGGATTTTCAAGACTGGCGATGAAATTTTAAGATGAACAAATATAGCTTCACTCTTGAGACTATAGGGCTCTCAGGAGTACATGAGCATATTGATCCAGGGTTTCTCACAGTTGTTCAGGATGATGACCTAATTGATGGCCTCGAAGTCTTACACTTGCCTTCTGGCTCTTTTGTTCCAGTCCCTCCATTATCCGGAACCTTTGTTGTTAATCTTGGAGATGTTGCTCATGTAAATCTATCTCTCTTCATTTATCACTTTTCTCTTTATCTTAATGGCTTTCTCTTTTCTCTCTTTATGTATGGCACTTCATATTTGTAAATATTCGATCGTTTAGATTCTAAGTTTTTTTAATCATCATGCTTCTCTTTACTTACAAAGGGTAAAGGTAAGATCGAAAACCCGTGACATTTTCCACCAATAAGAATGGATTACATCCGACTAGAAAAGCCGATTGATCTTATTGATTTGACATGCTTCACTATGTAGTAGATTTGATTGGAAAATTATTGTTATTATTTTTGAAATGAATGTTGTAGGTGTGGAGCAATGGAAGGTTTCCAAATGTGCATCATCGCGTGCTATGCAAGGAAGGAAGGACAAGAATTTCAGTAGTGGCAAGTTTGCATGCACCACGGCATAGGGATGTTGAAGTTGCAAAAGAGTTTGTGGACACTGACCATCCGCCTCTCTTTATGCCTTTCAATTTCGAACGTTACATTGAGTCTCGTTGGTCCAAAAATATGAGAGTTGGTGAAGCACTTGACTTATTGCGTGTTGATCATCCTTCAAATACTGTTTCAGCATGATGTGCTTTAGGTGAGATATTGAGTTACATTGGAGAGAGATAAATAAATACTATCTCCTGAGCCTATTCATTAGAAATAAGTTGTAGTTAAATTTTAACTACGGCCAGTTTTTGGTAGATAGGCCTGGAGGCACTAATAAGCTTCGTGATATAAGTTCCTTCTCAGTGTTTTCAGAGTGTTGCGTGAAGTACTTTATGATGAACTCAGAGAAAGGGATATAGCTAGGAGTGAAGATGGCCCCTTTTATTAGACTTATGTGCTAAATAGGATAAGGCCAGCTTCTTTCTTCTTATCTCTTTTCATATTTAAAAAATAAGAGTTCAATAATATGTAATAATCTTGCTTTGCAATTATTATATGTTTTATTTTTATCCATGTCCTTTCGAGCCACAGTCTATACTGTTTTTCACCTAAAGACCCACAATTTCTAGGAAATAAATAGACTTCCGGCTATAATATCCATAATCTATGAAAAGCGTGTGTATGTGGTTCAATGAAGTACAATATATAAATAAAGATAGCTCTACAATGCATGAAAAATTAAATCGATTCAGATTTTGATAGTAAAGAAACTTTATCACTGATTTAGAGAAAGATGATGAGTGATCTCGGAATGACATACTGTTTAAATTTTAAATTATTTGGAGATCACACGTCTTGAAATAATAATTTTTTTTCTTTCTAATTTTAAGATGTGTGGATTGACAATGTTTAAGATAATTCATATGAGAACAAAATAATATACTTGCGACCAAAAAAAAAAAGAACAAAATAATATACCAATCCTCATGTGTTATGTTGATAAATATTCATCATTCTATCATTTACATGTTTTTTCAAACGAAATCCCTTATCTTCACTAAAAATTGTAAAAAGAGAAAGAAATATATATAAGGTCCGCCAAAAAGTTTTTGTAAGCCTAATTGTCCTCAGTAAAACAGGCTGTAATCGCCTGTTGTTATTTTGTTTTGCTTTGTCAGGATGATTTTGCTGTAAAATTTAATTTGAGACTAGTGCGTAGGAAATTCATAGTAATTAAGCCATTTTAGTGTCCTGAATATAGATTTACAGATTTTAGGGTTATTTTTGTGTTTTCGCAAAAAATTAAATCTATACCATCTAAATTCATTGAATGGTCATGATTGACTCACAATAAGTCATCAGAAAAATATAAAATCATCTTTCTTTCAAAAGGATTTTTATTCTCGTTTCTTTAGTAGATGCGTGTAGTACAGGTGAATGGCTTTTTTTAAAAAAAAAAATAAATGAATACATTTTTGACCGGAAAAAACAATACCTACGTTAAAGTATTGAACAAAAACATTGTAAACGAAAACATCAATATTTTGACATGAAAATAGATTTAGTTTTGACAATATGTGTGTGGTAAATATCATATTGAATTTTAAAAGAAACATTTAGAAGATGATAAGAAACTGTAAGAAAAAAATTGTATGTACCATGAGAGGTATAGAGAAGATATGATTATTAATATTATATGCACAAATGTATATATGTACGTACTGATATGTGTTTAAAATGGGCCAACTCACGGGTTACGGGTTGGGCCATGGCAGGTTCAACTTGTGACGGGTTGGGTTGAAAAAGCTTGTTTGAAAGCGGCAACTAACCCCTAACCTACCAACACTTATTTATTTTTTTTTTGAAATATATTTTTACTTTTTAATATTTTTTCTTATATAATATTCAAAAATAATAATAAAATTTTTGTTTTTCTTTGAAATATTTGATTAAAAGCACCAAAAAAATTATATAGGTTTTTTTAATTTTTAAGATAGGATATAATATATAATAATATAATTATAATAATTAAAAAATTTAAAAAAATACAAAAAAGTGAGTTAGCCTGCGGGTTGGCAGGCTAACCCATGGTAGGTTGCAGGCTTGACGGTGTGGGTTAAAAAGGCTCATTTACTAGTAGCTTAGTTTTTGACCAACCCTAATTAACTCGCTATTATTGGCAGGTTGGATTCACAGGTTTAACCCATATTACCAACTCTATTTAAAATTATCCTTCTAACATAGCATATATGGAAGCAATTTATGAATTTACGTTAAACATAGCAGTAAAGTTTAATGAGTGTATTCTAGGCTTTCAGCCCTCGGACCAGACCACAGGGCACAAAGGTCTCAAAGAGCACACTGATCCAAGATTTATCATCATTCTTTAGGATGATGAATGTATTGGTGGTTTTGGAGCTTTGAACCCTTTCTTTGGTTCTTATGTTTAGGTAGTCGCTCTCTTATTTGGTACTACTTTTGTCCTATTTATAAGTTACTTCTAATATTTTTACACAGACTAAAAAACCTTAAATTTTATTAACCCTTATTTAAAATCTAATAATTTTTCAATTTTATCCCTATTTAATATAAATTATACCTCATATAAACAAAATCAACATAATAATAAATGAGGGGTAAAATTGTATATTTATATAAAAAATTTCTCTCAGTGCAATGTAAAAAGAACCATAAAAATGTCTTCTTTCTCTGTCTTATAAATAGAACCAGAGGAGTACTTTTGTTATTATAATTGGTGATGTTGCTCAAGTAAAACTATCAAATTAGTTTGTAATTATATATATGCTTCTCTATTATTGGGCATCTGCTGAAGTACTTTACGTTGAACACGGAAAAAGAGATAAATATGATAGTGCCCAATTCATATTTTTTAAATCTCTTTTTAAATTTTTACAATAAGAATTTATTAATAACATGCAAACTTGTTTAAATATTTTTATGTTTTCATTTTTGTAAGTTTTCTTACTAGGTGCAATCCATACTTTTTCTTTTTACAAACCACAATTTATACTACCAAATAATTGATAAAATTAGCACACTTTCAGTGAAGGTAGCTTCACAATGTATGAAAGAGTAAATTTATTAAGAATTTGATGCTGAAAAAACCTTTGAAATACTCTATGACTAATATAGAGAAAGATGGGTAGTCTTCTGGGATACTCTATAACAATTATTTAGTGTGTTAATGTCATTAAGAAATTAGAGCAAATGCATTGTATGTGTGATTGGACAACGCAATACTAATTAAGCTTTTTAATAGAAGAAGCAATGAATCTCTCTGGAGTTTTTGCCAACAAAATCTTCCTCGATGCAACTTGATGGCTTCTTCGGAAAGGTCAAGTTTTATGGCTAACAAAATGTTAATAAAAAAAATTGCTTTTTTTTTTTTTTCCGTCAGCAACCAACTTTGTTTGTTAAGTATATTTGTAACACTAAGCCAAAATAGTTTTATCATACATCAGTAAGCCATGTTTTTTATTTCATGGATTATTATGAGAGGTATATGCTACTTCTTTTATCATGTGTAAAATTGTATATATTTTCATTGGTAATTAAGAGGATTGATAAAAGTAAAACATAAAAATTGTAAAACAAGTTTGCGTTTTATTGCTCTTATTTGAGAAATTTAAAAAGAGATCAGAAGAAAGAAATGACGAGTCCTATGTTATTTCTAATACACCAGGCACAGCTGTAAAATTAACTATGAATTCTTATAATCTTTGAATAATAATAATAAAATTGAAAAAGAAAAGTAGGTTCCACTAAGTGCGTTCTCACATTTATTTTAAATAATCTCTAAAACATCCTAAATTCAATTTTTTTATTTAGTACAATTTAACACACACGCATCCAATAGGAACCTCATCCAAGTGTGGGAAGCAGCGTTGCTGCCCACACATCTAGCCATTGATCATAAATTCAATTTTTTTTTAATTTGCATCCAAAGTTGCATCACGCACACACACACACACAGAGCTAAGCATAGATTTCCTTTAATGGGAGGCAATCTTGTTCAAACACTGTCAAGTGCTTAATGTAGCTACCTCTTCCAGTGGGAACTAAGTTACATCATATTTGGAAAAAAATTAAGTAAATATGAGAGACAAAATGAATTGGGGTCTTATATTTAGAACCAATATAAAAGTCAAATAGGGTCTTATATTAAGGACTGGAGGGAGTACCATTGTCGTTAACGGTATTTACTGAATCACTCTTATTAAGCATGATACAGAGTATTTGAAATATAGAAAAGATATGATTAAAAAAATTGTAAAGAGATCTAACTTGACATAATAAATATAAGGAATTTGACTTAAATTTTTTTATTAATGATAATCACTGAATCATTCTAATTAAGTGCCATACAGAGTATTTGAAATGCACAAATTGTAAAGGGATTCAGCTATAAATAAGACATGCCAGTGACTCAACCATAAACAAGTCATTACCAAGATCCCTCTTCTCTTCTCTCTCAGTTACTCTGAAAAGATAATGGTGAACTTGAGCTTGATGAGCATCCCAACAATCGATATGCAAAAACTTCCTGATGAAGAAGAGTTCAAGAAGATAAGAGAGGCATGTGAGAATTGGGATGTTTCAGAATGATGAACTAGGGAGTACCAAAAAAACTCAATAGAGTGGCAAAGTCTTTGCTAGATCTTCCAATAGAGATCAAGAAACGCAACGTTGATGTTACGAAGGGAAGTGGCTATACGGCACTTCCTCTGAGTCCCATTTATGAAAATTTGGGTTTTCCTGACGCGGCATCCTCTTTTGCTCTCAATAACTTTTGCTCTCAGCTTGATATCTCCCCTCGTGAGAGGTTGGTATATTAATGCTCATGTATTATGCTGATACATATTCATCCTCTCTTATTTTTACTAAAAATTTATAAAGGGAGAAAGCCATATGTGTGTGTGTAAAAGATCCATCAAAATATAAAATTCCAAAGTGGTCCCCTGAAATGGCTTAATTCGTATGAAATCGTTAGGGACTATTTTTACAGGGTACAATGTATGTGTGTGATATATGACATTTGAATTTTCAGAGAAACATTGCGAAGAAGATTAAGAAAATTATAAAAAGAGAAGGAAAAATTGTATATACTAGGTGAGCTATAGTGGAGATATGATCATCAATATCCTCCTGTTTATAGTGCTTTGTAATGTTCTTGATATCATTTCGGCTTACGATGAAAAAAGTGAAGATATGATTATTAATATTACACACAGGCGTGTGTATACATATGTTTCAAATTGTCCTTTTAATATTTTTCTTTGTAGAGACTGCTACTTTTAGTTTTTAATATAAGAGCTAGTTGACTAATTTGACTAGACTATAAGAAAGTTTGTTAAGTTAGTCATTTGTAATAAATAGATTTTATTTTTCCCAGAATATGTTTGTTAATCATATATATTAGTTAGAATTATCATTTGGTAAAACTTTTAACATGTATAACTATTACAGGAACTACTTTGAAAATAATAAATAAATATGAGAGATAAAGTGAATTGAGATCTTATATTTAGGATTACATTAAATGTTAAACTAGCTCTTATATTAATAATAAGAGGTAGTATTAAGAAGAGTTTTGTAATGGTGAATGGCAGGGAAATAATAAAGTCATGTATGAAAGCAATTCATGAATTGGCAGTAAATATAGCAGTAAATCTAAAGGAGTGTATTGTGGGCTTATTATCACCGTCAGCATTATCAGAAGCCATGGATGATTTCAAAGACTGGCGATGCCAGTTTAAGGTCAACAAATTAAACTTCAGCCCTCAGACCATTGGGCACACGTTTCAAAGAACACAGTGATCCGGGGTTTATCACTAATATTTAATTTACTTAAATAAAAAAATTAATGAGAAAACTACCTCCATGTTGCGTGCAAAAATGCTAAAAAGAGGCTAAATTAACAGACAGAAAGCAGAACTGAGTGTGGAAAACAGAGACTGATGATAGCGTATGGTTACTATTGAGTATTGAGGACTTCACATCCCAAGGCTCAAACCACCTATCTTCGAAACCCTAAATCATCCTATTCAAATTGCCCCTTTGTAAGAAACTTGTGAAGAGTTTTAACTTTTTTTCCCCTTTAAATTTAAAATACCCTGTTTTGGTCTCAACACAGGGGTGCCTAGAAACAGAGTGGGACCAGAGAGACAGATCCACGTCTATATGTATTACATATTCAAATTTTTGCTTTCCTTAATTTAACTCCCCCCCCCCTTCCAATTTGATTTTCTAAGGAATACTAGACTTTTATAACACTTTTTGTAATCAATTAAATCATATATTTATCCGGCAAAATAAATAAATACATGATATAGAGTGGCTTTTTTAAGACTTTTTTTTTCCAAAAGAATAACAGCATCTGTGGTAGTTTTAGTCCTTAAAAGAAACCATGATTTTTTTAAAAAAAATTTCAGCAGAATTATATTTCTCCCATGAAAGACTTTGTCCCCCTTATGATACTTGATCTCTCATGAAGTCTCTAAAAATATTCCTTCCTATCAAGATTGTTTTTCTATATTAGAAGGATATGACATTTGTATTTTAACATACAATTGTTGATGAATGGTATATCTTTCTCAGAAATTGAAGAAAACAAATCAAGCTTTTGTTTTGTTGTGCCTCAGGTTGTATTTGCATGTTTTCTTTCAATTTTATTCAGAACTGTACTATCATCAATATCGGGTGTGTTTAGAACTGCGTTTAGATGGAAAGAAGCCACGTTTGAATCTTAAAAATGTGCTTTTAGCCTGCTTTTGTCTTTTCATCATGTTTGGAACAGCTTAAAGAAATAAGAGCTTTTGCACCAAATTACACGATAAGGCAGAAGCTATTTTGCGATGCTTATGGCTTATGCTCATGACTTGCATAGTCTGATCGTGTCTCGAAAGTTGTGTGGCGAAACCAAAAGGGAGCATCACCCATTGCACTAGTTGACAGTAGGGGTGTACATGGGTAGGGCTGGGTAGGGCAGGACTCCTGTCCGATACCCAACCCAAAGTATGAACAGGCTGCATTTTGCAGCTCGCCGCCTGGCCCTACCCATAGAAGTCCTAACCATTTTGGGCTGGGCATTGGCGGGCTGGGCAGGGCGGGTTTTGCTGCCCAAATGGTGATGACCTACTAATATCACATGTAAAAAAGTTTCATCCATACCTGAAAATTACATTTCATAATTTTACATTTTCACACATTAAAATTATCCGGAAATAATTCAAAACAAGTCTTAGCAAATATCCAAATAAATAATATTCATAATCCATTTAGAACAAAACAACTCTCAAGATTGTAATTAAAGTCTTGAAATTCAAACGGTTTGCATTAATCTCCAGAAAGTTGAGAAAAAAATAAAACATCTGAAAAAATTGAAGAGGGGTTGAAGCACATCGAGATATTCCATTGGGAGCCAGGGATGGCGATGTAATAGAAACTTGATTATCCATTCAAGTGGCAAAAATTAAATGTTACCTAAAGGATTGTAAAAGGATATTAAAACTGAAGCAATGGGCTAATAGGAATAACATAGACCATATAAAAATAGGGTGAAAATAATTGTAAAAAGAAAAATAAAAAATCTTATAATCTTATAATAATTTAATATAACCACTTTTAATATGTAAATACTTATTATGTGATACAATGCAGTTAGTAGTCCATACAACTAAAAAGCTTCTTTCCATCATATGACTTGTTCATAAAAAATTAATACAAAATAACTAAATATAAATTAAATAAAAAAACATGTAATTCATATAATTAAACCCCAATTTTCTTTCCATGCTCCTACCCCAATCTTGTTTTTTATCTTGCATAAATATTCAAAATTGTTTATTTATACAAATATGTAATGTATGAATTCCATTCTCTAACAAAGAAAGTTGTTAATGGCATAGAGGGGAAGATTGACTTATAAATAGCCAACACTACAACAGCAACACACAATAGGATATACACAATAAAACTCACGAAGAACAAGTTAAAAACAAGATACTACTATTTCTTTAGAAGAATTGGATCCCCTAAAATAGAAAACTAATAGACATGTAATAATAATAAATTAAATTGTAAAGAGGAGGGAGATAACTTTTTTTTTTAGGTAAAGAAATGTAATATATTAATATTATTTTATAAATTATAATATATATAATCGGGCAGGGCCAAATGGGCAGGGCAGCATGTCCTGCCCGATACCCAGCCCTGCCCATGAAATGCCCAGCCCAAAGATGCCCATTCTTTTTCGGGCTGGGCTGGGCAATTTTTCTTCGGGCTCAGCGGGTATTTGGGCTTCATGCACACCCCCAATTGACAGGCTTAATGCGGCATAACCCCCAGTTAGATTTTGTTATTATTTATAATTTATAGTTTATATTTTTTTTTGCCAACATATTATTTATAATTTATAATATTTAATTATGTATTTTTAATATTTGTAATTTTTTTCAATTATACATTTTTATTAACAAAATTTTTGATAAAATTTCTAATTTTTAAAAATATATTTCAGTTATTAAATTACACCTCTTCCTATTGAAATAATTTAAATTCATCATATTATGTAAATTCATTTTTTATCATTTTTCATTATTTAATAAAAGTCATACTTTTTTGGTAATTTTACAAACTAAACTTATTTATTCAATTATAATCCAGATAACTTTCCTATTTTTACAAACTAACTTTTATAAAATTCAATCTAAACATAAATTACATTATCTAATCTAACTTTTCTAAAAATCAAATTGAAAATAAGCTACTTTTTCTATCACTAATCTAAATGGAACCATCATCGATGGATATGGCTTTTGCTTATGTACATATCTTTTCATTTCTCAGACCAATTAAATTATGTAATTTTTTCATTCTCTGTTCTTTCTTTTGATGCCAACTTTGGGGGTATTTGTACCCATGGGCAAAAATTACAAATCTATTTGTTTCCTGAATACAAATTGCAATTTGTTAGTAATGCGTGGAGGCTCAAGAAAGACAATTATAAGATTAGAATTCACACTAGCTATAACAACATGTAGCGATGCTGCTGATAAGAATTTAGATATTGAAGGAGTAGCTGATTCATCTACCAAAGTAACAATTTATTCTAGCACATATTCATTGAATTTCTTTGTTCTCAAAGAAAGAATCTTAGAGAAGATCTAAGATTGAAATATAATTCATGAAAAATAAGAAATTTTATTATGGCAGAAATTTATAATAATCACATACCTAAAGTGGCATTTCAAACTCATTTTTTTGATGTTTCTGTCAATTTCAACTTCTCTCCCCAAGACCAAAAAGACCTAGAGCATTTTTAATTTGATTTAGCTCCTTTAGCACACCCGTCACGTTCATCCTTTCTTTAGGAGATTGTACTGAACAAGCAAGTCCTATCTCAAACAGTGAAATTAGAGTCCTCTCATAGTTGGGATGCATATGAGCCACCTTCTATATCTTGATTTCTCCCCTAGCTATTGTTGTTGTTAGTGGTATTTGGTGGGGTAGAATAGCTGTGTCCATGATCTCTAAAAGATTATTTGGAAATACAGCTTTGACGTAGCTATGAAGATTGTGACCATCTTCAAATATTAGGTCTGTTGGTCTTTTTCTAGTTAACATTTCCAAAATAAGAATACCAAAAGAATACACATCACCTTCTATTGACACCTCAACTTATTCTGTACTCTGTAATAAGCATGTTAGATTATAGTAAATATTTAGAAACTTCATTGTCTTGAAAATAACAAAATAAAAAAGAAAAATATTTCATTAAAAAATGGAATTTAAAAGGGCTCCAAGCCAAAATAAAAAAAAATTGTACCTGGGGTAGCATAGCCAATTGTCCCTTTTATTCCAAATGCACTTGTTTGCTTTTGAGAATGGCCATTAAGTGTGGCAAGTAGTGTTGCTAACCCAGAGTCACTTACGTGAGCCACCATATTAGCATCAAGAAGGACATTGCTGGGCTTTAAGTCATAGTGGACAACTGGTTGCTCATTTTCATAATAAAGATAACGTAGTGCAAAAGCAACATCATCTATAACATTGAACCTTTGACAAATATTCAATGTTGATGAATATGCATGTTCTTGATTAGGGTGTAACCATTTTTCAAGACTTCTATTTGACATATATTCAAATACCAATGCCTTAAATTCTTGTCCCTTGTAATCAATGCTTGAGCAACATGTGAAAATTTGTACCAAATTTTGATGGCTTATGTTTTTTAATGGATTACATTTTGAAATGAAACTCTTTTGGGCTCCCTTCTTTTGAAGGTTCAATACCTTTATTGCTACAATTTTGTCTTCTAATTCTTACCTTCCTTTATATACTAAGCCATAACTCCCGAATCCAATCAAGTTGTTGGTAGAGAAACCTTCAGTTGCAATGTGTAGATTTTGATAAGAGACCTTTGAAAACTGTTCAATTCTAGGTGAAGTTGAAGATGATTTCTTGTTTCTTTCACGCCTCCAATAGAAGAGAAACAAAAATATCAATAACACAGAAAAAGCCACACAAATCACAATAACCATGGGCTTTAAATTGTGTTTTCCTTGCTTGTCAAGTTTCTTAGGGCATGGTGGTAAGTGTAACTCAAAAATACCGCCACAAAGATTGTTGTTTCCAGTCACTGATATTGCACTTGCATTGTTGAAAACCCCTTCTATTGGCACCTCACTGATAGCATACCAGGAGGTATTGAATATGGAGGTCATGAAGCCCAAATAGCACTCCTTTAGTTAGAAGCCCAACAAGCCCTCCAGAGTGTTCCAGGGACTTATAGCTCAAGAATACTTATGTGGAGGAGGACATGGATCATTCCTTAGATGATGAGATGGATACATACGGAGCTTAATGTGACATATAGAAGGCCGCCTTAAAAACTATCATGGTATATAAGTCATCAGAGTATGAATATTTGGACTTTGAGAAAGATAAGAGCACATTCTAAGAGACCAAAAAGAGCATTTGAAGCCAGTTTCCATGTTGTTGAAGGTCCAACACAATATTATATGCATGGAGGAGTCCATTAGAGCTATAATCTTTTAAATTGGGGCCCAAATGCATTGTGCTATGGACCATGGGAATTCGAAAACGTGATTCAACCACATTCAAGCCCAAATAGATGTCTAAAAGGCCCATTTATGCTTTTGGATGTGAATAGTAATGAAGGTCCATTTGGAAGATCCAAGAAGATTCAAGAAGTATCAAGAGTGATATTATTGACATTAATTAGGATTTTGTTTGTTTTGATTAGTTTCCTATTTTCAAATAGCAGACTTGTTCTTGAAGTTTAAGTTATTTCCTTTAATTTCTACGTAATAAATGATGCCTCTCATAGTCAAATAATCATTAATGAGGCATCATCCCCAGCATTTATGTCTTAAGATGCTGATTCTAGAGTGTTCTATGATTGCCTATATATAGGCTATATTTTTGTACTTAAAAGGAAGACTTAGATGAATGAGAATTGAGTTTATTTCTCTCTATGTGAGCTTTGCTTGCATCCTTGTGTTCTTGTGAGAATACTCGACAGTATCAAGGGATTGATCAACCTTATGGTGTCTTCATGGCTGGGGTTGTAAGAGAAAAATTCTCTTAAAGTCCTACCTAGATCAACTGTTGAGAAAGATAAGAGCACATTCTAAGAGACCAAAAAGAGCATTTGAAGCCAATTTCCATGTTGTTAAAGGCCCAACACAATATTATATGCATGGAGGAGTCCATTAGAGCTATAATCTTTTAAATTGGGGCCCAAATGCATTGTGCTATGGACCATGGGAATTCGAAAACGTGATTCAACCACATTCAAGCCCAAATAGATGTCTAAAAGGCCCATTTATGCTTTTGGATGTGAATAGTAATGAAGGTCCATTTGGAAGATCCAAGAAGATTCAAAAAGTATCAAGAGTGATATTATTGACATTAATTAGGATTTTGTTTGTTTTGATTAGTTTCCTATTTTACAGTTTCCTATTTTCAAATAGCAGACTTGTTCTTGAAGTTTAAGTTATTTCCTTTAATTTCTACGTAATAAATGATGCCTCTCATAGTCAAATAATCATTAATGAGGCATCATCCCCAGCATTTATGTCTTAAGATGCTGATTCTAGAGTGTTCTATGATTGCCTATATATAGACTATATTTTTGCACTTAAAAGGAAGACTTAGATGAATGAGAATTGAGTTTATTTCTCTCTATGTAAGCTTTGCTTGCATCCTTGTGTTCTTGTGAGAATACTCGACAGTATCAAGAGATTGATCAACCTTATGGTGTCTTCATGGCTGGGGTTGTAAGAGAAAAATTCTCTTAAAGTCCTACCTAGATCAACTGTTCGTTCGTTACTTGATTCTAGCCGGTCTGTACGTCCCCCCATATCACTCACCATTAGACATATTGAATAAAATGTTCAAGTATTGAAGAGAAGAAATGTTCTGTAGGTCGATTAGTATTGATCCAGATAGGTTGTTTTGAGGTATATCTAAATAAGTAAGACCTTTCATCAAAGTTAGCGAAGGAGGCATGGGCCCATTGAAGGAGTTCTTTTGTACGTTAAGGTATTCCATAATTGTGCACTCTCCTATGGTTGAAGGAATCTCTCCTGAGAGATTATTTTCAGACACATCCAAAGTGCCAAGGTTTTTAAGCTTTCCAACCTCAATAGGCAAAGATCCATTCAATGAGTTGTGAGATAAGTTTAACACAATAGACAAGGAGGGAAGACCAAAAACCCGCAAGGGTACAACTCCGTGGAAATTGTTTTCTGAAAGGTCTAAGCTTAGCAAACTCGTCATGTTTCCAATTGTGGTAGGAATTTTTCCCTCAACCATATTCCTTGAAATTGTTAACACAATCAATTCACTAAGGTTTTCTAAGGAAGGTGACGCCTCTCCTGAGAGTTGGTTTCCATCGAGACGTAATTCTTTTATCTCAAGCAAATTCCCAAAAGAAGTTGGAATAGTGCCTTAGAATTTGTTGTATTCAAGACCCAAGATGGTTAAACTTGTGTACTTTCCAAAAGTATTGGGAATAGTACCATATATTTGATTACCACCTAAGAATAGTTTAGTAATTTGGGCGGACAGATTTCCTATGGAGTTAGGTAAAATGCCTCCAAATTTGTTGTATCCCAAACCTAATATTCTAAGTTTGCTACAATTTTTCAAGGATGTCATGAAATCAAGGTCACTATATGAGTTGCTCCCAATATTATTAGATTCTATGCTTAGAAGGTAAAGATCTTTTAAGTTGCTAAGATTGGGAACTTCACCAAAAAGATGGTTTGAAGAAATATAAAAAAATTGGAGTGAAGATGCATTTGTGATGGAATTTGGTATTGGACCAGAAATTTGATTCATACCTATGGTTAAATGTTCCAGATTTGGAAGGGTGGAGAACATGTTATATGGAAGCTGAGTTATGTTCAAATGGTTTACTGCTAATGATATCACAGTGAGAGATGAAAGGTTGTAAAGTGAGGAAGGAAGAGCACCTGACAAAGTATTCACTGCTATTGCAAAAACTATCAAGTTCTTCAAATGGCCTATCTCCTCTGGTATGCTTCCTTCCAAGTTATTATAGGCCATGGCAAGGTAGGTGAGGGAAGTAAGATTCCATATAAACATTGGGATTTCTCCAGTTAAATTATTGATAGAAAGTTGTAACTATTCAAGCTTCTGAAGACCCCCTAGCTGATATGGTATTCTACCGGTAAGACTATTCCCTAACAAAAACAGGTACCCCAATTCAGTGCAACTCATCAAGTTCCAAGGAATGTCGCTGGAGAATGTGTTGTTTGAGAGAATGAGTGTGTTTAGCCTGAACAAACGTCCCAACTCTGTTGGCATTTCTCCATGAAAACTGTTGTCTGAGGGAGAGATATCTCAAGAAAGAGATATTCCCAACATGAGGCTGTATGATCCCACCAAGATGATGACTTGTCAAATTCAACTTGGTGACCCGCTGATGCTTGTGGCCGCATGTGATTCCAATCCACGTGCAGAAGTGGTTCGAACTATTCCAGGAGCTCAAGATTTCTTTAGGATCATGAGTTATTAATTCTTTAAACTTGAGCAATGCCAGATAGTCTGTCTCGTTTGATGCAGCTCCAACATGTTGGAAACAAAGCAAGTTGATGCAGATGAAGATGATAAGGATTAATGGTGGAAGGTAGTATTTGGAAAGAAATGAAAATGAAATAATGGAGGCAAAAGCCATGGTTATGCAGAAGAGCGTGAATGGTTTTGTGGATTCACATATATTGATATGGTGCTGCTTTAATATAAACAATCATGTGTATATATACCTTTTATAATATCAGTAGGGGTTAATAATTTTTGGCCCTTGAAATTTCAACCTATTTTTTGTTTTGGTCCCTCAAATTTTAAATCAGCAGTTTCAGTTTCTAAAATTTAGTTTATTTTAAAACGTTAGTCCCTGAAGGTATAACGATTGCTAAAATATGCTAAAGTGTCATCAATGATGTTAGAAGTGATAATGTTGACTCACTGGATGACATATAATTGGATCTTGTGTGGATAATAGAATGCAGTGCAGCGAACAGCTCCCGAAACAACCAGTGAAGAAGGAAAAAAAATGGGTTAAACAACTGGAATTTGAGAACCTGTTCTTTTTTAACACTTCTGTTATTCATATAAGATCTAGCTAAGTATTATTTGATGAGTCCACATCACCATTCAACATTGTTGTTTGACATTTCAGTAGATTTTAACACTGTTACACCTCTGGAGATTAATATTTTAAGACAGACTAAATTCGAAAGACTAAAATTATCATTTTTAAATTTGAGGGACTAAAACCAAAATAAACTCAAATTTCAGGAACAAAAAATTATATTAAACCTAAAAATAATAAATTTAGTCAAAGAGCAAGAAGAAGACAGATTTGAACAGAAGTAATAAACTAATCAATTAGAGTCAAAGAGCAAGAAAAAGACAGATTTGAACAGAAGTAATAAACTAATCAATTACTCAGAATCTGCATGTAATTAATTAATACTTGATATTATCTCATTGTATATGTGTACGTGATCCTAAAAAAGGCAAAAAACATACTAGGGTTTAGTCAACTCTTCTTCTCCTAATTAAAACAAGAATAGATATTAACTTTTTTGAATATGTAACTTTCAGGGAAGGTCATGGAGATTGGGAAATTCTCTGAACATTTGAATTTTTATATAAAATTAATTTGAAAATGATAAATTTTTAATCAAAACACGCAATTAAATTTTAAATATAGTACTAATTCGCCGTATTAGTTTGAATAACACGCAAACTATGATTGATTCATTCAGTCTTCAATTTATGCAGGGCAACAAAATATTAAGCTAAGCAATGGACGGGGATAAGGTCATCCATCTACAACTTACGCGGAAATAGACCAGGATCATAAAATAATAAAGTATGTGATAGGCTCATTCTAACTAACACTTCAAACATCACTTTCAAGAAAAATATAACCAGTAAGGGTTGAAATAAGTTCGGTTAGGCTTTAAATAACCAAAATACCCATCTTTAATTAAAAAGAGAAATTGATTATTTTATCCCTCCCAAATGGTTCACCTCTCTTATTATTTATATTTAGAAAAAAAACATATACATAATTTTTCTCTTTTTGAGATTTTGTATATATACACCTTCAAAATATTTTAATAAAACATTTTAAATTACAATATTAGTAGTTGTTAAATAAATATTTTTTATTTTCAGGTTATAAATATTTATTTTAATATTTTTAAATATTTTAATCACAAGAAATATTTAATATTAAGGTGTTATAATTTATGTTTTCGGTTGAATCCAGCATTGCTAATTAATAAAATAGACGTAGATAATAAAAAAATAAAAAATATTTATTTAAAGGCTACTTATATTTTTAATTTAACATTTTTTTCATTAAAATATTTTTAATGGTTCTAGTTATATATACAAATTTTAAACACGGTAAAACTACTTATACTTTTTTATCTTAAAAAACAATCATAAAATTGAGCTATCATTCGAGAGGGTTAAAGTAATCAATTTTTCTTTTTAAATAAGGAAGGGCATTTTAATTATTTAACAATATTAAAAAAATTTAATCGGGCCTCAAGCCATAATTAAGAAAAAAAATTTTAATCAGGCCTCAAGCCGTAATTAAGAATTTGATAAAAATATAGGCTTGAATTTGGATTTAGATATTTTGGCTGGATTTATTTGGGATTCTCCCAATTTTCTATCCTATAAAAAATATTAGAGGTAGTAAATAAGTTTATTATTTTCTTAGTATTGATGTCTAATTTAATTAAATAGGACAGTAAATGACTAAATGACCTCTATGTTGCACAAAATGGCTAGGAAAAAGGTTAAATCTGATTCAATCGCACTAGCCTAAACAAACTAACAGAAAGCATAACAGAGGAAAAGTGTGGAAAACAGAAGTTGATGATAATCTTATGGAGTTCAATTACTATTGAGGACTTAATATCCCGAAGCCCAAACCACCGATCATCAAAATCGCCGACTCTCCTATTCAAATTTCCCCTTTTAATGTGCGAGAGAAACTGGCGATGGGTGGAGATTTGAGTTCTAATTTTTTAGGTTTGATGACCCTGTTTTGATACAAGCATGGCCCAAAACAGGGGTACCCCAAAACAGAGTGAGACCAGAGATACCCATCCATCCACGTCTATATTTATTGCATACTCAAATTCTTGCTTGCTTAAAGTTTAACTTCTTTCTTCCAATTTGATTTTATAAGGTAATACACTACAAGACTTTAATCACATTTTCTATAATTAATTAAATCATATATATAGAGTTCCAGCAAAATAAATAAATGATACAGAGCGGCTTACACATCTGGTTCAGACTCTTAGCTGGGATGAACGATAGTGTAGTTTATGATATATATTGGATTTAATCCATATTAAGGAAGAAATATATATATCCCTCCTAATTGTTAAGTTGATTTGATTCTAGATATAAGACATATTTATTATATTTATCAGTTTTTTTCTAAATTACCTCTATTGATACTCCCTTAAACATAATCAAGTAAAAGAGAGAGGAAGTATATTAACGAAAATGATCATGGTGTTTTAAAAAAACATGTCATGTTTCTTATAATTAACTAATTTCTTGAACTCTCTTAATCTAATTAAATTAATTAAATATGTCTTATATTAAGAACCGGAGCATTGTGTGTATGCATGTATAAGGCATCTAAAGCTAACATTGTTAAGTCGGTGATTTCAGGTATTTCATTTAAGTAATTTGATGAGGATTTACCCAAACAGAGTAGTTTACGAGAAATTAATTTAATACTCTATTGAAATTTTTCTGAAATTTTAAGCTTGTCTTTTTTGTTTTTATTCCTATTAAATATATGCCACTTATGATCTCTTTGTAATAAATTTTCACTTATCATTTTTTATTGTGTTTTTAATTAAATTTAACTAACATTTTGAGCCATGTGATTTTAGTAGTTTTTTTCATTAAAAAACAGAGGAAGTATTTTTTTAATTGTAAGATTAAAATTTACATTATAGCATGTATCAATGTCGATAGATATTTAGACATTGAAGGAGTAGCTGCATGGTTCACGTACCAAAGTAACAATTTATTCTAGCACATTCATTGACATTTCTTTGCTCACAAAATAAGAGTCTCATAGAAGATTTGAGATCAAAATATAGTTCATGAAAAGCAAGGAACTTTCTTAGGGCAGAAATTTATCATAATAACATATCTAAAGTGGCGTCACAAGCTTATTCGTTGATGTTGCAGTCAATTTCTACTTCTTTTCCCAAGAGCATTTTTAATTTGATTTAGCTCCCTTAGTACACTCATCATGTCCATCCTTTCTTTAGGAGATTCCACTGAACAAGCAAGTCCAATTTCAAATAGTGAAATTAGAGTCTTTTCATGGTTGGGATGCACAAGGGTCAGCTCCTCCATCTTGATTTCTCCTGTAGCTACTGTTGTTGTCTGTTGTACTTGTTGACGGACAAGAGCTGCGTCTGCAATCTCCAAAAGATTGTTTGGAAATACAGCTTTGACGTAGCTATGAAGATTGTGGCCATCTTCAAACATTAGGTTGTTGGTCTTTTTCCAGTTAACATTTCTAAAATAAGAATACCAAAAGAATATACATCACCTTGTATTGATACCTCAGAGGTTATTCCATACTCTGAAAGGTGTTAGGATATGGTTAGTATTTAGAAATTCACTATGTTGAAACTAACAAAATAAAAAGAAAAATTCATAAAAGCAATGGAATTACAAGAACTTCAAGCTAAAATAAAATATGTCACCTGGAGGAGCATAGCCAACTGTCCCTTTTATTCCAGACGTGCTTATTTGCTTTCTAGAACTGCCATTAAGGGTGGCAAGTAGTCTTGCTAACCCAAAATCACTCACATGAGCCACCATATCATCATCAAGAAGGACATTGCTGGGCTTTAAGTCACAATGGACTACTGGTTCCTCATTTTCATAATAAAGGTAATGCAATGCAGAGGCAACATCATATAGAACATTAAATCTTTGACAAATATCCAATGCTGAATGATATGAACTTTCTTGATTAGGATGCAACCATTTTTCAAGGCTTCCATTTGACATATACTCAAACACCAATGCCTTAAATTCTTGTCCCTTGTAATCAATGCTCGAGCAACATGTTACAATTTTTGCCAAATTTCGATGCCTCATGTTTTTCAGTGCATTACATTCTGAAATGAAACTCTTTTGAGCCCCCTTCTTTTGAAGGTTCAGTACCTTTATTGCAACAATTTTATCTTTGATTCTAGCCTTCCTTTATATACTGAGCCACAACTCCCAGATCCAATGAAGTTGTTGGTAGAGAAACCTTCGGTTGCAATATGTAGATTTTGATATGACACCTTGGGAAATTGTTCTACTCTAGATGAAGTTAAAGATGATTTCTTGTTTCTTTCACGCTTCCAATAGAGGGCAAACAAAAATATCAATAAAAGTGAAAAAGCCACACAAATCACAACAACCATGAGCTTCAAATTGTGTTTTCTTTTTGTGTCCACTTTCTTAGGGCATGGTGGTAAGTGCAACTCATAAATTCCCCCACAAAGATTGATATTTCCAATCAGTGATATTGCACTTGCATTGCTGAAAACTCCTTTTGTTGGAACCTCACCATCAAACATATTGAAAGAAATATTTAAGTACTGAAGAAAAGAAACATTCTGCAGGTCAATTAGTATTGATCCAAACAGGTTGTTTTGAGATATATCTAAATGTGTAAGAGCTTTCATCAAAGCTAGCGAAGCAGGCATGGGCCCATTGAAAGAATTTCCTTGTAAGTTAAGATATTCCATACTTGTGCATTCTCCTATGGTCCAAGGAATCTCTCCGAAAAGATTATTTTCAGAGATATCCAAAGTGCCCAAGTTTTTAAGCATTCCTACCTCTGAAGGCAAAGATCCATTGAATGAATTGTGAGATAAGTTTAATAAAATCGATAAGGAGGGAAGACCAAAAATCTCAAAGGGTATAGGGCCACTGAGATTGTTTTCTGAAAGCTCTAGGCTAAGCAAACTTTTCATGTTTCCAATTGTGATAGGAACTTTTCCTTCAAGCATATTTCCTGAAATGCTTAGCAAAATCAATTCACTAAGGTTTCCTAAGGAAGCTGGTATCTCTCCTGAGAGTTGGTTTCCTTCGAGACCTAATTCTTTTATCTCACATAAATTCCCAAAAGAAATCGGAATAGCGCCTGAGAATCTATTGGATTCGAGACCCAAGATAGTTAAATATTTGTACTTTCCTAAAGTTCAGGAATAGTACCATAGATCTCATTAGCACCAAGGCATAGTCCATTGAGCTGGGTTGACAAATTTCCTATGGAATTGGGCAAAATGCCTCCAAATTTATTGTAGCTCAAGCCTAATAATTCAAGTTTGCTACAATTTTTCAAAGGTGTCATGAAATCAAGGTCACCATTTGAGCTGCTCCCAATATTATTAATTTCTATATTAAGACAGGAAAGTTCTTTTAGGTTTCCTAGATTGGGAACTTGACCGAAAAAATGGTTTGAACCAATATCAAAAAATTGGAGGGAAGATGCATTTGTGATGGAATTTGGTATTAGACCAGAAATTTGATTCAACCCTATGGCAAAATATTCTAGATTTGGAAGGGTGGAGAACATGTCATATGGAAGCTGAGTCATGTTCAAACGGTTTGCTGCTACTGATATCATAGTGAGAGTTGATAGATTGAAAAGTGCAGAAGGAAGTGCACCTGACAAAGTACTCCTCGGTGCTCCAAAAAATATCAAGTTCTTCAAACGGCCTATCTCTTCAGGTATACTTGCTTCTAAGTTGTTGTGGCTGCTGTAAGATGAGTGAGGGAAGTAAGATTCCATATAGACCACGGAATTTCTCCAGTTAGATTGTTGACAGAAAGTTGCAACTGTTCAAGCTTCTGAAGATACCCCAGCTGATATGGTATTTTACCAATAAGCCTATTCCCTACCAAATCCAAGATCCTCAATTCAGTGCAACTCGTCAAGTTCCAAGGAATCTCTCCTGTCAATGCGTTGTTAAAGAGAATGAGTGTATTTAGCCTGAACAAACATCCCAACTCTGATGGGATTTCTCCATGGAAACTATTGTTTGTGAGGGAGAGATATCTCAAGAAAGAGAGATTGCCAATGTGGTGCGATATGATCCCACCAAGCTGATGGCCTCCCAAATTCAACTTGGTGACTCGCTGATGCTTGTGGCCGCATGTGATTCCAGTCCAACTACAGAAGTGGTTCGAACTATTCCAAGAGCTCAAGATTTCATGAGGATCATCAGTTATTGATTCTTTAAACTTGAGCAATGCCAAATAATCAGTCTCATTTGATGCAGCTCTGACATGCTGGAAGCAAAACAAGTTTATGTAGAAGATGACAAGGATTAATGGTTGAAGATAGTATTTGGAAAGAAATGAAAATGAAGTGGGGGCAAAAGCCATGGTCATGATGAAGTGCGAAAATGGTTTTGTGGATTCATATACTGAAATGGTGTGCTGCTTTTAATTTATAGGAGCTTTAGTCTGTTCTTAATTAGCATAAGTTTTTCCGTTTTCATTGACTTCATTTGTTGATTTACAAGAAGTGAAAGGGACGCATGTAGAGCAAGACATGTACAGTGATGTATGATATGTCTTGACAATAAACAAACAAACAAATACTAATTAAATAAACAATAAAAGGGAAAATTGGGGATTGATCCCCATTTGAAAATTTAACTGGGGCATGAATCCTAGTTAAAGGTGAAGTCATGAGATTTTTTTGGGGAAAATTAGCATCCATATGAAGTGATCATTTTACTCTTTGTGCAATCTATCTTCTCTTGTGTGTAAATCCATCTTCCCTATGTACAATCTACCTTCTCTATATGCAAATTAAGTCCCCTTCATGCAATCCATCTTCTCTATGTATAACTTACTTCCCTGTATGCAAATTAAATTTTGTGTAACTTATCTTCTACGTAATAACACAAACATTTCAGTATCAGTCTTTGAAAGATAGTGGTAGACCTACCACTACAATGCATCCAAATTATGTGCCGTGTTTAATTTGCAATGGCTTCGCAGCCTAATATATTGACTTTATAAAACGCATAGAATAATATATTAACCTTGTTTACATTAGATTTGAAAGGTTTGGTTTTGTATTATTAAAAATATTCTAATATAAAATTGATTGTGTTGAAAAACTGAAGGTGAAAAGTGTGAATGCTTCGCAGAGTCATTATTGAAATGGTGCCTTAATCTCAACCTTTTCGTGACTTTGATGAAATAGCAGTATTCCTGGTAAAATGACGCAAGAACATGTGTTGTTATCTTTTTCATATTGATTTATAGAAACAAAACAATCCATGTATTAAAACTATTTTAAAATATTTTAAACTCAATCACTAATATATATATATATATATATATATATTACATGATATATGGAATATATTATTGCTTCATATTAGAACTCATTCACAATTTTGTTCTCATTTACATTCACATTCTCTGTTTTTTTTCATAAGCCAAACATTTATTATTTTTTATAAAATGTTTGAATTCGTAATCTTTTTTTTTTTTTTACATTTTAATAAGGTGTTTTTTAAGTCTCATTTCATTAAGATTTAACTGATATCTAATAATAAATGTGTATTAGGTATATGTTATTTTTTTTAATAGAGTAAAAAATTAATTTGATCTCCTGGGTGACCAAAATCAATATTTGTTTGCATCTTTTATTCTTTTTGCCGTTGAATTTTTTTTATCCTTTTAATTTTATATACATTTCATTTTATTTTACGTAAATATTGAACAAAACAAACATATTTTTCATCAAATTTTAAATTATTATTCAATTTGGAAACAAAAAAATATTTTTTACAACAACAATTGATGCATTTACAAATTGATTGTAGCAATTTATTGTTTATTTGTGTAACAACTAAAGTTAGGCTATTTACAACAAAAATTAGTATATTTACAAGTTGACTATAGGAATTCTGTAACAACAAGTTCCAGAATAGAAATGATAACTTTTGATTATTGTTTTGTAATTACTTTTTTTTTCTTAAAATCTCATTGTAATTCTCCCCATACAACCATAAGAAGAGGGATATGAAAAATAGGGATGAGCTTTTAAGGGGTAATATCTTGAGTAGTCACGATAATAACTTTACACAACTTTTGAAGTAAAAACCAATTTCAAATAAATCTGTCTCTATACACATATCATGAATATATAAATAAAATATTTTAAGACACAATTGATTACTTTTTTTGGGTGACAGACACAATTTATTACTTTAATTAGAAAAAAATGTCTACTCTAAATTCTATCAGTGGCAAATTTATAAATTATATGTAAAACGATACCAAACAAATTCCAGAGTTGACATAGATTATCTTATGACTAAACACACAACTTGAGATTAAAATATTACCTCTAGTTATTAATATAAGAGTTAAATGATTAATTCACATATATTAAAGAAAGAAAAAAAAATCTAAGGTCAAGTTTCTTAAATACATTATGTCAAATTCTCTAATTACACATGACCATTTGTTTTTTTTGTTTTTGTTTTATCTGGATCTATAATTAAATGCTATTAAATAATAATATTTGGAAAAGAAAAATAAAGGACACATGGTCATGTGTGATAGAGAATTTGACATGATAGATATGAAAACCTTAATGTAAGGATTGTTCTAAAAAAAATTAGTTAAATTAGTTATTTATAATAAAAATGTCTTAGCTTCTCTAACCTATCCCTTTTTAGTTATGTATATTAGAACTCTTCCTTAATCAGAAGTCTCCTTGATACTTTGAGTAAAACTTTATAAATTTAAAAGATAAAATAAATTGAGATATTATATTTAAAATTAAAACAAACTTTTTGTTTAACTCCTATATTTAGGACCGGAAGCAATATTTTTCAATATTTAATGACCTACAACAACTTGAGTGAACTGAATTGTCCTATGGCAAGTGTACATAACGTCCATTAGCAGTTAAAGAAGACTGTGAAGTATGAACGGCTTAAAATCGTCTTTCATATTAATTAGAAAGCTAATGCGTGTTGACAATAAACACGCAATTACTGCAAATTTCAAACAATGGGTCTTTGAATTAAAATTGAAAATGAAAGATGTCACATCTAGTGGCAGAATAATTTAAAGTATAAAACCGTAAGTCAAAGAAATAAATAGGATTGGTTTAGTTGAACCGCAAAATTCGGTAGGAACACAAGTTATTTTGAAAGGATTTCATTCATTCATTAATTTTATTGCAAGAATTCTTTGTCAAGGTTTGTAGAAATTGGGTTTTTTAATTTTCAAAGTAATTGAATCAAGTACTTATTTCTTTTGTTACCATTTAGATTAGTATTCAATATTTATGACCATTTTACTCTTCATGTAATCTATCTTCTCTTATCTGTAAATCCATCTTCTCTATGTATAACTTACTTCCCTATATGCAAATTAAATTTTATGCAACTTATCTTCTACGTAATAATACAAATTTCATCAGCATCAGTCTTTGAAAGAGACAGTGGTAGACTTCATACTAAAATGCATCCACCCATGACTTGTAAACAAAATGCAAATAGACCAGAAGCATAATTTCCAGAAAACTAATATCTCAGATCATCCATCCACTTATGCAGGTAATAAAATATTAAGTTAAGCAATGGGATAAGGTCGTCCACCCATGACTTGTATGCAAAATGCAAATAGACCAGAAGCATAAAAATAAATAAATAAAGAATGTGTTAGGCCAATATTCTAATTAACACTTCAAACATCACTTTCAAGGAGCACAAAATATCCTGAATTCAAATTTGGTTCAAGTGCCTATGGCTCTATTATTATGTGAAAAGTAGCTGGCCTAATAAACAATCATTGGCAAAGAATTAGAAAAATAGTTATTTTAGTTAATTACATTAAGTTTATCAACGATGTATATGAAAATTTTGACAAAATTACCAGACCCCACTCTCTTAATTTATTTCCCCCTAATTAATTCAATGTGGAGTAATTAAGAGCACATTTTAAAAGAAAAGATTTAGTGCAGTAGATATTTTGTAAGTAAATTCTTATTAAAAGAATCAAGACAAATTTTCTACCCTGTAAGAAAATATTAGCAGCAGTAAATTAGTTTATTATTTTCTTAAAACTAATATTTAATTTAATTAAATGAGTAAAGTAAGTGACTTCTATGTTGCATAAAAATGGCTAAGAAGTGCCTAAGTTTAATTCCATTGCAATAGCCCAAATTAACTGACAGAAAGCATAACAGAGGGAAAATGTGGAAAACAGAGACTGATGGTAGTCTGTGGAGTTCAATTACTATTGAGGACCTATATCCCAAAGTCCAAACCACTGATCGTCAAAATCATAAACTCTCCTATTAAAATCCCTCCCTTTTTGATAAAAGCAAGTCTCATTATACTCATGAAAACGAGAGGGGGGGAAAAAAACACGCAAGGCTCAAAACAGTGGTGCCCAGAAACAGAGTGAAAGCAGATATGCCAATCCTCATCTATATTTATTAAACATTCAAATTTTTGCTTCCTCAAAGTTTAACATCTTCCCCTTTCAATTTGATTTTCTAGGGAACACAAGACTTTAATAACATTCTCTCTAATCAATTAAACCATATATATAGAGTTCCAGCAAAATAAGTAAATAAATGATATAGAGTGGTGCATATCTCAGAGTCGCTTTTTTACTAAAAGCAATTGCTTATGATTCTTGATGGTCACAATTTTAAAACATGCTTTTTTTAAAAAAAAAAAAAGAAATACAGCATCAATGATAGCTTCAGTGCTTAAAAGAAGTCTTGATTTTCAAAAAATTTATTATAGTTATATTTCCTCCGAGAAAGACATCAGTCATAGCAATTTAGACACTAAAGGAGTAGCTGATTCACCTACCAAAGTGACAATTTATTCTAACACATTCATTGACTTTTCTTCGTTCATAAGAGAAGAGTCATAACTGAAGATATAAGATTGAAATATGATTCACGACAAGTAAGGAATTTTTTGAGGCAGAAATTTATAACAACAACATATGTAAAGTGGCATTTCAGGCTCATCTTTTCACCTTGCAATCAATTTCGACTTCTTTCCCCAAGACCAAAAGCATTTTTAATTTGATTTAGCTCCCTTAGCACACCCATCATATTCATCGTTTCTTTTGGAGATTGCACTGAACAAGCAAGTCCAATCTCAAATAGCAAAATTAGAGTCTTCTTATGATTAGGATGCATAAGAGCCACCTCTTCCATCCAGATTTCTCCTCCAATTCCTATTGTTGTCTGTTGTATTTTTTGAGATATAAGAGCTTTGTTCACAATCTCCAAAAGATTGTTTGGAAATACAGATTTGATGTAGCTATGAAGATTATGGCTATCTTCAAACATTGGGTCTGTTGGCCTCTTTCCAGTTAACATTTCCAAAATAAGAATACCAAAAGAATGACTTGCATATTTTAAAGAATTCTTACATAATGTTTGGTTGGAAGGTTTTCGGAGGAAAGGGGGATCCGATTATGAATTTAAAAGCATGATTTAGAAATTTAAGAAGTTGACTTGTTAATCAATTTATAAAATATGAAAGATAATTACAAAAATTATGGGGAGAATTGGGGACAAATCCCCATTTAGAAATTTATTTGCTGAACGGTACCTGAAATCTGGAGAGTTATTAAAATCCTGTAGTGTAAATAAGTTTCATAATGAAAAGGCACAAATGCTCTTAAAGTTTAATAAATAAGAAATAGACAAGAGCAGAGAAAAAAAAGATCAATTGCACATTTAGAAATTTTAGTTTCACATATGGAAAACCAATTGCATGTGATGGAAGTTTGATTGCACTCACCATGTTTTGAACAAAACTTCTTTCACATATTTATTTTGTATTATGTAAATCACGATTAAAAAATTACTTATAAACTATTCCAATTCAATCTTAAATAACCTACTACAACTAGAGTGAACTGAAGAAGTGAAGGGGACTGAGAAGTATGAACGGCTTAAAATAGTCTTTTGATATTGATCAGAAAGCGAATGCGTGTTGACGAAAAGCACACACAATAACTGCGAATTTCAAACAACTGGCTTAACCCAAGAAATTACATAGTCAATCTACGCATGATACTTATTCCTGAACAATCATCTTGAAGCATCTGACACACTTACAAAGGTGGGAGGACCAGATCGTTTTTCTGTCAATTTGTTGAGCACTCAAATGAGCCATCCTGGCCACGGCCTTCGAATTAAAATTGAAAATGAAAGATGTCACATCTAGTAGAAATAATTCAAAGAAAAAATAAGTCAGTGAAATAAATAGGATGATTGGTTAAGTTGAACCGGAAATAGAAAAACAAGAAAGGATTTCATTCATTTATTAATTTTATTGCGAGAACTCTTTGTCAAGGTTTGTGCAGATTGGCTTTTTAAATCTTCAAAGTAATTGAATCAAGTACCTTGCTTGGAGAATTTGTGCGCTTATTTATTTTGTTAGCATTTAGATTAGTATTAATTTTTTATGGCAAAAAAGAATATTAGTATTAAATTCATTACGTTTTCTCAGCTTTCACAATTGTCTAATTAAAAAATTGCTTAGAAATATATATGTAGGATTAAAAATTATTTCAATTTTAACCAATACGGATTAGGTTCAAATCTTTACCACGAGATCATATATTTAGTATAGGCTAGTACCGTAGATAAACTTTCAATAAAAAGACACATGCATTTGATTAATAAAAATTATATTAATTTTCAATTAAATTATGACACGTGTCTAGTTTAAAAAATGTACTGTAGAAGAATTTGATGAATCGTTCCCTGAACTGTTTTCCTCCAAGAGCATTGCTAATGCTAATGACATATTTGTCGGTGGAAGTCATTCTGAAGAGAAAAAGAACGCGAAGAAATTTATGGCAGGGTCAAGACATCCCATATTTCTATATTAGTTTAGTTTGGGTAAACAATGATAAATATAAATATTTTAAAATAATTTAATTAATTTTTTTAAATTAGTCAACTAGATTTTATATTAAGGAATGGAGGTAGTATCACACTAATCACCTTTGGGCACTATAACATACATACACTTAAAAATTTTCAACAGCATGTTTTTATTATTTAGTGTTTTTATAATGACAGTTCAACTTTTAAAAAAATAATTTTATATTACGCATTAAATATATCTAGATAAATATTTATTTTTTTTATAAAAAAAAAAAAATAAAAAAATCTTTATTAAATCTAACTGAAATAATTAAAACCAAAATTAGGCCTACATATCTTTTTAATTTTTCTTTTTAACTACCTAAGTGTATTCTAGACTTTTAACAATATTTAGAAATCTTAAATTTGGCCTCTTAAGTTGATTATGAATTTGTTAAATGTGTAGGTTTAACTTAAAATTTTAGTATTTTAGTTCGATTTAATTGGGATTCTCCATAAAAGTTATATTGCTTTGATTCTATAAAAATACTAAAAATAATAAATTTAACCAAAGAGAAAGAAACATAGAGGTTTGAACAAAAGGAACAAATTAATTACTCACAATTATTTTGCCAGAAAACTAATATCTCAGGTCATCCATCCACTTATGCAGGTAATAAAATATTAAGTTAAGCAATGGGGATAAGGTCACCCACCCATGACTTATATGTAAAATGCAAATAGACGAGAAGCATAAAAATAAATAAATAAAGAATGTGATAGGCCAATATTCTAATTAACATTTCAAACATCACTTTCTTTGTTTTTTTTTTGGCCAAACAAACATCACTTTCAAGGAACATAAAATATACTGGATTCAAATGCCTGTGGGTCTATTATTATGTGAAAAGTAGCTGGCTTAATAAACAATCATGGGCAAAGAATTAGAAAAATAGTTATTTTAGTTAATTACATTAATTTTATCAACAATTTATATGAAAATTTTGACAAAACTACCAGACCTCACTCTCTTACTTTATTTCCCCCTAATTAATTCAGTGTGGAGTAATTAAGAGCATTTTTTAAAAGAAAAAATTTAGTGCAGTAGATATTTTGTACGTAAATTCTTATTAAAAGAATCAAGACAAATTTTCTATCCTGTAAAAAAAAATATTAGCAGTAAATTAGTTTATTATTTTCTTAAAACTAATATTTAATTTAATTAAATAGAAAAGTAAATGACTTCTCGTTGCATAAAAATGGATAAAAAAATGGCTAACATTAATTTCGTTGCAATAGCCCAAATTAGCACGCAAACAGCATAGCAGAGGAAAAATGTGAAAAACAGAGGTCGATGGTAGTCTATGGAGTTCAAGTACTATTGAGGACTTAAAATATCCCGAAGTCCAAACCACTGATCATCAAAATCATAGACTCTCCTGTTGAAATTCCCCCTTCTTTGTAAAAACAAGGCTCATTATATTCACAAAAAAAGGAAAGGAAGAAAAAATTCATGACTCAAAACAGAGGTGCCCAGAAACATAGTGAGAGCAGAGACGCCCATCCACATCTATATTTATTGCATATTCAATTTTTTGGTTTCTTAAAGTTTAACATTTTCCCTTCCAATTTGATTTTCTAAGGAATACAAGACTTTGGTAACATTTTGTGTGATCAATTAAATCATATATATAGAGTTCCAGCAAAATTTTTTAAAAAAAAAACATGATACAGAGTGGCACGTACAACAGAGTGCAGTGGTTTTTGACTTAGAAGAAGTCTTGATTTTAAAAAAAATTTAGTATGGTTATATTCCTCCCGAGAAACATCAGTGATAGCAATTTAGGCATTGAAGAAGCGGCTGATTCACCTACCAAAGTGACAATTTATTCTAGCACGTTCATTGACTTTTCTTCGTTCACAAAAGAAAAGTCATGACTGAACATATGAGATTGAAATATAATTCATGGAAAGTGAGGAATTTTATGAGGGCAGAAATTTATAATAACACATCCAAAGTGACATTTGAGGCTCATTCTTTGACGTTGCAGTCAATTTCGCCTTCTTTCCCCAAGACCAAAAGCATTTTTCACTTGATTTAGTTCTCTTAGAACACCCATCATGTTCATCCTTTCTTTTGGAGGTTGCACTGAACAAGCAAGTCCAATCTCAAATAGTAAAATAAGAGTCCTCTCATGGTTGGGATGCATATGAGCCCCCTCCTCTATCCTGATTTCTCCTCCAATTCCCGTTGCTGTCTGTTGTATTTGTTGAGGTACAAGAGCTTTGTCCACAATCTCCAAAAGATTGTTTGGAAATGTAGCGTTGATGTAGCTATGAAGATTATGGCCATCTCCAAACATTGGGTCTGTAGGTCTCTTTCCGGTTAACATTTCCAAGATAAGAATACCAAAAGAATACATATCACCTTGAGTTGATACCTCAGAACTCATTCCATACTCTGAAATACATTAGACTATGATTAATGTTTAAAAATTCATTGTCTCAAATAAAAAACTAAAGATTTTATAAAAGAAATGTTATTTACAAGAGTTTTAAGCCAAAATAATAATAAGTTGTACCTGGAGGAGCATAACCAATTGTCCCTTTTAGTCCAGATGTGCTTGTTTCCTTTTGAGGACTGCCATGAAGGGTGGCAAGTAGTCTTGCTAACCCGAAATCACTCACGTGAGCCACCATGTCATCATCAAGAAGGACATTGCTTGGCTTTAAGTCACAATGGACAACTGATTGCTCATTTTCATAATGAAGATAATGCAATGCAGAGGCAACATCATATATGACACTTAATCTTTGAGAAATATCCAGTGTTAATCGATCTGCACTTTCTTGATTAGGATGCAACCATTTTTCAAGGCTTCCATTTGACATGTACTCAAAAACCAATGCCTTAAATTCTTGTCCCTTGTAATCAATGCTTGAGCAACATGTCAAAATTCTTACCAAATTCCGATGCCTCATGTTTTTTAGTGCATTACATTCTGAAATGAAACTCTTTTGAGCTCCTTTCTTTTGAAGGTTTAATACCTTTATTGCAACAACTTTATCTTCTAATTCTAGCTTTCCTTTATATACTAAGCCGTGACTCCCCGATCCAATCAAATTGTTGGTAGAGAAACCTTCAGTTACAATGTGCAGATGTTGATATGACACCTTGGGAAATTGTTCAATTGTAAGTGAAGTTGAAGATGATTTTTTGTTTCTTTCATGCCTCCAATAGAAAGCAAACAAAAATATCAATAAAAGAGACGTTGACACACCAATCACGATAACCACCTTGAGCTTCAAATTGTGTTTCCTTTGCGTGTCAAGTTTCTTAGGGCATGTTGGTAAGTGCAGCTCAGAAATACCCCCACAAAGATTAATATTGCCAATCACAGATATCGCACTTGCATTGCTGAAAACCCCTTTAGTTGGCACCTCGCCAACAAACATATTGAAGGAAGCATTGAAGTATTGGAGGGAAGAAATGTTCTCTAGGTTGATTAGTATTGACCCAGATAGGTTGTTTCGAGATATATCTAGATGTGTAAGACCTTTCATCAAAGCCACCGAAGGAGGCATGGGCCCCTTGAAGGAATTCCCTTGTAAGTTAAGGTATTCCATACTTTCACATTCTCCTATGGTCAAAGGAATTTCTCCCGAAAAGTTATTATAAGAGATATCCAAAATGCCAAGGTTTTTAAGCATTCCTACCTCAGAAGGCAAAGATCCATTCAATGAGTTTTGAGATATGTCTAAGAAAATGGACAAGGAGGAAAGGCCAAAGATCTGAATAGGTATGGGTCCACTAAAGCTGTTTTTTGTAAGTTCTAGTAATTGCAAGCTTTTCATGTTTCCAATTGTGGTAGGAATTTTTCCTTCAAGCTTATTGCCTGGAATTGATAGTATGATCAATTCACTGAGGTTCCCTAAGAAAGTTATCTCTCCAGAGAGTTGATTTGCCCCTAAATATAATGATTTTATCTTGCCTAAATTTCCAAAAGAAGTTGGAATGGTGCCTGAGAATTCATTTCGGCTAAGATCCAAGGTCCTTAAAAGTGTGTACCTTCCTAGTGTATCAGGAATAGTACCAGATATCTGATTAAGACTTAGGTACAGTCCAGTGAGTTGGGTAGACAAATTTCCCATGGAGCTGGGTAAAATGCCTCCAAATATGTTTGAGGTCAAAGCTAAAACTTCAAGTTGGCTGCAATTTTTCAAAGTTGTAATGAAATCAAGGCCACGATTGCTCCCAATATTGTTATATGCTAAGTTTAGCATTCGTAGATCTTTTAGATTTCCTAGATTGGGAACTTCACCCAAAAAATTGTTATAAGAAATATCAAAAATTTGGAGTGATGATGCATTTGTGATTGAATTTGGGATCAAACCTGAAATTTGATTGCTACCTATGGCAAAATATTTCAAATTATTAAGGCTGGAGAACAAGTGGTTTGGAAGTCGAGTGCCGTTGAGATGGTTTGCTGCTACTGATATCATAGTGAGAGATGATAGATTGTAAAGTGAAGAAGGAAGAGCACCTGACAAACTATTCTCTGCTGCTCCAAAAAATACCAAGTTCTTCAAGTGGCCTATCTCTTCTGGTATGCTTCCTTCAAAGTTATTACGGCCTAATGCAAGATAGGTGAGGGAAGTAAGATTCTGCAAAGACAATGGGATTTCACCAGTTAAATTGTTGAGAGCAAGCTGCAACTTTTGAAGCTTCTGAAGAGCCCCCACTTGGGATGTTATCGTACCAGTAAGGCTATTCCCTAGCAAATGTAAGATCCTTAATTCATTGCAATTCGTCAAGTTCAAAGGAATCTCTCCTGTCAATGAGTTGTTTGAGAGCAAGAGTGTGTTTAGCCTAAACAAACGTCCCAACTCTGGTGGGATTTCTCCATGAAAACTGTTGTTTGTGAGGGAGAGATATCTCAAGAAAGATAGATTGCCAATGTGAGGCGATATGATCCCACCCAAATGATAACCTCCCAAATTCAACACGGTGACTCGCCTGTGCTTGTGGCCGCATGTGATTCCAATCCAGCTGCAGAAGTTGTTGGAACTATTCCAAGAGCTCAAAATTTCATGAGGATCATCAGTTATTGATTCTTTAAACTGGAGCAGAGCCAAATAATCAGTCTCGTTTGATGCAGCTCCGACATGCTGGAAGCAAAGCAAGTTTATGCAGATGAAGATGATAAGGATTAATGGCTGAAGGTAGTATTTGGAAAGAAATGAAAATGAAATAATGGAGGCAGAAGCCATGGTTACGCAGAAGATATAGCGTGAATGGTTGGATTCATATATTGAAATGGTTCCTGCTGTCATATATATAGGAGATTTAGTTCGTTCTTAATTATTCCTTTGCATTACTTTCATTTGTTGATTTACAAGAAGTGAAAGGGACGCATGTAGACCAAAACACGTACAGACACAGTGATGTATACTATGGGCACATGGATCCCTGCAATGACGTGTGAGATAAGTTGATACAAAATAACGCAAGTTCTAGTCAGACTTTGAGAAAGTCAGTGACGGACAAGAAGCGCAATACAATGCGTCCAAAATGTTGAATGGACCGACTCAACCATATATGGTGGAATAGAAACTATTATCTCGAGGTTTTAATATAAAAATTAGTTAAGAAAGCTAAAAAAATTATTAAATTACTTTTAAATATTTATATTTATTATTGTTCTCTAAACTATTTTGCTTCATTTATAAATTGATATATATAAGTATTCTTCTGATTCTTAATATAAGACCTAATTTGGGAGTTAATATTAGTCATATATATATGACCTATTTTTCTTTTTATTAATTTTTTTAAAATTAACTCTATTTATATTCCCTACTAATAATAAAGAAAAATGTTCAGGGTGTTCTAAAAAAAATATCATATTAATTAATTTAACTAATATCTTTAATCTACCCAAACTAGTTAATTAGGTCCACATTCTAAGGACCACAGGAGTATTTTAGAGAGTTTATATATATATATATATATATATCATATACTATAATTAATTAAGTAATTTATTAACTTTTTTAATCTGTCCAAACTAGTCAACTGTGACTTATATTAAGTAAGAAAGTTAGTATGTAATAACACGTGTGATAAGTTGATAAACAATATATAACACAAATTCCAGTCAGCCTTTGAAAGATAAAGTGATAGACTAGAAAATAGAAACAATAAAATGCATCCAAATTAAGTGGCGTGTCTACTTGGCAATTACTTCACAACGTCCACTAGGGATACATCTGAGCATCAAGCTAGTGGGATAGATTGAATTAAACGTATGCAACAAGTTCATTAAAATTAAAGCAAAATAGTTGCCTACTATTCATAATGTCCGGAACATACATACATGTGTGTACATAAATCTAGTTTAGTAGAATCAATATAAATTTGAGATGGCGCATTGAATTGAAATATAAAATTTTCCAAACGTGCTGGAAACTCTAGCCAAATTGAGTTGGGTTGACTGAGTCAAACATAATAGAAACAATAACGAGTACGATAAGCTGACACACACACACACACACACACAAACACAGATTCCTGTCATTATATTCTTTGAGAAAGATCGTGGGCTGGAAACATTACAATGCATCCAAATTAAGTTGAGCTGACGGAGTCAAACGGTGTGGATCTAGAGACAATACAATAACGTGTGTGACAAGTGGATACCTGCAGTCCGTCAAATCCACAATATAAGTCGTTTCTAGAAAAATAACTTGATCCAAAATATAAATAACTTAGAGAGAGTAATTAATAATATTTATTTGTCAAATTTGTTCCTATAATTAATGCTTAAATATAACTCTTTTATGAATTTTTTTTTTATGCAGAAGATATAGCGTGAATGATTTTATGGATTCGTATATTGAAATGGTGCCTGCTGCAATATATATAGGAGCTTTAGTTTGTTCTCAATTATTCCCTTGCATTAATTTCATTTGTTGATATTTACAAGAGGTGAAAGGGACGCGTGTAGACCAGGACAAGTTCAGACACAGTGATGAATACTATGGGTATATGGATCCGTCCTTCTCATGGAATATATGTCTTGACAATAAATAAGCAAATAAAGAATAAAAATATATTAAGGCAATCATATCAAATATATGGACTTAAAAATATATTTGACATTAAAGATAAAAAAGAATAGAAAATTATGTTAATTATACATGAAACTATGTAACGAAACTTCTGATCAGTTACATAAGAAAGCAAAAGGGTGAGACTAGGCCACTTACATTAACGTGTGCGATAAGTTTTTTTTGACCTTGACGTGTGCGATGAGCTGATACATAATAATTAGCACGAATTCTAGTCAGTCTTTGAGAAAGACAGACAGTGATGATGGGCAAGAAGCGCAACACAATGCATCAAGGAAAGTTGAGTGGACTCACTGAGACATATACAGTAGAATAGAAACTATTACCTTCCATCTTTAATATAATATATAAGACCAGTTAACTAATTTAAAAAAAAATTAAAAAAGTTACTGAATTATTTTTAATTGTTTATATTTATTATTTTTTCCAAACTAATTTGTTTCATTTATAAAATGATGTATATAATCTAATAATATATGTAAGTATTTTAAAAAATCATATAACATATGTTATAATTAAATAATTTAGTAACTTTTTTAATTTTTTCAAATTAACTAATTAGGTCTTATATTAAAAATCAAAGGTAGCATATAATAATGTGTGTGAGAAGTTGATACACAATATATAACACAAATTCCAGTCAGTCTTTGAAAGATAAAGGGCCCGTTTGGATTGGTGATGGAAAAAATAACTCATTTTCAATCTGTCTTTTAGAAAAGTAAGATTGGATAAAAGTTAAATTGGATAAGGTAAATTGTGTTTGAATTAGAATTTAAAAAAGTTAATTTATAAAAGTGATATTAGTAAAAAGTTGTTTGGATTATGATTGAGTAAAGTAAGTTTGTGTAAGTAAAAGAAATGGGACCCACATTTTATCCTTCTCTCTCCACTTTTCCAACACTATAGGCTGCAATTTTTAGCTTTTGACTTAAGTATGTGAATTTGGCATAAAGTCTTGATTTTTTAAGCTCTTCCAAACACACTCAACATATTAAAAGTACTTTTAATCCTAAAAGCTACTTAGTGCCTGTTTGGCAACACTTATTTGGAGCTTATAAGTAGCTTATAAGCTCTATAAGCTCTATAAGCTCGATTGACAAAAGTAGAGTCTGTTTGGATCAGCTTTTTTGCAATCGGGCTTTTGTCTGAAAAGCTACAATAAGCTATAAGTTAAAATTAACAGCTTATGGTTTATAGCTTATGGCTTATGGCTTTTGAAATATGGAGAGAGAAAAAATTAAGAAATTTATTACTTCTTTTGGTTCTTATTATAAACCTCAAATAACTAATTTGTAGATAATAAAAAATCAATTAAAATTAGTTGAAAGTAATGAATAAGTTAGAAATATATTTTTATTTTTAAATATGCTCCTAAAAATATACTTTTATTTTTTCATGTTTCACTTTATATTTAAAATATTTTTTATGACTTCTTCATATTAAATTATTGTAATTTCATTGTATTATGTGAAATTATTTTTTTAATCATGTTTCATTATTTATTAAAACTCATGCTCATTTTGGTAATTTTTCAGCCAAAATTACTTTTACTCAGCTATAATCCAAACAAGCTTTTTCCAATCTCATTTTTGTAAACTAGCTTGTCTGAACTCCAATCCAAACACAATTCAGCTTATCCAATTTAACTTTTACCAACTTCACTTTTCCATAAGCTACTTTTTCTATAAGCTGCTTTTCCAATCGCTGATCCAAACGAACCCTTAAAAGCCATGGCTCCAAACAAGCACAAAGTGATAGACTAGAAAGTAGAAACAATAAAGTGCATCCAAAATGAGTGCAGTGTTTAATTTGCAAATTTCAACATGTTTTATAGATAAAGAAAAATCTTAAACTTGATTAATTCTCATTTAAAATTCAACAACTTTTTATAATTTATCCTCATTTAATATATATTATACCTTATATAAACAAAATCAATACAATAATAAGTGAATGGTAAAATTATAAATCTATATAAAAAAATTTCTCTCACTATCTTATAAATAAGAAAAAAAATGTCTTCTTTCTTTACTCCGTAGATAGAAATAGAGGAGTACTTCACAACGTCCATTTGGATTGAAAGGAATGCATCTAGGCTTTAAGCTAGTGGGACAGATTGAATTAAACGTATGCAACAAGTTCATTAAAGTCCAACTTAATTAAAGCAAAATAGTTGCCTACTATCACATCAAAATGCGGTGCGTTTTCTTTAAAACATGAAGGAAAAACTACCGCTAATCAAACACATACTCCGTCCGTCTTCAAATATAAGTAAACGTCAACCATTACTTGTGTCTTATATTATTTTTCTTTCACTAAAATGCTCTTGACCTCATTGTTTAATTTTAATTTTCCTTGCTTAAATAAATGAGGGAGCAAAAGGAAAGGGACTTGTTTTTTGGACAAAGGAAAGGGTTTAAATGAGAGCGAATTAGTAAATATGTGTTAAATGCGTGTGAAAATTTGCTTATAAAAGAGAATAAAAACAATTGCGGTTGAGTTCTGCTTATATATGAGAAAGAAGGGGTTATAATCTTGAGATCCCTTTTGAACCCTCGTTCCAGACGATTACTTTTTTCATCCAAAGAATAATAAAAGAATATTTTCCTTTATAAATATGTTTGATTTTAATAAATAGCTGGCTTCAATGAAAATATAGTACCTCTTCGGCTTTTGCATCTTCTAAAACAACTACTACCTCCAGTACTTAGTATAAAAACTAGTTGACTAATTTGAATAGATTTAGAAAATTTGTTAAGTTAGCTATATGTAATAAATAAGTGTTATTTTTTCTTAGAATACCCTTATTAATCATATGTATTAGTTATAATTACTATTTGATGAAACCTTTAATGTGTAACTACTATAAGAATTACTTTAAAAAAATAGATAAATATGAGAGACAAAATGAATTGTGTTCTTATATTTAAAACCAAATTAAATGTCAAACTATGAATACCTTTATTAATCATGTAGTATTCCATTATCAATATGAAACACGTAATATGACGTTATCTTAATTAAGTTATCAATACGAAACAACTCTTCCAATATCATATAAAAGTGCAGCATCTACACTCTACCTATCCATAATGTCCAGAACATACATGCATACATGTGTGCGCGTAAATCTAGTTTAGCAGAATCGATATAAATTTCAGATGGGGCATTGACGCTATGCCTGTCACTGGTCCACCGCATTTTGAAGTTGAAATATAAAGATTTGCCAAACATGCTGGAAACTCTAGCCAAATTAAGTTGGGTTGACTGAGTCAAACAGAATAGAAGAAACAATACAATAACGCGTGCGTTAAGCTGATACTATATTGACACAGATTCCAGTCATTCTTTGAGAAAGATAGTGGACTAGAAACAATACAATGCATGCATCCAAATTAAGCTGAGTTGACGGAGTCAAACGGAGTGGATCCATTTCAATCACGTGTGTGATAAGTTGATACCTGTGCCCCGTTAGATCCACAGCATAAGTCATTTCTAAAAGAATAATGTAATCCAATATATATATATAAGTCACTAATGAATAATACTTATTTGTCAAATATTTCCCTACAATTAATGCTTAAATTAGCTCTTTTATAAATTTTCTCTCTCCTTTATATTCTCGTTTAATATGGGTAAAATTCAAAAAATTATTAGTTAAAGTTACTTATACGGTAGATAGTAATAGAAATTCTCGTCAGTTTTTGGTAAAGACAGTAGTGATGGACTAGAAGCAACATGATGCATCCGAATTAGGTTGAGTTGGTTGACTCAAACATATATAGTAGAGTAGAAACTACCACATCTAGTCCTTAATATAAGATTTAATTGACTAATTTGGAGAGATTAAAAGAATTAGTTATTTGTAATAAATAGGTGTCGTCTTTCTTAGAATATCCTTGCTAATTACGTGTATCAGCTAAATCTTTCATTTGATATAACTTTTAACATATGCAACTACTACAAGGACTATTTAAAAAAAAAAGATAAATATGAAAAAAAAATAGATTGAAATATTATATTTAAAATCAAATTAAAAGTCACATTAATTCTTACATTAAACAGCAGAGGTAATATATAATAGCATGTGCAATGAGTTTATACACAATAACCCAAATTCAAGTCATCAGTAGTCTTTGAAAGATAAAGTGATAAACTAGAAACAATACAGTGCATCCAAAGTGCCTGCAATGACTTCACAACGTTCATTTGCATTGACTTACATTTGTTCGTTTTCGACCTATATTTGATCGCACTAATCGCCCTTAGATATTTGAAATGGAGAATTTAACGTATGCAACGAGTTCATTAATTCCAACTTAATTAAAGCAAAATAGTTGCCTACCACTTATTTAACTTCATATTTGAGTATAGACATCAACCACTTCATACTTCAAGGTCAAAAAAAAAAACATCATACTTATTTCTTATATTAATTTTTCACTAAAATGCTCCTGACTTGCATAAATAAATGAGGAAATAAGAAGGAAAGGGTTTAAATGAAAGGCAATTAGGAAATATGTGTCAAATGTGTATGAAAAATTGCTTATAATAAAGAGGTAGAACGAAAGGGTTAAAATCAATGAGACCCTTCGTTAAAGTTATTTACAACGCCTCCTAGTTATTTACTATAATTAGTTTAGCAATTAACAATCACTTTTCTTGATTTTAAAATTGTTAAAATAAGTAAATAAGGCTCCTCCTTCATGTCATTTACAGCTTTTGTTTAGGAACTAGAAGCTTCTTCCCATGTGAGGCACAGATTGGGGTGTAACTACGTATGATTAGATTTGAAATAAGTGAAATATCTTTATAAAGTGTATTATATATTTGATTCAATTAGGATATATTATTCTATTTGTATTCTTCGACACTTCTTATGGAAACAATTAGGATATATTTTTCTTGAAATTCATATTTTTCTGTGTGTTTTAATAAATATAACGTTGTTTTCATAAGATAAAAAAAAAAAAAAAAAGCCGATTCATATGGGTTGTATTCATGGTCCATTTTATTCCAAGAAAATCTCATTTCTCCCCTCCCCAAATCTTTTGCCTTGTACTTTTAAAAATATAACGTTTTTTATATGAAATAAAATAATAAAAATAAGGCACATATATATGGAGAGAGAGCATATGCAAATACAAATTTAGGTGATTCGGCCACAAAAATAGTAGATCTGTCATCTGTATGAAGCTGAATGAATTGAATTATTATTAATAACTCAATATAATTACATGAGAAACCGATGCAGGAGAGAAAGAGACATAGGAATTTAAGCATTGTTTTGCAAATGGGTAGGAGCTGAAATAAATTTAGGTAGCAAATAAATTATGGATTTGCAACCCGACCCATTTAAGTATTAGCGGATATTACCAGATTTTATTAGTATATTAGATAGATAGATTCACTACACCTCATAAACTATTTATTTGGCCAGCCACTTTTCACATAATATATAGAAAAACAGAGACTGATCGATGGTAGTCCATGGTGTTGAGAGGATCAATTACTATTGAGGACTTAATATCCCAGGCTCAAACCGCTAATCTTCAAAATCATAAACTCTCCTATTGAGTTCATTATGTCATTTTATATAAATAAAATTATTATTATTTAAAGTGAACTAGTTATCAATGTTAAGATTACTTTTTTTTCCCCTCAATAGTTCTCGTCACTTACAAGAAAAATGAAACGGTAATAAGTGTAAGCATGTGCGAGCGCGTGCACACACACACATATACACATATTTATATATGCCTATGTTGTAAAATGTGCTATAGGCTTGATGATATGCCTTTGTTAATACGCATCATTATATTAATATCATCCCTGCACAAAGTATAGGAATGAAGATGAAAATCCAAAATCTTAAGAATTCACAACAAACTTTGAAGAATTGTTACCATCCAACGCGCCGCCATTTAATGCTTTGTGAAGGTTACATAGAAGGCTGTCAAACCCAAAAATTTAAATGACTTACAGAGATAAACTCGTAATCTTATTAAATGTAATAAACAGTGGTTAAAATTCATATAAATGACATCTTATACAATAAAAATACGATGTCATATATATAATGACTAAAATTTAGGCCTACCCCTGCAAGGAAAAAATAAATTTTAAAATATACAAATCCATAGCCAAGATGAACTTTATAAAGAATTTATTAATATTTAAATCAACAATAGTTATATTACCTCCAGTCTCAACTATAAGACATCGTTTGTAGTTTACAAACAAGATCTTATACTTAGAGCTGAAAGTAGCATTAAATTTTAAAACTCTAAAAATTCTAGGGCAAGAAAATCCTATTATGAGGTAATTATATTGGGTTTTTAACTTAATCTTATAAGACCTTGCAAGAAAAGGTCAGCACATGTTACATTATATATGCGGTTTCCTTCTTCTTCTTTTTTTTGTATTTGTTGATTATTCGATATACTTGATGAAAATATTAATGTTATGTTTGGGAATACATAAATGAATAGTATTAGTAGAAATCAAATAATGAAAATTTAAACATATAGTGTTGGACTTTTGGTTATCACTGATGATGATAATTAGAAATTTATACATTTGAATGGATTTTTCTTTTGGTTTTGATAAACACGGGTATCTTGACATTAAATATATAAGCATTTCTTCCAATGACAATTTAAACCTTAATTCGCCATGTTGTGAGAACTAATTAACCAATTTCACTAGATGCAAACATGGTTGATAATTTGAATGGATTTTGACTATATAGAAAAGTTAAAAACCTTAGTATACTAATTATCATAACAAATGAAGGAAATGATACACAATAGTACAAATTCCAGTCCGTCTTTAGAAAGAACTGGGTGGTAGACTAAAATCAATACATGCATCCAAATTAAGTGCCTTGTACTGTTGGCAATGACTTCACACGTCACAACATCTATTGGTATTGCCATTTACTTTGACTTGCGTGGGTTGGTTGGTTTTCCACCCAATATTCATACTAATAAGTAATAAAGCACATACGCACTAAGCTACTGGTAGAATCAGTTTAACATATTCAACAAGTTCATCAGTTATACTACCTTCAGCATAATATATATAATTGCTTATCTATCAATTCAAATCGCCCTGCTTTTTTTAACTTTGCCTTTCAGATTAATGTCATTTCGTCTTCACACACACACACACACACAGAGATAATGGAACAACTGAGACTAATCTCATTTCGTCTTCATATATAAAGGGGTATGCATATGCTACCCGTGGTTCTAAGTATAAGAGCTATATAGACAAGGGACTTGTATAATTTGATATTAAATATAAGATTTCAGTTCACTTTGACTTTTAGATTTATAATTTTTTTCCCCTAAAGTATTTCTATGTTGATAACATATAAGAAAAATGTTTCTATCAAAAAGTAGTTACAATGCACATGATAAAAAGATATTTTAGAAAAACCTGTACATATTAGTTATAAATGACTAACTTGACTAATTTTTTTTAAATATTTACAAATTATAATAATCTAGTTGTTATATTAAGGATGTATCAGAATGAAGTGTTTAAATATTTATAGTAGATGGTAGAAAATGGGTGAATGCATGATGTAAATTTTGAACTTTAAGAGATAAAGCAAAATGGAACAGTAAAACTTGTAAGCATATATGCCTATGTTGTAAAACGTACCATAAGCTTAATGGTTTTCGTCTCAGAATTATACACAATACACAGGATTATTATATCAATATGATCCGCACAAAGCAAATAAATAACCCTGCTGGCAATCCAAGACCTCAAGACCTCAGCATTTTAACAATTGCGTCTTTTGTTTAATGGTGATACAATAATTAAAGTGACAAGGTATGCATCAGATTTTGACATTCCCAGTATCAGCTGCTTTGTTTCTTGGACAGTTTTTGCAATACAACAGATAAACTGCAATCCAGGTCTAATTCTGAGGTACCCTCCTCCAAAGCTTCATCAAATTTCAGGCATACTTAAGGGCTGGCACTTCAATGGTTACCGTCACCGTTTCTGGCATGGGCTGAAGAGAAGGAAACTGCACAAAGACAAGAGGATAAAGGATTTATAGATGCCATCAAATCATTATTTGATCCTGATGAAAAAACTAAGTCTGCGAAGTGACTCGAGACCTCTAATGTGCCTTTCCTTATTGCTCTCGATCAATGCCCTTCATAATATCCTAGCTTTTCAAATATTTTTTAACTTTTTTCTTTTGGTGAATAGGTTCTACATAAAACCAGCATCAAAGTCTTGGTAGATTCAAGTACTGCTGAAGGATTATTGTAGACCATCTTCCAGCTGGTTTTGTAGAAACCACCTATTAACATCATGTGAATACCCGATTGACAGGTTCCTACAGTGAATTTGTTCTCCATCAAAATTCAACTTTAATACCCCAAAAAAAACACAAAGATCTGCTACTGTCCTGCGAATTTTACTTTTCAAGCCTGAGTATGATAGTTTGATGCATTTGTTGTGACTCAAAAGGGAAAAGTACCACAATGAGCAGTGAAGAGGTCATCATCATATTAGATTTATCTGTGGATTATATTAAGGTGAGATAAGACCTCTTGTTATATTATATACAAATGGTAAATGATTGGGCAAACAGAACAGTACAAGACTTTCCCTGTCACCGATTGCTAAATAAGATTTTGTTGTCAAAGACAATACTCAGACATCTTTTAATTGCTGAAGACGTACCGTTCATGGACATCTTGATTTGTTTCTCACCAACTAGCATCTTGCTTGTAGCCTTTCAAATATAAAACCAAGGAAGAAATTTCCTTATGATCGACTATAAGGAGCACCGAGACAGCAGTTTCTTTTCTGTTTTTCTTGACTTTGCAGTCAGTGATGTCAGGGAAAATCAATAATAATGAATGAAGAGCTTGCAGATTTTAGCTATCTTTTTGGTCAGATTATCTGGTCATGGTGTTACTAAACAGATTATGGGCATCCATAAAGATCATGTGGCAAAATGAATTAAATAAACAGTAACTCTGAGTATATGTGACCCCTACAATTAACATCATGTAATCTCTGTAAGAGTCTACTAGTTAACAGCATCCAATCACCAGTCAGTGGTGCTTTCTACCAATGACATTTTGATATGCTTTCTGCTTGCCCCACTAGTTTCTCTTATTACAGAGAATTTTCACCTTGCTCTTTAGAAAACTTACTCTACCACTAACTTCTTACTTCTCTAGTGCATTTACCATAAGCAAGTCTTGTGCCTCTGAGGTTAAATTCAGTGTCAGAAACTCATCTCAACTGTAGATTCGAAAACCATGCAAGAAGAAAAATTCCAGACGACAGTTTACTTTAAGATCATAAAGAAAGCACTAAAAAAGAGTAGTTAAAAACCACAATGGAATGAAGTTTTCAGGCTGTTCTATCACAAAACATGCTTATAAAAATGTTCGTACCAGAATAAAATTCAGCAAACCAGATTTGCAAAACATGAAAAGAATTAATCAGGATATCCTAAAGTAACTTAGAAACATATTCGTAGGAATTTACATTGCTTAAGAACATAGTGACTAAATTCATGCAAAAGAAATTGGTAGACGCATTTTGATTCACCTGATGTCATCTCTTGCAACAAATATTGTTTCATATGCATTTCGTTTCCCTCTTAGACAAGTTGAACATTTCATCTAAACGAATCTAACTTAAGAAGAACAGTGGAAACAGGCCTTGACAACTTAAAAAAGGGGACAAAAACCAATTACAGCACACAAGCATTAGTTCTTTCACATTTTGCTGTCCTACCTACGCAATGCTCAACAACTACACCTTCATATCTAGAAAGTAATTAGATACATACGTACGTACGTACGTACATCCATACACAGAGAGAGAGAGAGAGAGAGAGAGAGAGAGAGAGAGAGTTGGAAGTAGCATCATTCACGAGAAGCATAGGTGACAGAAAAAGCTTTCCTGCCAAATATATTTAATAAGGCCTCATTTGCCAGTTCTGTATCAGGGCAGGCAACCGCGAGATTGAATTCATGCATATTAAATCAAAGAATTAAATTGAACATAGTAAAATTATACAAAAGAAAAGAAAATGTCGCATGACTTTGAAAATTCTTCCACTACAAACAAATCTATTTGTCTCCAGCCAAATAGACATATGTACATTATCGACGGGCTGATTGAAATAAGAGGCCACATGTGCCATAGCATACGCCTACAAACTTGTTCGAATCAACCGCATATGATGGGCTGATGATGTCTCAAGAATAGAAGCATAGTTCGTTACGTTTGTAGGAATCATGTTAAGAAACTTCTCCCTCTGACTAATCCAAGCATCCCTCATGTAATCCATTGGGTATGCAGCTCGTGGCATCCAAATGTCCTTATGGTGAAACGCCAGACTGGTGCCGGATAAAGCTGCAGCAGTGCGTCTCCAAGCTTTCAGGCATGGACAACGTGAACTGGAGCCCCAAATGTCTCTCAAAGGAGATAATGAGCTCGTGGCAACCCCAATTGTGTGAATCGAGACCATTATCCTGACGAAGATGATGCGGGAAAATAAAGAAGTTTCGTTAAATTTGGGATACTGGGTGTGTCCGAATTAACTGAACTTTTGCAAACATGAGTTAGGGGTAGTTTGGTAATTTAAAAAAAAAAGTGCTTTTTCATTCCAAACTATAGTTTGGGTCCCAAGCACCCAGATTTTTTAGAAAACCTTGGTTTGGTCCAAAACCAAAATTTTGGAATTCAAAACCATGGATTGTTGAAGACCCGGGAGTAAATTTTGGGTTGTTGGAATAATAATTATATCCATGACAAAAACACCCACCAAGTTGAATAACAAGTTTCGCCTCTTCTGTGAAATATGCTTATAAAATTATTCTTACCATAATAACATGCATAACTTAGAAAATAACTTAGAAACATATTCGTAGGAATTTAGATTGCTTAAGAACAGTGACTAAATTCATGGCCAGACAAGAAATTGGCAGAAACATTTTGATTTACCTGATTTCACCACTTGCAACCAATATTGTTTCATGCATTTCAATGCCTTCTTAAACGAGTTAAACATTTCATGTAAACGAATTAATATCATCCAGTAATTTAGAATTATATTAGGATACCCAGTAATTTAGAATATTTTCTAGGATTATATTTAGATATTATATTATCATATCTTATAAGAATAGATATGAGATATTAGGATTAGATAAGATTAGGTAAAAGTTTACAACTAGTTTGTTAGGTTATGGTTTCATTTGTACTCTTCTTATTCAACGATTAATAATTTTCTAAGGTGTCCTAACAAGTTTTTTTTTTTTTTTTTTTTACTTTTGATCTAAGATCCCTCTAACAAAGAAACAATTAAACAACTGTGTAGTATGTTAGATCTCTGAACCAAATGGGAATAAACCAACAGAAATAAGAGCAAGATGGAGGACGGCAGGATCATATTTTGAAATCCGAGAGAAGACGTTCTTAAATCCGATTTTCAACTCGCCGTCGGCAGTCAAGTTTCCGAATCCTTCTTCCTAGCTACTGCAAACTTTTCCCTTGCCTTTTTCTCTTGTAAAGCAATGAATCATGCTGATGGGGACGAATAAAAATACGTGCCATTTCCAGGTGATGCAGTGTATGAACTAGGCGATGATGTGAACGTATAGATGACGTGTATGTCTAACTGGGTGTGTGACACGAATGACAGCATGGCAATTTGGATGATGTGGTTGTGATGTGGTGATATAGTCCTCCGGTTCATTAATATAAATCTAATTTAATTAATTTGATTAGATTAAGGGAGTTAAGTACGTTAGTTAATTATAAAAAATATGACATATTTTTCCTAAAATACTATAATTATCTTTTTTAATACTCCATCTTCCTCTTCTACTTGATTATGGTTGAAAGAGTATCTATAGGAGTAATTTAAAAAAAATTGATAAATATGAGAAATGGGTCTTATATTTAGGACAAAATCTAACTCAATAATTAGGTCTTATATTAAGGACCGGAAAAATACTTTATATGATGTGGATAGACATGATGGTATGGTCAGTGAGGTGGCATATGACTCAACACACTGATGAGGATGCTAGTGATGACATGACATACAATGTGGCAGCTGACTCATTTGATGACATGAGCAGGTCGGCTAACATGGGTGACCAGGTGGCGGATGACTCAATTGATGACGTTGGCAATTTGGCTAACACTGATATAGAGGTGGACATTGACTCAGCTGATGATTGGGTCAAGATGATGGTTTGACGACGTGGGGTTTACATATTATGGGATATTTGGTTTTGGGCCTAATTGTTGGGCGGGCTGTTGTTGTTGTTTCGTTTTATCCTTATGTGGAAGATGATTAACAATTTACGGATCTAGTTTTGAACTGATTGGAGGCCCAAACGTTTTGTTAAATACAATTAACATATGCATATAAAGGTCTGTATATTTATATATAAATAGGATAATTTTTTTTTAACATTTATCATCCGTAATTTTTTGTGAGTATTAGGATAAATCATATAAATAAAAATTTATAGATACTAATGTGAAAATTAAATGCTGGGGAAAATATAAAACTTAAAGAAATAAAAACTTAAAATCATATAAGTACAATATATTTACTTAAAAAAATTAAGATGGATACATTTAAATTTCAAATTTTTATATCAATTTTTATTTTATAGGAAGAAATTGAAAATATCTCTTTTCAAATTTAAGATATTGGTCATATTTAAAAATATATGTATACATACAGACTAGGAAAAGGATGAAAAATTTAAAATTTTGGTTAAATTTATCAAAAAAGCTATTTTTATTATCATATCTATTAAGCATATTGAACCAAATTTTAGCCTAATATTAGTATTAATCAAGAGCAAAACTGAAAAATAAAAAATTACTAAGAAATATATCACCTATATTTTGGGTAAAAAATAAGTTTTTTGAAACATAATTTTTATTTTAGAAGGGGAGAACATGAGGAGCATAGGAAATGAGAAAATGAGCAACGGATGTTTAATTTCCTTTTAAAGAAAACTAATTTCCTAAAGTAAAAACGGGTCTTTCTTTCCGTTTCCTTTCATTTTGTTTCCCTCGCCTTCATTTCTCCTGTCTATTTCATCGGAAGAAGACATTGCATTACCTTCGCACTTGATTTCTGCTTGGGATCAAGATAGTTGGGGATTGAGAGAAGTTCTAAATTTTAGGTAAAAATGGAGGAGGCGAAGGCATTGCAGCAGCAGCAGCAACAATTGCTTCTTCAGCATCAGCAGAAACAGCAGCAACGATTGCTGCTTTTCCAGCAAATGAAGCAACAACAACAGCAGCAGCAACATCAGGCACAGCAAGCTGCGGCTATTTCTCGTTTCCCCTCTAACATTGACGCTCACTTGCGTCCTATACGTCCCATCAATCTCCAACAAAGCCCTAATCCTAATCCTAATCCTAACCCTAACCCGAACCCCACCCCCACCCCCAATTCAAATCCCATGGCCAATGTCCACCACAACGCTAATTTGAATCATCTGCAGCAGCAGTCGCAACAGCAGCAGCAGCAGCAGCAGCAGCAGAAGATTGTTCGACCCACTAACCAGATGGAGCTCCAGATGGCGTACCAAGATGCTTGGCGGGTGTGCCACCCGGACTTCAAGCGACCCTTTTCTTCCCTCGAAGACGCATGCGAGAGGTGAATTATAATCCTAAGCTTCATTGGCATTTCTTTCTTTCTTTCAGAGCCTTGGCCAATTTTTATGATGTCCCCAAATGAGCAAATTAGATATGTTTCTGAAACAATCTTTGTTGCATATGATAACTATGGTGATGAGTCACAGTTCCTTTTAGGGCTTGGTTCATCTGGATTATATTTTAGTCGAGATAGGAGAATTTTTTACTCTTGGGTTATTCAATCCTCTAGCTCATTTTCTTCTGAATCTTACTTTCAGTTTCTAACAAGTTCTATGAATTGGTGTAAGATTTCTTTTGACTGGCTTATAAAACTCTAAATTTCCTGGAGACTTTTATCTTTTGTGTGTGTGTGTGGGGGGGGGGGGGGGCTAGGATGCTGGGATTAGTACAAATGTCTTCTTCAGTTAGATAGATGTTAATTCAGTTTAGAAACAGTTATCTGTTTGCTTCACTTTTTCTGGTGGCTATACAAAAATATGGAGAGAAAAAATTGGTTCCAGTGTGCTGTTTTTGCTGTTGTGGCGTATTTAGTTAGATTGGACTGCCCACAGGGCATAATCTTGTTGTCTGCAAAATTGTTGGAGTAGGATTGTGCTCATGGCATTTTCTTGATTCTCTGCCTATTGATGTTCAGTGGGAGTTGTACTTTTAATATTATAAGATGGAGCAGCTCTGCTGCACATTTAAGGTTCTTAAACTGTCTTTTTTTAATTGGTCCGTTTTGGGCAATATTGTAGGCTCCTCCTTTTAGTACTTGTGTTCTTTTCTCTCTAATAAAAGTCCTTTGCTTATTAAGTAGGAAAAAATTAGAAATGTATAAAAAGAAAAACGTGAAGTAGTTAGAAAGTCTTGGTTAGCTGAATTTATTTAATAGGATGAGGCTTGTTGCTATTGCGAATTTTGATAACATGACATATTTGACATGACAGAACACTTTTGCGGGTTATATACTCTTCTTCCCCGGGAGAAAATAGCATTGATGTTGTTGGTTATTCTTTTTGTGAAAGTAATCATGCATGGTTGAATGTTACAGTGGTATTACTGAATCAAACCTCTTGCTTTATCAGCTTCCCACTGAACTGCTGGAGGGACCTAAATGGGTTGTGTTCAGCAAAACTGGTGGAACGGGAGGATTCATAAGAAGATTTGGACACGCTTCTTGGATGATAGATTCCTGTTACTTATATTTTTAATAGAAAAAAAAACTTTAGTTGGAAGATAGATAATTAGACAACCTCCTAAAAGAGAATGAAGCGGAAAAAGGAATTAAAAAAAAAATGAAAGAAAATATCATTACTCTCCCTTAAGAAAGCCATGATTGTAATATTATATTTGTTATTGCTTATGTTGATGATGGCATGTAGAGACAAACTTTTGATTAGATCAGACCAGGAAAATTTACTGTGACTGCTTAGGAATGACCAAAAGTTGACTTATCATTATAATTGTTGTTATATGAAAATCTGCCTTGAACTCTGTTAGTTCCCTGCTATACTATGTCATATGCATAGGCTGAAATCTTTTTTATTAAAATTAACCTTATAAGTTTCAGTGGAACCTTGTCATGCTTTAATCAAGTTGATTAATACAATGTTTACTTTCTTACTTAATATTATTCCATTTGAGTTGATTAAGTATTGGCATGAAAAAGGGATGATTTCACGTTTTGCAGACTACATTTTAATGTTTCCAAAACATGTGCTGCTGTATCACTTTTTGTCTATCCTATTGTGTCTCAAGTGATACCTTAACCTGCTGGCATTTGTCCTCATGCAGATTATTGCCGTATCATGTTGTGGCAGACTATGAAGCAGAAGAGGATGATAGGATTCTTGATTCTGACACCACAGGTCAGGTGCTGTCACGATCACAGCAATGGGATAATAATATTGCTGCTAAAGTTTCTGAGTTTGTAGCAACTTTCGAAAAGCAGTCACTTGCCTTTAATATAATAACCCGCAAACGAGCTATGGGAGAATTTCGATCTGAGGAAAGATTGTTTCTTGAGCAGTGTCTTCTACAAGACGAAAAACGGGCCTTAGTGGAATTAAGAGCAGAACTAGAATCCAGGGAGAAGGCTGGTCGTGAAGCCCATGAGGCTAAGCTACGGATGGCAGCTATGGCTCAACAAGCAGAGCAGGCTTGGGTGGATTCACACCCTCATGCAGAAATGATGGCTCGAGTGCCAATAAGAGATAGTGCACTTGGGTCTCAAGGCAATGACATGGGAGAACAGGGTCAAGGAAGTAACCCAGGTGAGATGATCAATGGATGGGGAAACAATGCACAGAAAGATGAGAAGGAACCATCTGAAGATTTCTTGAATGATGAAGAAGCAGAGAATGGGGACACGGCCACTCAGGATGGCTGGCGTGAAGCTGGTGAATTTGATCTGAATGCCAGGTGATTGATCCAAAACAAGTTTGAGTGAAATTGGCTCTGAGAGTTTTACTTTGGTTTCCTGGGAACAACATCCGTATTGAAAAAGCTTCATCCATCTTAAAGAACTTTGTACTGGACCTGGCTTTTCATCTTTAAAATCCATCCTCAGAAGTGTTTCAAATGATCAAGGTCCATCAACAAAGGGGCAGAGAAAACTAGTTGGCGTAATTAGTTAGATGGGATATATTTGGAAATAATTCCTTCAGTGCATATAGTTTGCAGCATCAGGTCGAAAATAGTATTTCTATTGATGTAATTTCATGTTCTTTGAACCGGACGGAATTGCTCTAGTTAAGTAACCCCCCGGCGGATACTTGATTAGTTAAAATGTACTTGGGCAATATAACTAGATTCTTCATGGTCCCTATAAGGCTTTTAAATTCTATTTCACTCAAGGTGAACGTTTCTTCAAATAATTTTGTGCCGATGGAAAAGATTTTCTCACATTTAATTCCATGAAAGTTATTGGCTATATGTCTCTTTAATAGCTATGCTTGTCATCATCATTATCAATTCCAATCACAGCCATTATTTATTGATATGAAAATCAGCTCAGAAGATGGTGCCTGTATGTCAGCCATCATCATGGCCCCTATCTTTTTACATTTTTAATAAAATGATGGTACATGTATATTTTTTAATTAAATGTTTAAATTGTACCCCATTAACAATGTTAGTTTCGAAATTTTAGTACTATTAGCTTTTGTACAAGAGATAACAGTGCTAACAAAACAAAATTGAAGTATTTAATTAAGGAAACAAATACATATGGATCAAATTAAAAATCAAGAAAAACTATAGATTCTTACAAAATGGTTTTCCATGCCATTTTTATAGTGTTTGAGACACATATGTGCGTTTTGGTTAGGGTTACACACTAGGGTTACAATTGTACCATTTATTTTTAAATTTACGGTGGTTAGGCCAACAAAATAAATGTTATATTCTTAGAAGCAGCTCGACCTTTGCTCCTCAATATAAACACAGTTAATTAATTTGAAAAGATTAAGAAAATTGTTGAATTATTGAATTAGAGCATATATCACATGATTTCTTTAATATGTGTATTATTAAATTATATACCAATTTATAAGTTGAACAAATTAGTTTAGAGAAAAAGCAATAAATATAGGTACTTTAAAATAATCTGGTAACCTTATAAATTTTCTCAAATTAGTTAAATAAACCTTATATTAAGGACCAAACATAATATTTAGTATCATATTTTTGGTACCAAACACCTAAAAAGGGCAACAATTAAGTGACTGATCATATCAAAACGTGAAAACGAATTTACAAGAGATCCTCGCAATTCAGCTTCAACTCTCCCTCTATTCTATTTACCAGAAAAAATTCATTGAAAGACAACAAAAGATCAACATCCACATATTATATAGAACAATAAAGAACAATTGTGTCACAACAAAACTATGGCAGGTTATATTTTTATGGAGTCTAAGTTGGGTTATGATACATAGTTAATGCAGATCCTCATATTTTTCATTATTCGGCGCTTATTTTAAAGATAAGTACGTTATGTTCATATATAACACAAGTATGTAACGCTTTTCCATTTTCTATTTTTAGTTTTTAAAATTAAAAAATTTTTAAAAAAATTGACATTAAAAAGTTAACATATTTTATGCTTCATTTCAATAAAAATTATAAAACAAAAATGGAATACTACTTCTGGTCCTTAATATGAGAGTTAAGTAATTAATGTGTTGATATTAAGAAAATTCACTAAATTAGTTACTTGTAATAAATATATATTGTCTTTTTCTAAAATATCTTTGTTAATTATGTGCATTGGAATAATTCTTACAATTACTATAAAGATTATTTGGGAGGATAAAATAGATAAATATGAGACACAAAGTAGACTGAGATTTTTTATTTAGGACCCAATTAAATATCCAACTATCATGTAATAACATTTAGTGAGAAAAACGTAAAAGATCACAATAAGAAGCGAGTGGCAAAAATGGTACTGCAAAATGACATAATTCCTATGAATCTTCCCTAGGAATTTCTTTGGAGTTAATTTTTGTTGCGAAATGATCATATTGTCTTTAAGTCAGAAAAAAAAAAATTTCCTTTCACACTAGTTGTTATTACTTGGGGCTTTTGTTGTTATTTTATATGGTTAAAATTGCCATCTCACTTTGCTTTTAAATTAACTTTTTAAAAATGATTTAACAGTATTTTTTGAGCTGAAATAATTTTACACTATTTAAGGTGAATATTTAAAAAAAAATTTATATAACTTTTAAAGTATTATTTGTTACTTTTTTTTAATCAAAAAATATTATTTATTAGGAAAAATAAAAAAATGATTGTTGAACTTCAAATTTTCAAATCAGGAATTACTATAAAAATATATTGTTATTTGCTTTTGAAATGTAGCCATTTTCTTTACACATATTGTAACTGATACTAGTTTAAAATTTTGAAATTTAACAATAATTTTTTTTGGGGGCTTTTGTTATGATTTTATACAATTTACGTTTTTTTAAGAAAATTGTGCAATCAAGTCATTTGACAGAAAAATTTTATTTTAGAATACTTCCCGGATTTCCAAAGATCTTCATTTGAAATATACAAATTTGATGGTCTATTTTCGTCATTCTTCCTAAAATTTAAGGCGTTAATTTTCATATTAATAATTCGGGCGAACCATAGGCAAAACTGCTCCTCCCTGAGCACCAACCCAACATGCCTCTACAGGGAATTGGTTTGTTCATGTCAAGCTTCAGGATTTTGGTTAGAGACGAGCGCAAATCAAGTGTGAAACTTCAGTCTCGCTGTGAAACGTCTCGTCCTATTAGAGGTATTGGTCCTTAGGCTTTCTCAAGAGTGAAATCGAGTTACATTTAACCCTTCATCGCTTTATTTTGAGTAAATCCTTGTTGCTTGAGCAATGATTTGCAGTTAAGCCAAAAGAACTCGTACATTTTCTGTAGATGAATAGGTGTATTCATGCCGGAATCTATGAATATCTTTATTCGTGTTGATTAATCATTTCCCCTGTTGGCTCTTATTATGCGTCAACTTTTGCTGTTCTTAATTTTTCTCCCGTACAAATATGAATACATTCTCTTATGCCCTGACTTCTATATTAAAAGAACGAGTTATAGATAATATTACACTGTAAGATAATAATCATAATGCATGAGAAGTTCACGATTTCTGTATGAGTATTTCAACTTCAAATTTATATACATGACAGCATGTCTAACTAGCCCAAAAATTGGAAGTAACATCACTTTTGAAGCATCACTTTCCCATTCTTTGTTTTGGAGCCGATTTTCATTTCTTCTCACCAGGGAATCAATTTTCGTTTCATTCAGCACAATGGAAAGCATTGCTAACTATAGTTAGCCTCCTTGTGATGTCCATCATATTCGCTCTTTCTCTGGGTGATTCATCTGAGCATGCAAGTCCAATGCTACAAAGTGAAGCTATAGCCTTCTCTTCTTTAGAGTGCATCAGGGCATGGTTCTCCATATGGATTTCCTCTGATCTTCCTCTTACATTCTGCGTCATTTGTATCGGTAGAAGATCTTCCTCTTACATTCTGCATCATTTGTATCGGTAGAAGATCTGAGTCCGCAATGTCCAAGAGGTTGTCTGGGTATGCAGTTCTCACATAGTTATGGAGATTGTGACCATCTTTGAACATTTCTTCAGTGGGTCTTTTGCCAGTAAGCATTTCCAAAACTAAAATCCCAAAGGAATAAACATCACCCTGTGTTGATACCTCAGAACCTATTCCGTACTCTGAAATACATCACAAAATGTAAAGTATTTGTCATTCATCACACTTACAGTGACTCAACATTAAAAAAAATTTAAGGTTCATACAAGATATGAAACTTAAAGGAATTTAGAAGGCACATGACAATGAATCATATCAGGAGGAGCATAGCCAATAGTCCCCTTCAAGACAGATGTGCTGGTTTGCTTTTGAGAGCTCCCATTAAGGATTGAAAGAACTCTTGCTAACCCAAAGTCACTTAAATGAGCAATTGTTTCATCATCAAGAGGAATATTGCTTCGCTTTAAATCACAATGGACTATAGTCTGTTCACATTCATAGTGAAGATAATGTAGTGCACAAGCAACATCATTTGAAATATTTAATCTTTGGGCGAAATTCCAAGCTCTGGGCTGATTTATGCTTTCTGTACTAGGATGCAACCAATTTTCCAAGCTTCCATTTGACATGTACTCAAAGATAAGTGCCTTAAATTCTTGTCCTTTATGATCAATGCTGCAGCAACATGTTAAAATCTTCACCAAATTTCGATGCCTAATATTTTCAAGTGCATTACATTCAGCAATGAAACTCTTGTTAGCTCCCCTCTTTTGAAGGTTTAGGACTTTTATAGCAACAACTTTGTCCTCTGATTGCAGCTTTCCTCTATACACAAACCCCGAACTTCCATATCCAATTAAGTTGTTGGCAGAGAACCCTTCCGTTGCGGAGTGTAGGCTCTGGTATGACATCTTGGGAAGCTGGTTAATTGTTGGTGAAGTTGAAGACGATGTCCTGTTTCGTTTCCTCCACCAGTAGATTGCAAATATAGATGATAAGACCAGACAAATAGAAACACAAACAAAAATTATTAAGAGCTTCAAATGATGATGCTTATTGTTTGTCCTAATTTTCATGGGGCATGGTGATAAATTCAGCTCAGAAATACCCCCACAAAACTTAGAATTACCCGCAACAGATATGGCACTTGCATTCTTGAAAACCCCATCTGTCGGTACTTCATCTAATGCATTAAATGAAACATTCAAGTATTCAAGGAAGGAAATATTCTGCAAACCTCTTGGTATTGATCCAGACAAGTTGTGATAGATCTAAATACCTCAGGCCTTTTAGTGAAGAGAGTGAAGGGGGCATGGACCCACTGAAAAAATTCCCCCGTAATATAAGGTATTCCAGACTTATGCAATCTCCTATAGACCTGGGAATCTCACCAGAAAGATGATTTTCGGAGATATCAAAAGTGCCAAGATTTTTAAGTCTTCCAGCCTCAATAGGAAGAGGTCCATTTAAGGAGTTGTGGGAAAAGATCAGCGACATGGACAAGGAGGAAAGAGTAAAAAGTTGCAAGGGTATAGAACCAGTAACATTGTTTCCTGAAAGGTCTAGAAATTTTAAAATTTTCCAATTTCCAATATCTAGTGGAATGTTTCCTTCGAGCATATTTTGTGAAAAGCATAGCTCCCCCAAATGGCTTAAATTGCCTAAGGAGGCTGGTATCTCTCCAGAGAGTTGGTTTCTCTCCAAATCTAACAGTTGCAACTTATGAAGCTTTCCGAAAGATGGTGGAATTGAGCCTGTAAACTGGTTGTATCCCAAGGCTAAGGCAATTGAATGTGTACCTTCCTAAAGTTTCAGGAATAGTTCCATATATCTGATTATGAAGAAGGTACAATTGAATGAGATCGGTTGACAAATTGCTTATGGTGTTGTGTAGTAGACCTCCAAATCTGTTGTATGATAATCGCAAATTTTCTAGTTTGGTACAATTTTCCAAGGATGTTATAAAATCCAAGTCATGAATTGAACCATTTCCAAGATTATTATGGCTCAAACTTAGCTGCAGCAAATGTTTTAGGCTTCCTAAACTCGGAACTTCTCCAAAAAAATTGTTTCTTCCAATGTCTAATACTTGAAGAAAAGATGCATTTGCTATTGAGTTAGGATCAAACCTGATATTTGATTGTCAGCTATGGCAAAATATTTCAAATCAGGGAGGGTGGTGAACATGTTGTCTGGAAGTCGAGCTCGAGTCAGCTGGTTTTTTGCTGCAGATATGAATGAGAGGGATGACATGTTGTAAAGTGAAGAAGGAAGCATACCAGCAAATTTGTTCTCCACTACTGCGAAAACCCTCAAGCTGGTCAAATGCCCTATTTCTTCTGGTATGCTTCCCTCCAAGTTGTTATAAGCCATTGAAAGATACTCAAGGGAGGAAAGATTCCAAACGGAAGCTGGGATTTCTCCAGTTAATTTGTTTTCATATAAGTACAGCTTTTCAAGCTTCCTGAGAGAGCCAAGCTCGAGTGGCATTTTACCAGTAAGATTATTGCTTGACAAATTCAAGTGCCTGAGCTCATAGCAGTTTGTCAGGTTGAAGGGAATTTGTCCTCTCAATGTATTATCTGTGAGAGGGAGTTTTTGCAGCCTGAATAAACGACCTAATTGTGGTGGGATTTCTCCATGGAAGCTGTTATTGTGAAGGTACAGATATCTCAGGAAGGAGAGGTTGCCAACATAGGGTGATAGGACCCCACGCAAATGATATCATGGCACCTTCAACTCGACTACTCTTTTGTGCTTGTGGTTGCAAGCGATTCCATACCAGTTGCAGAAGTGATTTGAACCATTCCAAGAGCTCAAGACTTTATATGGATCATTGGTTATTGATTCCTTAAACTTGAGCAATGCCATATAATCAGTCTCATTTCCTAATGCAGATGTAGTAGCTTTCATACTTGGGAGCCAAAGTATGCTTACCCACAGAAAAAGGATAACTTGAAGGTTTGTGGGAGGATATGGATGAGACGTGGGGGCAAAAGCCATTTTTGTTTTGAAGGGCTGAAGTTGGTGAGTGGAAGGAATGCTATGGGAGTTCGAGATGTTGAGATGCTCTCTTGTTGGTGCGAGAACACACAGCTGGTTTATATGAGAGTTGGTGAAACTATATCGAGGGTCTCAAGGGTCTATGCCAGCCAAATAGTTGCTGAGGAGTACATCAAATGTTTTTTTTTTTAAAAAAAAAAAGAGGAATTGCTGAAAAAAAATTGTTCTTGTTTTTTTTTTTTTTTGATATTTTCTCCTAAATTATTCATGCATTATTGTAAAGTATCTTAATACTACCTCCGATTGTTAATATAATAGCTAGTTGATTAATTTGAGTAGATTAAAGAAACTAGTTAAGTTAGTTATTTGTAATGCATATGTATTGTCTTTTCTAAGATACTCTTGTTAATTAAGTATATTAGCTAAAACTACCATTTGATAAAATTTTTAACATGTGCAAAGAAAAAATAGATAAATGTAAAAGATAAAATAGATTAGAATCTTATATTTAGAACTGAATTAAAAATCAAATTAACTCTTATATTAAAGATCAAGGGCAATACATAGTTTTTATTTGAAAAATAAGATGGATAAGATCGTTCAAAATTAAATCGTGACAAATATAAAATAAAGTTGATTCAAATAGGACAAAAAAGGGGATACGAAATAGGAAAAATCTTATAAAAAGAAATTTGAAATTAGTGAATATCAAATCAGGTTTAGTAATTGATTTTAACAACTGACTTGCAAATGATAATTTTTAATTTGAGGCTTAGAAATTTGAAGCTTTTTTGTCCTTTTTGAGATTCTCCCTATGAAATATATTCTCTTTAGGCACCTTAATTAATGGGAGAATTACAATCAAATCCTATAAAAGGAAACAATATTACAAAACAAGTCCCAAAAAGTTGTCATTCTCTATTGTAGAATTTATCATTACAGGCTACTCAGGTTGTTATTAAGACTTTTTAGCAATTAATCTCTTCTATGAGACTTGATTGTAATTCTCTCTTAATTAATCCAGCCGTTCTTCAAGCATTACTGCACTAAATTAATTTGCGTATGATGGTCTTCATAATGCAGGTTGTGAAATGCTATACATATTTAGATGAATTATTATGATTAAAAAATCAATTCAAGGTATAAGACTAAGATAAATTTAATATAAACAATATAAATTATATGATTAATTTAGCTCATAGAAACTAGATTTGAATATACATATATATATATATATAATATTATCGAATTTAAAGGACAAGTGATTTAAATGAAGATAGTAGGATGTGGCACTTTTTCGTAAAGGACAAGTGATTTAAATATTATCGAATTTAAATGAAAATTGTTTTCAATTTTATACTAAAATTAACTTTATTTGTACTATTTAGATTTTTTTTAGTAGGCACAGATATTTTCTTATTGAAGATAATTCTGTTCGAGATACTGTCAAACAGTAAATGTAGATACTTTTCCCAACAGGGATTTATAATATTTGGATCTTTAACCTTACTACAAAGTCAGAGATCGTCTTTCATGGCACGACTTTCATCATTACAATATCTGAACCCTTAATCTTATTTAAGAGTCAACAAACCCCGTTTACTTACTTAATTTATTTAATTATGGGATTGGTATGCATACCCTTGGTTCCTTCCACTGCTTACAGTTACAATCTCTCTTTGAAAGTCCAAAAGCTCGCAATTGCCTGCTATAAGAATAACTAAATGGGGTTGAATTCACAATGAGTTGGAATTGGCAAGAGACAACCAAATTAATCATGTGATTGTTGATAACTCTTTCCTCTTCATTCATCAGTACCCTTTTTGCAAACTCCAGCTTTTGAACATGCACAAAAGCCCAAGCAGTTCGGTCCTTATTCTACTTAGCTTCATTGACTGAACTGAGTATCTAGATACTCCTCCAATTCTAAATATAAAATCTTTATACACACTAATACAATGGTTTAAAACCGGAGGAGTATCAAATTCATCATTCTTATTAGTTTGACTCATTAGCATATGTTAATAGAATAGTATAAGTATAAAGTATCTAGTTGGAAATTTTATTTATTATTGTGCTTTTGTAACATTGGCCGAAAGATATAAATGCTTAAGAAACTTCTGCCGGCCATTGTTTTCTTTTCTTTTTTTTCACCAGCCCGGAGTTAACTATAACTCTTAAATTCAAACAAAATAAATTGGAGCAAAAAAAAAAAAAAACTGCATATTTTATGGGAAAAACCATGTTGGAGGTACCTATACTTTCTCTAATTTTAATTTGGCACCTGTGTTTTTTTCCCTCTTACTTAAATCATGTAACTTTAATTTTTTTTTAAATAACATTAGCTTTTGTAACTTTGTTCTATTAGCATTTTTAGTCTCTATGCAAAGGTTAACAATGTAAATAGAACAAAATTAAAAATTTAATTAAAAAAACACATGTCTACCAAATTGAAAGTTGGAAAAAAAAAAAATATAAGTGCCTCCAAAATAGTTTTTTCTATTTTATATTTCAAACTAAGACCTCAAAATTTTGACCAACAACAAAAAACGAAGACCTTAAAATGAAAACAGTGGATTTATAATTTGGGGGCACCATCTTGCGTGGCTTTCTCAAAACGTGGCCCAGAAAAGAAAAACGAAAAAAAAAACTCCACCGCTCCACCAGGCCAACAGGCATTAAGTTACAATGTTTCATTACGTTGGAAACCACTTAGATTATGGTTACTTTTATCTCATTAAAACTAAAGTTTTGGTGGGTTTTTTGATATCATTATTCGTGTCAATTAATCACTTCAATTGTTAACTCTAATTATGCCTCATCTTTTTTATGTAATTTTTTCCTGTAAACTGAACAATGTCTCTCATTCACTAACTTCCATATTGAAAGAATGAGCTTTAGATAATATTAAACTATAAGATAATATGGGAAGTTCACTATTCATGTATGAACATTTCAGCTACAAATACGTATACAATAGAGCAATTGGTGGTCATAGTGTTGCTAAAGAAGCAAGTTCCCATTCTCTGCTTTGGAATCAATTCCCTTTCATTTCATGACAGCAGAGAGCATTTCTAATGAGATCTAGCCTCCTTGTGATACTCATCATATTCGCTCTTTCTTTGGGTGATTCTTCTGAGCAAGCAAGTCCAATGCTGAATAGTGAAATTATACACTTCTCTTCATTATAATGCGACAGGCTCTGGTTCTGCATGTTGATTTGCTCTGATCTTGAAGATGCAGTCTGCTTTAAATCTTTCTGTAAAAGATCTGAGTCCACAATGTCCAAGAGGTCATCTGGGTATGCAGATCTTGCATAGTTATGGAGATTGTGACCATCTTTGAACATGTCTTCAGTGGGCCTTTTGCCAGTAAGCATTTCCAAAACTAGAATCCCAAAAGAATAAACATCACCTTCCCTTGATACCTCAGAAGTCATTCCATACTCTGAATGCATATATATACATATATATATATATATATCAATATGTCATAAGATTAGTTATTCATTATTCTTACTGTAACTGAATTTAAAAATGGATCATTAAAAAATATAAAATTGAGAAGAGTTGAATGCTTAAATAACAGTAAATCATACCAGGAGGAGCATACCCAATAGTCCCTTTTATTCCAACTGTGCTGGTTTGCTTCTTAGAGCTGCCATTGAGGATTGCAAGAAGTCTTGCTAGCCCAAAGTCACTAACGTGAGCAGTCATATCATCATCAAGAAGAATATTGCTTGGCTTCAAATCACAATGGACAATGGTTTGCTGACATTCATAGTGAAGATAATGCAGTGCACAAGCAACGTCATTTAAAATATTTAATCTTTGAGCTAAATTCAAAGTTCTAGGCTGATCTATACTTTCTGGACTAGGATGCAACCATTGCTCTAAGCTTCCATTTGACATGTACTCAAAGACTAGTGCTTTAAATTCTTGCCCTTTATAATCCAAGCTGGAGCAACATGTTAAAATCTTAACCAAATTTCTGTGCCTGATGTTTTTAAGTGCATTACATTCAGAAATGAAACTCTTGTTTGCTCCCTTCTTTTGAAGGTTTAGGACCTTTATAGCAACAACTCTGCTTTCTGATTGCAGCTTTCCTTTATACACATAACCAAAACTTCCATACCCGATCAAGTTATTGCTGGAGAACCCTTCTGTTGCAGAGTGTAAGCTTTGGTATGATATATTGGAGGGCTGGCCAGTTGGTTGTGAAGTTGAAGGCAGTGTCCTGTTTCGTTTCCTCCAGCAGTAGATAGCAAATATAGATGATAGGACAGCACAAACAATAACACAAATGATAATAACCACGACCTTCAAACGATGATTTTTATTGTTTGTCCTAGTTTTGTCAGGGCATGGTGGTAAATGCAGCTCAGCAATACCCCCACAAAGCTTATAATTACCCGCAATTGATATGGCACTTGCATTCTTGAAAATCCCATCTGTTGGCACTTTACCATCCAATGCATTAAATGAAACATTCAAGTATTCAAGGGCGGATATATTCTGCAGACCTGTTGGTATTGATCCAGAAAAGTTGTTTTGTGATAGATCTAGATACTTAAGGCCTTTCAGTGAAGCTAGTGAAGGGGGCATGGACCCACTGAACAAATTCCCTTGTAAGGTAAGGTATTCCAAACTTATGCAGTCTCCTATGGTCCTAGGAATCTCCCCAGAAAGATAATTTTCAGAGATATCAAAAGTGCCAAGACTTTTAAGTCTTCCCACGTCAATAGGTAGAGAGCCGTTTAATGAGTTGTGGGAGAAGTTCAGCAATGTGGACAAGGAGGAAAGAGTAAAAACCTGCAAGGGTATAGCACCACTAAGATTGTTTTCTGAAAGGTCTAGAAGCACTATATTTTGCCAATTTCCTATCTCGGATGGAATTTTTCCTTCAAGCATATTCTCTGAAAAGCTTAATTGAACCAAGTAACTGAGATTGCCTAAGGAGGCTGGTATCTCTCCAGAAAGTTGGTTTCTCCCCAAGCCTAATATTTGCAAATTATTCAATTTTCCAAAAGATGCTGGAATTGAGCCTGTAAACTGGTTGTATTCCAGGACCAAGGCAATTAAATTTGTGTACCTTCCTAAAGTTTCGGGAATAGTTCCATATATCTGATTATCACCAAGGTACAGTCGAATGAGTTGGGTTGACAGATTGCCTATGGAGTCAGGTAAAAGACCTCCGAATTTGTTGGTGGATAGAATCAAATTTTCTAGTTTCGTACAATTTTCCAAAGATGTTATAAAATCCAAGTCATGGTCTGAACTATCTCCAAGATTATTATAGTTCAGATTTAGCACTTGCAAATCTTTTAGGTTTCCTAGACTTGGAACTTTTCCAACAAAATTGTTTAAACCAATGTCAAATAGTTGAATAAAGGATGCATTTGTTATTGAAGTTGGGATTGAACTTGATATTTGGTTATCACCTATGGCAAAATATTGCAAATTAGGGAGGGTGGTGAACATCTTGTCTGGAAGTCGAGTTCGACTCAGCTGGTTTTTTGCTGCAGATATGAATGTGAGGGATGACATATTGTAAAATGAAGAAGGAAGCACACCAAAAAAATTGTTATCTACTATTGCTAAAACACTCAATCTGCTCAAGTGGCCTATTTCTTCTGGTATGCTCCCTTCCAAGTTGTTATAACCCACTGAAAGAACATCAAGGGAGGAAAGATTCCAAATGGAAGCTGGGATTTCTCCAGTTAATTTATTTGTAAATAAGTTCAGCTTTTCAAGCTTCCTGAGAGAGCCAAGCTCGAGTGGCATTTTACCTGTAAGACTATTGCTTGACAAATTTAAGTGCCTGAGCTCAGTGCAGCTTGTCAGGTTGATGGGAATCTCTCCTGTTAATGTATTATCTCTGAGAGATAGCTGCTGCAGCCTGAACAAACTACCCAATTGTGGTGGAATTTCTCCATGAAGGCTGTTATTTGGAAGGTAGAGGTTTCTCAGGAAGGAGAGGTTGCCAACATAGGGTGAGAGAACCCCACGCAAATGATATCCTGGCAGCCTCAACTCAACGACTCTTTGGTGTCTGCGGCTGCATGTGATTCCATGCCAGTTGCAGAAGTGACTTGAACTATTCCAGGAGCTCAAGACTTCATATGGATCACTGGTTACTGATTCTTTAAACTTGAGCAATGCCATATAGTCAGTCTCATTTCCTAATGCAGATGCAGCCCTGGTATGTTGAAGCCAAAGTAAGTTTACGCACAAAAAAATGATTGCTTGGTAGTATATGGAACGAAAATGAGTTGACAAGAGAGCAAAAACCATTGTTGGGTTGAAGAACAGAAGGTGGTGAATGCTGGGGAATTTGAAATATTGAAATGCCCTCCTGCTGATAGGAGAAGACAAGTTTGTTTCATATAATAGTTGGATACTTGAATTGAAACTGCATATGGGTCCCGTACTTATGTGTTGAATTTTTAATTTATGACTTGATAAAATTTAAAATTCATTAATTGGTCTGAAGTCAAAGAGCCAAATTTTATATGGCATAAGCTAAGAAAATGATAACTCTGTTCTGTCTCTTGATGAGTTCTCACTTCGCCAGATCATTCTCATTTTAAATTTACATTTATTTAATATAACCTTCACAGCTGTTTGCTTAATTTGTTCTTTGCATCACCACTGCAATATTCATTTGGCCTATTGCTTTTGGACGTATGCAGCATAGATGGATCCGAGTTTACACAGAACATTTTCAACTTCACTGATATCTTCCTTTCCATCATTATAAGATTGGTGTTGTGGGGGAGAAAAAAAAAAGCGTGGCATAGATTGAGACTGATAAGTATGGTTTTTTTTTTTTTTTTTCCAGTCATAGCTGTTAGTTTTTCAGCTTATTTGGTCAAATATGCCAACTATAAGCATGTGGGGGAAAAAAAGGAAGGAGATAAATGCTAGTTGAAAAGCTTCTACAATGGATATTAGATTAAAAAACAGTAAAATGAAATTGTATACCAATGAATATTTCTATAGAAAGATTTTGTGAAACTCAATGTATAGAGGGTAACATGAATTTTGCTGCCTTGTTGTTTGTCCTGAAATCAGTTTGGTGCCAGTGGTTTAATTAAAGTGACTAATTCAACTCCTTTGTGATTTGTTCTGCCTTTTGTTAATCAGATCTCCCCAAGTAAGGTTTACACCTATGACCAATGAGTTAACTAAGTTAAATGCTGCTCTTCTTCTTCTTGTTCTTTTTTTTTTTTTTTTTTTGGCACCAATTTTCGAAAACTATATTATACCTAACTAATATGGATCGAATTGAGTAAAATCACAAGGGTGGCAAAGGTCTTTGAGCGTGTCTTTAACACATGCATATCCCAGGTTTGGGCTTAATGCCATGCACGAAGTTAGCACCATATGTGTTTAGAGTAACTTTTGAAAAATAGATTTTTTTTTAAAAAAAAATGATTTAAAAGAATAGATTTTAGTGTATTAGATTTTGTGAAAAGAATGATTTTGAGTATAATAAATTTTGTGAAAAACGTGATTATTAGAATAAATGGATGGTAATGCTCAATTTAGTACTAATGGAAATGAAACTGTGCCCTTGAAATATACTAATTCCAGTCCTTAAAACTAAGTAATTTGCAAATACTAAGAAAATTAGTTAAGTTAATTATTTGTAATGAATAATTGTTGTTTTCTCTGAAATATTCTTGTTAATTACATACATTAGAATATAAACCTTTAACGTCTGTGATCACATGGGACTACTTTAGAAAAATAAATAAATAAATATAAAAAACAATGTGGATTAGATTTTTATATTTAAAACTAAATTGAATCTCCAACTAGCTCTTATATTTATACTTGAGACCAAAGTAGTACTAATTTATTAAGTAACTAAAGAAGAAGAGCGTGACTGTGTGAATGCACTAAAGATTGAGGCGTAGAGATGATGCTATTAATTCTGACTTTATGGATTTAATATCAGATTTAAAATTTAAAACTCATTAATTTATTCTCTCCAATAAAAGAAAAAATAATAGTTTCATAGTTGTAACTGGGGACATGATAATGGTATTCGAATCTCCTTTCTTTATAACCGTGGAATTCATTCCCATTTATATAATCTGCGCCTGAATGATGCCAAAGTTGGCTGCTGCAATTTTGGACTAACAAAGGTTAACAAATTCGATTCAAATTTATTATGTGATTTGTTTATTTGGATAATTATCTCATTCTGCATTGACTCTGCTTCTTGTTTTGGACGCACGGCACAGAAGTGGTCCCATTTTGAATTTATATGTCATTGTCATTTGTCAATCAATATATGAAAAAACAAAACCATGGTTGACTAACCAAAGAGGGTTATGTGATGTCCTTTAAATTATTGCACAATATCTTGATATTATTATTATTTTAAATATCTTTACTGGAGAAAGGGGCATGAAATCTTACAGAATCAGTCATGACCAATGCCTAAGAGTTGATTGAACCGGTGAAAAAAGAGGAAGAAGCATGGCATGTATTTTTCTCTAATAAGGTCACTTAATTAATTCAGGGGCTCTTCAATGGTTTCTAAGTCCAACTAGCAAGAGCAGCATTGTTGGAAGAAATCGGTAAATGAAATTTCTTCATAGTTGGACTTAGATGGTTAGAAACTAAATTTAATATTTATATCAATTATAAAATTACGTAACTAATTATGAAAAAAAAAAGATTACATAACTAATTTTGATTATATGACTAAATTAAGTTTTAAGTAAAAGTATTAAACAAAAATGATCAATTTAGATCATATAAACTAAATTTAAAAATTAATTTAAAATAATACTACCTCCGCTTCTTAATATACGAACTAATTTGATATTTAATTTAATCCTAAATATAAGATTTCTATCCATTTTCTTTCTTATATTTATATTAACAGTTGCATATATCTATCAAATGATAGTTCTAACTAATATACATTATTAGTCAGAATATTATGAGAAAGATAACATCTAATTATTACAAATAATTAATTTAACAAACTTTCTTAATCTGCTCAAATTAGTCAACTAACTCTTATATTAAAGACTGAAGATAGTATATATAAATAAGAAATTTTTGTCTAAAAATGTCAAAAATTATTTATGTTAATTCCACCTCCAAAGCCAGCCTGACCCGGATTGTCTTGCCAGCACCATCTATTTAATCAAGCCTCTCACTCTGTTGTGCTTTTCTACTTCATTGCATGCTTGCATTCATCATTTTATTAATACTGAATTCAACAGCACTTGTGCATAGCTCAGAAGCATCTCTATACCTTCCCTATCCCTTGAACACCCTCCTATTCCTTTCCTTCCAAAGCATCCAACAAGTCACCCCAAACCTTCTGTGCTTGCTCTTTGTTCCTATTTCCTCCTCCAAACAGTATTTTAAAAATATAAATTTTCACTGCATGGAATTCGCCAAGACATATCAAAATAAATAATCATAAGCTCAAAATAATCCAATGGTTACAAAAATATGAGCGCTGAACTTTCTTTAAATGGGGCAGTCATGCCCAACTAACCCAGATTAGCCAATCCAGCCCAGTATGTCATTGGGCACCAGGCCAAGCATAAACACGGCCTAGCCCATTATAAGTTCAGGCCTGGCTATGAGTCAGAAAATTGTTGATCATGGCTTTCCATAATTTATGACAGAATTCTGCCTTCCATAATTTAATACAGTCAATGCTGCAACTGCACTTGGAGTGCAGTGAAGATTGATAATGCTTCCCTGATGCATGTTATGCACTATCCTCTCCGACGGGCGCAGAAGTATGAAAACCTTTTCAGCTGCAACTATTTGCTCTTTTTGACAGCCATCATCATGCATTAAATTCCTGCAATATTTAACAAGAATCTCACTCAAATATTCCAAAAATGAAAGAATTTCTGTTACTAAATAGAAGTAGCATGAATGATTTTCTTGTGTTCTTACTTGACCAATGAGGCTAGGTTCCCAGGTGAACAAGATTGAAAAAGTGCTTCAGGAATAATGGCTGAATTTAAGAGAACGTTGGGCAGAGAAATGTATTGTATCTTTGCTTTATACCGAATAAACCATTCAGTCAAAATATGTGCTCGATATGCAACTACACAAGGTGTTCTTGCAAGCTGAAGCTCCAAAGCTGCTGTGCCAGATGTGCATAATGCAACTCTGCTTGCCTGGAATTCATGATTTCATTCAACTTAAGTAGGTGGAAAATGAAGCCAGAAAGTCATGCACAATGTAGAAAATGCTTACAGCTCTAACCAGAATCAATAACCAACCGTTCACAAAGTTATATGTGCTTGCAGTTTCCAGGCCCAGAAGATGAAGGAATCCAGCATCAACAACAATCACAGGACACCGTTTTACTAATACATATAAGTTGAAGATAGGAACTAAGAAGAATCAGAAGCCAATGCCAAGACCACAGTCCAAGGATATATTTTGGCAAATTTTACCATCCATTTGCGTCAACATAAGAAAACAACCATCTTTATGGAAGATCAATTCTTAAATGTCAACATAATATTTTGGTTTCTCTGAGCACTAGAGCTTCATCATCCCTAAAATTTTACATGTTCTACAGCAAGCCATTAAACTAGTTGACAAGACCATGCCTATACCAGAAGGGTTAAACCAAATTTCTACTATGTGTTCAATCTTCTGACGCAATGAGTAGACAAATATTTTACTTTGTAAATGAAGTCTAGAGGGACCATAGGACTTACACTAAAAGCATCATATTTTAGGTTTGTTGATCCACCTGGAATCAATATGACAGGAACTGGCCATTTATGAACTGCAGCAGCAATGTAATCTTCCACATTCTGATTGGATGCAACATGAATGACTGTCATCAATCGAGGAAATGTCTCTTTCAATAGCTCAACTGTGTTTGCAAAGATCGGTAGCATCCGGGTGACTTCTTGTACTCTGCTTCCAGGAAGCAAGCTAATGACAGTCGCTCCTTTTAAAGTTATTGCAATGAGATATTATAGCAATTTATTTGTCTAAGATAAAGAAACTCATATTATAGTATTGATAAACTTCAACTTAACTCCACATAATGAAACATTTGATTTTCAAAGGTGAAAGCCATAATAAAGTTCAAAATTAAGGTTTCTTTTTACTGTTGTACTTTCCCGACTTCAACTGCTTTCTTTTACCAAAATTTTGCCAATAGCACATCACGCTATACCAACATCTATTGTCCACTAATGCAAGCAGGAAAGCATGAACAAATATTTATCTGAGAAAAGAAAATCATTTGAGCGGTAATGATGATTTGAAACATGAGCTCTTATATATATATATATATGGCACTACCTTAAACAATGGGCTACAACTTCTACTCAAAAACAAATTGTGGAGCTACTCCAGATCCACATTACCTGAGGGCACTGCATGTTTACTACGGAAATCTTCACCACTTCCTTCGGCCCTCAATTCAAGGGCAGATGATTTGTTTCTCTGAACATTCATCCAATGTTTATAACCAACAAGTTCAACGATAGGAGACAAGTCATAATAAAAAAGTTGTGGAACAAGAGTACGTTTTATAAATGAAATTTTTCCTTCGAGGAAAAAGGACAAAACTTGGCGTCCAAAGATTCAGCACTCATACCGATTTCAACTCTAGAACATCTTCTATCACAGGATGTCCGACAAAGGTTGCTGCTAGACCATTTAATCTACATATTTCAGCCTCATTTGGAAGTATACACAAGAGTTGATCCACAAATTCTGCTAACCCTCGTAGTCTTGCTTCACCTCCTTTCCATGCCCAGAATGATGGTGCAACATAGTGGAAGTGTACTGGTGAAGGCAATTTTTTCTGATTGTATCTAGCTGCGAAAAGCATTCTTCAATTTGCTGCATATGGCATGCCTCTCAATAACAAATATGCATCAGTTTTTCCAGCAAGATAGTGCATGAGTACCTCTTAGCTGCTTCAAAAACCGAAAAGAAAAACCCTTTGAGTCAACTGTTAATACAACATGAGGATCAAATTTAGCTGCTGCCTCAACAGTTTCCTTCAATTTCACCTGATAAAGTGAAAACAAAACACATTTGTAAAAGTATATCCGTATATATCTCTCTCTCTCAAACAAATATATACCGATTCACACATTCGCATAGAAGCGTATTTACATCAAACATTAAATAATATATATAATAAATAAAACCTCGGTGCAGTTTACAACAGTAAATCAAATTGACAAGATTCTTCATTGCCATCACTCACTCTGATAGTATACAAATAGGGCAGTAGCTCCCATATTCCCATAAATGAAATATCCTCCATAGGAAACGAAGATTTCAATCCTTCACTGGACATCTTATTCCTGAAATAGATACAATAAAAGGACTTGTTTGATAAAATTGTCCATTGACTCAAACTCGAGGTTACAATGGCACAAATCATCCCTGGAAGGAATATTTGGGGCTTCGATCAATGCTAGGCACACGAACAAACTATGAATTAGAAGGAAACAGTCCTATAATCTAGAATAAACACACGTCTTCCATGTTATTATTCAATCCAATTTTCAACCATAAATTAATGCAAAATCTCATATTTCTGTCTTGGAGGTTTACATAGCACCGTTAACTCACACTTCAATTGCTCACTCCATGTCAGCAATCGGTTGGACTGAATGGAAACATTCAAAGCATTCTGATGATTAGAGGCTGAATTCAAAGAAATGGAAAGTGGACCCATTTTTTGGGACTAAACTGAGGGTTCCTTCATTAATTAAGCAAGAAACAGCTAGACGCAAAAAAAAAAAAAAAAGTATTTTTTAATCAACAGAGCCGAATTCAAGTAACAAACTTTCACAATGCATAACATTCCAAATACACGGCAATAATATGTTTTACTTTGGGATAATTCAAGGACGAAGAAAAGCCTACCCTCCAACACCAGCAAAACGGACAGGAAAAGGGGACAGATTCTTCAAGGACGCCATGAGACGAGAAGCGATAGAATCCCCTGAAACCTCACCAGCAACAATGAAGACTCGCAGCTCACCATCTTTTGCCGCCATATCAAGGGGGGCTCTGGCTCTTGAGAACGATGATGACACTGATACTATACTCTGCTTTCTCTGAAGTATCCATAATCCCAACACGTTCAAACTTTTCAGGTTCAACCTTCTTCTACCAACACTGACTCCCAGCATCGCAGAGCGCTCACTTGTAATGTGGAAAGTAGAAACTCTTCAGAACTGCGGTAGAAGCGGGGAAACACAAACACCAAATGAGAAGTGAAGCAGAACGAAAAGGTTGTAAACGACAAGTTCAAGAGCGTCGTTTCAGCCAATTAAAATATTTAGATAAAATTAATTTTCTAATTTTTATACAAGAGAAAAAACATACTTTTTTGGGTCATCTCTGTTCTCCGGCTTCCCCTGTTGGAGCCATGTCCTGCTCTTCATTCCCTCTCTTTCGGTTTTTCTCTCTCTAAACAATATGTAGACAGTGCTTGCGAAGCCCAAAGCAAGAACTCCCGTTCGCAAACAAAATTGCATTTCTCACTTGTTTCGCACTTGCAGTAACCAAGAGGTGAAGCCCTGTTCAACAGTAGGGAATTAAAGACCTCTAAAAGAATGCTATTCTCCGAAATCAAGCTATATCTTCTGAGCCCAATCTTTCTTTTGTTAAATGAACTAAGTTCGTTGCTCATATTTTCAGGTAGTATCTACAATCTTCTCTCTCTTTATATTGTTTTTCTGTTTTGTGTCTGCTGTTTATATGGTTCAATTCATTGGAGGCTGTGAAATTGGTTTTGGCATGGGGAAGTGAATAATTTTTGAAATTGTGTACAACAATTAATTTTTTTGGTTTCCCTCAATAATTTTCCCCTAAGTCAGTAAAAATGATATTTTCCCGTCATACGATAACAGAAAATATAGTTGTAATATCAAATTAGCGGCTTCAAATAACTTAGGTTTTGCCAAATTGGGTATAATTGGCTTCCAGTAAATGAAGCCCACTTAAGAGAATTATTTGTTCGTTGTAAATCTTCATTTATTTAACTCAGTTGATGTGTAATCTGGATAGACAGATGTTTAAACTAGTAAAGAAACAAGACATATAAATGAGGTTAATAGAAAGCAAAATGCAAAACTCTTGTATTTTTTGTAATTCAGAAAATAAGCATTAAGTGTTTACTTAAAGTTCACCATTTGAAAACAGCAAGCGGAAAATAGTAAATGAACTCTATGTTTTGTGATTTGGCAGGATTTGATATTCAGAATGTGTCAGCTACTTTGGTGTCTGGGGGCAATGAAGACAGTGCTTAATGGCTAAGTAGACCTTGCTCACCCTAGAGCGTAAATTGTTTACTGAGGTGATGGTATTGAAATTTTCAATTTTGAAGCATGTTCTACAGCACCGCCACTCACACACTCTATCAGAGGCATATCTCAACCAACTGAAGGCTTGCACTACGCTAAAAACACTAGAATCGATTTATGCTTCCATGATCAAGACTAATGCCAACCAAGATTGCTTCTTGATGAACCAATTTATGAGTTATTGTTCAATCTTTTCTTGCATAGATTTTGCAACTTCTGCTTTTCATCTGATGGAAAGTCCTAATACTTTTGTTTACAATGCATTGATTAGAGGCTCAGTTCATTGCTGTTACTCAGAGCAGGCTTTGGTATGTTATACACATATGCTGCAACATCAACTGAAACCTACCAGTTACACGTTTTCTTCCTTAGTTAAGGCTTCTACGTTATTGTTGGATTCATGTTTCGGCCAAGCTATTCATAGCCACATTTGGAAGCATGGATTTGAGTTGCACGTGTTTGTTCAGACTACTTTGGTTGAGTTTTATTCAGCTTTGGGTGACATCAAGGGCTCAATAAAGATCTTTGATGATATGCTTGAAAAAGATGTTTTTGCTTGGACAACAATGATTAAAGCTCATGTCCGCCATGAGGATATGCATTCTGCACAGAGGTTGTTTGATAAAATGCCTGAAAGAAATGTTGCAACATGGAATACCATGATTGATGGATATACTAGATCACGGAATTTTAAGTCTGCAGAGTTATTGTTTAATCAAATGCCCTCCAGGGATATAATTTCATGGACAACCATGATGATTTGTTATTCTCAGAACCAAAGATTTCATGATGTAATTTCACTATTCCATGGCATGATATATAGTGGTTTTACTCCTGATGACGTGGCTATGACCACTGTCATTGCAGCCTGTGCCCATCTAGGAGCACTTGACATAGGAAAGGAGGTTCACCTTTACGTGATGCAAAATGGGTTTGATCTTGATGTTTACATGGGGTCTGCTCTGATTGATATGTATGCAAAATGTGGGAACTTAGATAGGTCACTTTTGGTGTTCTACAAATTGCATAACAAAAACCTCTTTTGTTGGAATTCTATTATTGAAGGGCTTGCTGTACATGGCTATGCTCAAGAAGCTTTAAGAATGTTTGATAAAATGGAGAGGAAAGGAATCAAAGCGAATGCAATAACATTTATCAGTATCTTGAGTGCTTGCACCCATGCAGGATTTGTGGAAGAGGGCCGTCAGCGGTTTGTGAGCATGATCCAGGACTATCGTATCACTCCTCAAGCCGAGCACTATGGATGCATGGTGGATCTGATGAGCAAGGCTGGCTTGCTTGAGGATGCTTTAGAGCTTATTAGAAGCATGAGATTTGAACCTAATTCTGTTATTTGGGGTGCCTTGTTGAATGGGTGTAAACTTCACAAAAACCTGGGAGTCGCTCATATTGCAGTACAAAATCTGACAAAACTGGAGCCAGATAACAGTGGGTATTACAGTCTCCTTATTAACATGTATGCTGAAGCTACTCGGTGGAGTGAGGTTGCAAAAATCCGAAGTGACATGAAGGAGCTGGGTATTGAAAAGAGATGTCCTGGTTCTAGCTGGGTTGAGATCAAAAAGAAAATTCATCAGTTTGCAGCATTTGATAAATCTCACCCATGTTTTGATGGAGTTCACTTGCTGCTAACTGAACTGGATGGCCAGACGAAGCTAGCTGGCTGTGCCCCTGGACTCGATTCTATTTTATAATGGCACATGCTCTTTTACAGGAAATAGTTTTTAAAGGCATCTGTAGAACATAGAAAGCAGGAAGAATGTTGTTCAAACGTGGACGTGTATGGATCATCTGATATTCTGATGGCCCTTTTTGGTACTCTCTAGATTGTCTGAAATCCAGAATTTTAACCCACAAATGAAGTTTGGGCTGTTGAATTTGCCGATCCAATCTTGGGCCTTGTTACATGAAGTCTAATCAGCAAAGCCCATATTTTTGTATTAGGTCCAATCTGTATAGCAAATATTGGACCTGCTTGATTCATAGTGATTCACAGTGGAACGGCGAGCTCAATCTAACTTTTTCATGGGTTATAATATCTTTGACTTTATGATGAATTAATATTCAAATTTTTGCCTAGAAAAATGTTCACATTTAGTATTCAATAATGTTTCAAATAAAATTACTTATAATGTTTCAAATAAAATTACTTCTCATTGAATGACACATGGTTCAAGAAAAAAATGCATGACACAATTGTTTTTGGAAAGAATAAATTATATTATTCATAAAATATAAATGATGCAAATTTTTAAATATATTACATATATTGATCTCTATTCCTTTGTACATTCTATTTACATGGGAAACATATAAGAAAAGTTTATTTGGCATTAATGTAATGATAAGGAAATACTTACATTAAATTTTTTATATTCATTATGTTAAGTCAATAAAATATTAACATTTAATAGCATTTAATTATAAATTCATATTAAAAAAAAAGGACACATGATCATATGTGATTGGAGAACTTAACATAATGAATATAAAGAACATGACCTAAGTATTTTTTTTTTTTCTAATCATAAACCTAATTACCTCCAAATAAAAATAAAAAATTTTATCCAAATAATGCAACTATAAATTTAACTGCACCTCTAAAACTATTGAAACTTAACAATTCAAATTTAATTTAAATAGTGCGGATAGAGAAAAGAAAACAAATAGGAGAGAAAAAAATAGAGAAAACCCTGCTTTTATAGAGAGATATTAGTTAAAATTGTATTTATTTAATCTCATAATTTTTAGCTAAGAATATCTGAATAAAAAATAATACTCCTCTGGTCCTTAATATAAGACCAATTTAACTAATTTGATTAAATTAAGGAAGTTAGGTCAGTTAGTTAATTATAAGAAAAGTTAGATATTTTTCCTAAAACACCATAATCATCTTTCTTAATACCTCCTCTCCCTCTTCTACTTGATTATGGTTGAGGGAGTATCTATAGAGGTAATTTAGAGAAAATTAATAAATATAAGAAATGGGTCTTATATTTAGGACCAAAACCAACTTAAAAATTAGGTCCTATATTAAGGACCGGAGGAGTAATACCTAAAGCTTTAGGTTACTTCTAAATTATTAAAATAAGACCCGGACTTTTATACATTTTTAAAATCATAATAAAATAAGTACATTCATAGCCATCAATCAGCCTCAAAACAAATCCACAAAAGAACTATAAAATTTACAAAAGAATTAAGAGTTATAAATAAGGAAAAGTTACTAAAAGTCCCCCATTTGAAAATCTATTATCCACAAAAAGATGACATCTGTTTAAAAACCTAGTACAACCTATAGCTCTTGCTCACTTATCTGTAACATATTTTTAATTATGTATGAAATAAAAAAACAGTTTCACCCACTCAAGAACCTAAATTTATTAAGTAGCTGTGAGTAATAAATAGTATGACTGCAAATTTTTCAGTAATTTTTTTATAAATAATGATTAATTCATTTCATTTTTTATAGAATTTTATAATGCATTAAGCAAATTCATACCTTTTTTCTTTTCTTTTTTTTTTTTTGGGTCAGACAGTCTACACCTAGCTTGAGTATGGGGAACAAAGTCATGATAAGTAGCAGCCTAACAAGACAATAATAACAAACATCACTCTCTATGCAATGTGACATCAATCTATGAAATAAAAGATTGATACGTAACTAACTATGACATAATTTAAGAACTCTTTTCTTTCACAAATCAGTCATTAAGATTCCAAACTTTGTCCATCATACCGACTTTAATATGCCTCTATGATTTTGGAGATACACAACTAATTAATGTTTATGTGATGAGTACCAATCATTTTTGTAGCCAAGTCACTTACACGTCAAGCTCAAACTTTTAATTAACAAACTGATTAAGTTGGTCATTGAATAAAATTAAAAAGAATCTGTTGAAGTTACTTATAAAGAAAATGACGATTTAATTGAATGCAACCAAAAAAAAACCTAATCAACTAAATAAAATTTGAAGGGTTCAAATTAAATTTTGTTATTAAATTGTAAAATCTTTGCACCGTGGAAGAATCAAGCTGTAAAATAATGATAAAGTAGAATTAGGATAATAACATTGTAAAATATATACTTATAAATATAATTATTTGAATTAAAACTCCAAAAATTTTAAAATCGTCCAAAATAAATCTAAACAAATGAATTTCAAAAAATTTCATTCAATTTTTTGTCTTTATATTGGGCCCTTATTACAATTTTATCAATGATAAGTATTAGTCCATGAGCTTATAATCTGTTAATTAAAGCCCATGTAGAGTTACCACAAAACAAAATAAAAAACAAAAATAAAATTGTGGGATAAAATTTGTTTACTATCAAAGTAAAAATAAAAAAATACTCCTCCGGTTCTTACTATAGGACCTAATTGTTAAGTTGATTTTGGTCCTAAATATAAGACCTATTTCTCATATTGATCAATTTTTTTCTAAATTACCTTTATGGATACTCCCTCAACCATAATCAAATATAAGAGGGAGGACGGATATTAAAAAGGATGATTATGGTGTCTTAGAAAAAATGTCATATTTCTTATAATTAACTAACTTATCTAACTTATTTAATCTAATCAAATTAGCTAAAGAGATCTTATATTAAGAACTAGACGAGTATTATCCTTATAACCATCTCCTTACATGTATATATAATATGTCACCTGGTTGATTTTGACTTTATCTAGATCAATATGACTAAAATAATCCGAGTATATGTTGAATGAGGGCTAAAGTCATTAGTTACTAACACTGTTTCTGTTACAAATTAGCAAATTATGAAGCCCTCATCTGTGGGCTTACAGGTGGAAGGGGTTGGACACACTCACTAAGGGAGTGGGTTCAGCCCTAGAGCATGCGCGTCACGATGTTGGAGGAGGCATCTTCAAAGCCAATGCTTCAACTAGTAACATGCGGTGATATCTCATATGGAACTCTCCCCGTCTTATTTGCTATGGCACTGGGTAGGGCTAAGGTAAGGGATTAGTTGCCTTGCCCTTGGATAGTAAGTAAGCCTAATCCCTTTCCTAAAATTTTGTTATAAAAAAAAGGATTAGCAAATTATGAACATAAGAAACAATACTTATAATTGAGGAAACTATAAGGACTGAATTAAAAAAAAAACTACAAAGACTAAATTAAAAATGAAGTGAAATTAAAGGAACTTGCATATCGATTTTTTAAAAAATAAATAAAAACTATGCATCCTGACTAGATCCAAATAGTATGTGCTAATTAATGATTATTAGTAAGTAGTAACAAACCTTTCTAGATAAGAGGTGTCCTCTCAGAATTTGTTTGGATATATATATATATATATATATATTTATATAGTGATATGGATTCACTTGCGTTTGAATCAAAGAAATTAACAGAATATTAATGAGTATGTAGGCGATTAATAAAGTCTCTATTAACGTTGCTTCCAAACTACGCCAAACTCGATCAATATGATGATGATGATAACGTCGATGATGTGGGTTCGGTTATGGAGGATAATGTTATGGTAGCTAGCTAGGGTTGATGAGTCAATAACGTATTGGTTAGGAAATTATGGGTCATGACTTCTTTTTGCTTTTTAATGTCTTCATAGGACGATCATAGCTTACGTCTGCTTCATCATGTATATATATATAAACACCGAAGTTTTTGGCCAAACAACCACATCAAAGTGTTAACTCAGATTGAAGCTAGCTAGCTAGCCTTCATATATATATATATATATATATATATATCTCCCATAGCATTCGAAACACTAAAGCTTTGCTTTGATATCAATATGAGTTGTTTGGTATTTGTTTTGGTTTCGTTTCTGGTTTTTGGAGCTGTGTTTGCGAGAGGAAGGAATGGAGAAGTAGTGTTTGATGAAAACTACAAGGTTATTTGGGGAGCAGACCATGTTGTGTATTTGAACCAAGGGAAAGAAATCCAGCTCTCCATGGACAAAGCTTCAGGTATTTTGTTTTCTTTTTCCGCCTTAATTATTCCTTCTCTTTCATTTGATGATTTTTGTTCAGTTTAATGTATGTGTTTTTTTTTAATTATCATAAGTAAACGTGTAATTTTCACTTGGAATTGGAGTTAACTTGAAACCAGTTAGCTTAGAATTAACAGAAAAGAAAAAAGTTGCAGAGAGAGAACATAACCAGTTTTGCAGATTTATTGTTTGAAAACTGTATAAAACAAGATTGGTTGTGCATGCATTGAAAATATTATTATCCTCTATATATTGCTGGTAAATCATTTTGCAATATGTGTGTGTGTGTGTGTGTGACCAAAGGCACAAAAAAAGATCCAATATATAAAAGTATCTGCACTCAAATTTTCAATTGTTCTTTGTTTTAGAATTTTTTTTAATTGAATTAACATATTTTACGAGCTTTCAAACTTATTCTGTCCAATAAATTATTTGGTGTATATGCTGATGATAATATATAATATAAACAATGAAGCAATATTACTTATTACATGTTTGACAAAATGATGACAAATACGCGCTATATTATGAATTAATTAGACACTAAGGACTCAAATATAAATGTTCGATTTTTTTTAATACCAAAAATTACAAAATTTTAAATTATAAGGACTAAATCAAGAGAGATAAAAAAAGTACTCCTCCGGTCCTTAATATAGGACCTAATTATTGAGTTGATTTTAATCATAAATATAAGACCTATTTCTCATATTTATCAAATTTTTCTAAATTACCCATGTGTATACTCCCTCAATCATAATCAAGTAAAAGAGGGAGGAAGGATATTAAGAAAAATGATTATAATATTTTAGAAAAACATGTCATAATTCTTATAATTAACTACCTTACCTAACTTTCTTAATCTAATCAAATTAGTTAAATAGCTTTTATATTAAGGACCAGAGGAGTATATAATTTTTTTTCTTTCTTGATTATCAATATAAATTTTTCATTCGTCCTTAGTTTTATTTATGTTAATTAAATTTTATATGCCTGCAACGTGTTTCTACAACTATGAATCTTTCTCTTTAATAGTCACTGATCTTTATGGTGTTAGGTTTGAAAATTAAAGGAAGAAAAGATAACAAATCTGATTCTAGAAAAATTGTTTTTTGTGTTAATATCATTTTTAATACTATTTGAAATTTGAAACCAATGGTTTTAGTTCTTAAAACCTTATTTCCGATATCAAAAATCTTAAAATAAAGTCAAATATAATTTCAGGAACAAAAATAAAAAATATTAGCTTCAAATTTTATTCAACTTTCCAATGCAGAAAGCCAGAAAGTCCAAATGACCTTTTTATGGTCCATGAGTCCAAAACACTTAAATGATTAAATGCCTAATAAAAAAATTACAACTGAAATAGTACAATGATCTAGTTAAGATGTCATATCTTACCAATCATCATTTGCCATACAATTCAACGACCTTGTGACTTCATAACACTTCATTATTAAAGCACATAATAAGACATGCAAATATTGGGCTCGTGAATTTTAATTTGCGACAAATAATCATTTTTTCGTAATAAACTAAACATAATCAAAACTATATTGTGTAATTAACCTTGGCGATGATGTTTAACAAACTAAATTAAACCCTTCATGTTCATACATTCAGATAATGAAAAAGAATTACAAACGACACTTAAACCTATCCACTTTAATTCAGATGCTTTTTCTAAATTTATTTTTTGTTAATGCTATTTAATTACGTTTATTAAAAAAACGCATGAACTTGTAAGTTCTTCTTTCTCTTTAATTAAGGACTGTACGTTATGGTTAGGTAAATTTGGATATGGCTAAGAAATTAGGTGGTTGTTAGAAAGGAATTATTTTTGGGGAAATCATGTTTGAAAAATTGGCACAACATAAAAATTGGAGGATTAAAAATTGACAAAAACTCTATATTATCATAATCCTATATTTTCAACGCGGAATAATTAAAGATCTAACCCATTGAAATCATTAATACCGATTATCTAAATTGCGTATAGGAGAGAGTTGATTAAGAAATTTAGATTTATATAGGACCTAATTCTCACGCCTTCCATCTAATTACAAATTGAGCCAGTTACTGAAACTAATAGGTTCATTAATTTAAAGTTATTGATTCTGCTATGACCGTAGACTGAGACGTGCGATCAGCTTAACTATAATTACGATAATATACTTTATGCTTAATTATACTTTTTAATAATATTTATTAAAATAGTATATTAAAAACAAAAAATCAGTCTTATCAATTCTTGATCAATTTTTTATTAATTATATATTGACCCGTTTAATTATATTGATTTCTGCCTTATGCTTCTTCTTCTTCTTTTTATGTGTTTTCTTGACAGGGTCTGGCTTTGGATCCAAGATGAATTACGGGTCAGGGTTTTTCCATTTGAAGATAAAAGTACCAGACAGAGATTCCGCTGGAGTAGTCACAGCTTACTATGTGAGCATTTAATTCTCATCACTTAAGTATTGAAGCCTTAATTTGACATGTACAAAGATGTGTAATTCTCTTCAGTTTATATAATTAATCTTTTTATTATTAACAAAAAAAAAAAGCATTGAAGCTTTCATGCATAGGGATGAAAATAATAGGATGTTTTATAATTGATGATACACATCGGGAAAATCATTATAAGCAGTGTCAAGAGAATAATATAATTGTCAACAAGTCTCAATTACAAGTAACCAGGATGCATCTTAATTATTGTTATTTTCTGTCCTAAAACTTATTCTATGCTTACTTGTTATGTGACTTTTTGGTAATTGCATTGCTTTCTCAGGAGCACATAAATATTGAGAAAATCATTATGAGATCTCAAAAGAAGAATTTATTGACCGAAAAGTCTCAATATACAAGTGATCAGCAAAAACTTTATTATCATTTTTTACACTGAAAGTTGTTATGAAATTTTGTAGTAATTACATTTTTTTCTCTTAAGAGCATATAATGATTTTTCCATAATTATTTGAGATATGAGAGAATAATGTGACGTAATTAATTATATATTTGATGTGCAGCTGACATCCCAAGGAGAGAGACATGACGAAGTGGACTTTGAGTTCTTGGGGAATAGAGAAGGCAAGCCTTACACGTTACAGACAAATGTGTTCGCAGATGGCAAAGGCAACAAAGAACAACGAATTCGTCTTTGGTTTGATCCCTCTGCTGATTTTCACGATTACAAACTTCTTTGGAACCCCCACCAACTAGTGTACGTGTTTCTCATCATCATGATCAAATTTTTAGTTCTTAAAACTTATTTTGGTTATTGCTTTGATCTTTAAAATTTATTATTTATCTCTAAAGCTTCATAATCATACGCAGTTAATCCTTATAATTTGAAAATAAAATAATACCATAAAAACTTATGTGTAATTATAAAGCTGCTGTTATTCCTAATAATTGAAGTTTGCATCTAGTGTTCAATATATATGATTATTATGTAACTTTGAAAGAAATTTTTCTGAAACTCAATAGTAGGTTTTATAAAACTTAAAAGTCAATTCTCTCAACCTGCAAACACTTTGGTGCTGCAACATCATTGCGAGTTTTACTATCCATTAATGTAGAGTATGATCCCTATATATGTACTTTTCCCCCCGTGCACTAAATCGCAACACCTACTTTTTATATATATGGGCATTACCTTCAGTTAACATAAAAACTAGTAGAGAAGTTGAATTTGGTCTTAAATATAATACTTCAATTCTTTTTTTTTTTCTTGTTTATCCAAACTAACCCTATTGATTGTATATGTTAAGAAAGTTTGTATCAAAATATAGTTATGATCCAAATGATTTAAAATGGTATTTTAGGACAATCAACACAAATAACTAATATAATTATTTTTTTAATCAACCCAAATTAGTTTAATATATCTTATATTAAAGTCAAAGGGTAGTATATAATAATATAATTTTTCCTACTCGACAAATAATTTTTCTTCTGATATGTAGAGTTGGCGCCATTCAATTTTAAGACTTTGAAACCTAAAGTCATTTCACAAATTATATAGATAGAGACACAAGGAATTAATCAAACTAAGCTTTTCTCCTTTTTGGCCAGTATAAGTGATACACGTGTGTGTGTGTGTGTGTATTCTCTAGATAATTATTAGAATTGATGGGGTTGGCAGGTTTTATGTGGATGATATCCCAATAAGGGTATACAAGAACAAGAGCAATAAGGGAGTGGCATACCCATCAAAGGCAATGCAAATCGAAGCAACGTTATGGGATGGAGATAGTTGGGCCACTGATGGAGGCAAAGCCAAAACCAATTGGAGCTTTGCTCCTTTCAAAGCTTTCTTTCAAGCTTTTGATGTTAATGGCTGCCAACTTCAACCCTCAAGCAGTAATAATAATGATTGTGCTTCTAACAAGTTCTGGTGGAATAAGCAACAGTTCTGGCAGTTGGATCCTCAGAGACAAGCTGCTTATCAAAATGTTAAGAACAAGTATATGACTTATGATTATTGCTCTGATAAAACTAGGTACCCTGTACCTCCCATCGAATGTTCTTATAATTAACTACAAACTATATACCAAATCCTTGGTCGGGCTTTAGAGTTTCAGAAAAAAGTTATTCATAGTTTTTACAAAGGACTTGGTGTAAGTTTTATATCTTATATTGATGAATGATAATAGATTCATTTTTCATACTCAGATATACTCCCTTGATCATAGTTATAGAGTATTTAAAATATAAGGAATTTTTAACTTCATTTTTATTTAATATATACACTGAAAAATTATTATTTATACTATAACAAATGAAAGAAAATAGTACATTTATAGTAAAAATTTAATAAGATAATTTATAAATAAAATCAAGAAAAACCTTCAATCTGCCTTATAAATATAACTAGAAGAGTAACACTGCATTAATGATAGAAAGCTGCTACATTTTATAGGTTCTGAATGATGTGACGGTGCACGTCGCGAACGTCGCCGTTTTGGTATTCAGAAAATTGCATCTTCTTCTCTAAAACATCACGTTCTCATTCTTCAGCACAGCAGAATCCATAGCCTCTGTCATCGCAGAATTCAACACCGCGAAGCTTCGCGCTAGAGTGAGACCTTATAGGGTCCACGAAGGCTTGCCAGAGGGTTCGTGGCGGCAGGGCACCGCTGGAACTTAGAAACTTGTTCTTGAAGGCGATGACTGAGAATTATAGGACAGCCATGGACGAGGTGGTGCAAGAGACGGGGAAGAGGTTTAGATGTTTGATTAATGATACTGATGCGTTCTTACTTCTTATGGTTTGGTGCTGATGTGGCAGAAGAAATGGGTGCCACGTGGGTTCCTTTTTTTGGACCGTGGGTCCTCATTCTGTCTTTCTCATATTTACACAGACATATATACCCTTAAGAGAAAAAATACTCTCATAATTGACTTATTTGAGTAGATTAAAAAAGTTTGTTAAGTTAATTATTTATAATGAATAGATATTATATTTGGCATATACAACCACTACAAGGAGTAATTTGAGAAAAATGAATAAATATAAGGAATAAAATAAATTGATAATTTATATTTAAGATTGAATTAAAAGTTAAACTAACTTTTATATATTACACACAGGAGGTAGTAGATTGCAATGGAGATAAGATGAAAACCTAGATTTCTTTATTGGGTCTTCAGAAGTAAAAGTTACTGACTTAGGGGTGTTTGAATAGAATAAAACCATAGTTTTTAAAAATATTTTTATGGTACATGAAATAAATGTGTGGAAGAGTTTATCTTGATTTATAAAAAGTGTTTTTTAAAAAGCACTTTTAATAATACCTAAACACGAGATTTGGAAAAAAAAAAAAGTGATTTTGTTGAATAGATTTTCTCAAAAGCTGAACTTTCATCAAATGATGATCTTACTCCTCCAAACTATGGTGTCAAATTCATTAATATGTTCTTGCAGAGGCCTTAGAGGAATGTAGCTTCCATTTCATTTGGCCATTTACGTTGTGTTTGACTCAACAGAGAGAAGGGGAGAGGAGAGATTTCAATGGATGGAAAGGGAAGGGCACGGGAAGGGAGGAGAGATATAGAGGGGATGGGAAGAAAGGGGAGGAGAGGAGAAGAATTTTAATAATCCTTTGTTTAGATTAATCAGAGAGGAAGGAAGGGAAAGTATTTTAATGATACTTTATTTGGCATAAGAGGGGAAGGAACGAGAGCTCTTCAAAAATTAACTATTTTACTCTTATAAAATTTAAATAATTTTTTTTATTTTTTTATTTTATTAATATGTATGAGGCAATTTATCAACTTGAAAAACAAAAAACACTAGGTTGTGCTTTTGCCACAAGCACAACTCTCTAGGGAAAAAAAAAACAAAATTGAAATCAAATTTTTTTCCATAATGTTATTGTTGATTCTACTGGATTTCAAAAGAAAAATTACATTTTAACCTTTTTTATCTTTTATTTCCTTATTTTTTTAATTTTTAACTAATTAAAAGATGCTTATAATCTAGCTTAAGTTAATATAACTCTATATTGACTTTTTCAAAAATATTATAATTCTTCATCGTTTCTTTTTTTGTCCCAATGATTTTTATCATTTCATATTTTTTTAGCAATATTTAAGTAGTTTGACTTTTCTAGTTGAATTGTTGAATATAATAGAAGAATGAAGTTCAGTTTATTAGAGTTATTAAAATTGTAAGATTGAGAGAGAAGTGTAGAATAAAAGGGCCAAAGAGAGGATAAAAGAGAAATTATGTTATTTTACTAAGCTAGTTATGAAATTAAATATTTTCTCCATCATCTCCCATTTAAACAACCCCACCTTTATTAGAGGACAGGCCAAGAGGAAAAAAGGAGGGAATGGAGCCCTTCCCCTCCTTAAAAATTGTTTTGGCCAAATGAGGAAGGGGACAACTCTCTTCCCTCTATTAAAAAATGTTCCAGCCAAACGAGAGGAGGGGAGCCACTTCCCCCCCTCTGAAAACCCCATACCAAACACAGTGTGTTAGGGGTGAGATTTTGAAAAACAAACTACCTCGAGGATTCTTAATGAGAACAAACAAGAACAAAGGGCGAGGGTGTTTCACAGGCACCTCAAACATGAACACTGTGTTTGGCTCGACGAAGGGAAAGGGAAGGGAGAGAAAGAGGAGGGTAGGTCCAAAGGGAGGGGAGGAAAAGGGAGGGAAGGGGAAGGGAAAGAGGGATTTTAATGATCTCCTATTTGGATTGATTGGGGGAGGGAGCAATTTTAATAATACCTTATTTTGTTCTAATAAAAAATTGACTATTTTAAAATCATAAAATTTAAATGAATTTTCTCACCTTTTTATTTTGTTAAGATATAACTATATATATAATGCAATTCACCAATTTTGATTTACAAGATACAGTCACACATTTATAGGATATCAAGATAGAGAGTCATGAGTGATAGATTTCAATCAGAGAAAAAACCTTGAAGGTGAAAGAAAATACCGACGGCCTCTTGGAATTAGAAGAAGAAGAAAAAATAAAAGGTTTACAAATGCTTACTAATTTTGGAGACAATTATCTCAACCTCTTGTTAGATACTCAAAAGAACTCTCTCATGTAGAAATGTTCATGATTGATTAGGGGTTAACAAATCGAAAGGGTATATGAAAAATTAAAATATTATCTCTCATATTCCCTTAAAAAAACCTCACTTTTGGAGGGAAGACTAAAAAAAAAAGAGGAGGGGAGAAGAGTCTCTCTCCTCTTTAAAAAATATCTTAACCAAACGAGGGAGGGGTGCTTCCCCTCTCCTCTTAAAAAATTGCACCAGCCAAAAAGGGGAGAGGAGCACTCCCTCCCTTCGAAAAGCCCGTGCCAAACATAGTGGTATGTTTGTGATGAACTGCAGGTGGAACTCGGTCTCGGAGAGCATCGTCGGAGATGTGTATTTGGCGGCGGCCGTTTTCGGAGATCAGAGGCGCTGAATACGAGGATGTTGGAGACTGCGTGGGGGATTGGTGTTGGGGTGGAGGATAATGGGCTTTTACTAAGGGAGCCATGGTGAAAACTCTGAATATTGTGTTGAAAGTAAAACGGGGATTGTTACGAAGAAGAAGAGGAAAAGAAGAAGCAGCTTCAAGTGGCTGCCATGGAAGCTGCTCAAGCTTTATATATACTCAAAATTTGACGGAATTCGTCGCTACTGTAGGCAATTTTTCCGTATTATAATATATATTGCAATGAAATGAATAATGTTTCCTTCTCTATTCTTCTTCTTTAAGATAAAACAATATACCAAAATTTGAAAAAAAACAGAGAGAGATAAACCTAAAAATTTATATTAAACACACACACTATACAATATCCATTAGTGTAAAATTAAATGTAAAATATAAATTCTTACCGAGTTTATAATATAATATATAAATTATGACTAATATAATTCATTTCTCAATAATGCGCCAGGTTCACGCCTAATTTTTAAATCTTAATTTCACGGATTCTTTTTTTTTTAATGGTAGTTACCAATTCTTCTTCCTTTATTTGGGTCGGTTTGGGCCGAGTCAAATCCACGTCAAAAAAGGAGAGACTGATGACGTAATCATGCTGGGTTGTGTTTGTGGGTCAAATATACTACTATTACTCATTCCTACTTGACCCACATAAATTTTCTTGGCATAAGACCTGGCGTCTTCTCCTTCTTTGTGCTTATATTTTAAAATATAAATCTTATAACAGCCATGTCTTTGACAAAATTTTCTTAAAAAAAAATTTATAAATCAATTGCAAATAGAATTCTCAATTATAAATTAATATATATTTAAAACATAAATGTTTCATTCTCATGAATTTGAAACAATATATGACTTTTTTATTTTTAATTAATTTTATAGAAACTTTTTTCAGGGTCTAATTTTAATTAAATTGATGCTCTTGGGAATCAACTGTCATTCTTTCATAAACATATATAAGCTCAGTTTGAAATATTTTTATTAAAAAAAAAGAACATAATTCCCTTATATTTTTCTCTATTGGGCTAATGAGACATTCAAACAAAACAAGGGGAAATTAGTTAATATTGTAATGCATCATTGTGATATTATTTTTATTCGGATATACATATAGTGAGAGAGCCATGACGAAGATTGAACTTCCAAACATGGTGCAAACTAAAAAGCATATAAAACAAAAGAAACATTAAAATTGGAAGTTAGGGAACAAAATACATGGGATTAGGGAGCTTAAAAGTGCGATTGCCGGTAGAGTCTCCACGTATATCACTCCATTGATCTCCCACATTACCCCAAATCCTGTAACCTTCCTTCTCTAATTTCTGCCTTATATCCGACTTGTACCTCACTGCACTTTGTCCTTTATATTCTACACTCCTGCATATATAATTAAAATAAAAACCACCCCTTTTGCTTATTAATTCATCAAAACCCAACGACAGAAAGTGCCAATAATAAAACTGTAAATGTAAATAATTGAGTTTTTATGAACATGCATGCATATGCATTATTCAATTCAATCTCTTCTGCAAAATAAACATGTGATGGAAATGAAAGGATCAATAATTTAGTATTATTCCTTAAGAGCTGCTCAAATCATAACTACCTTTTAATAGAAATCCCCTTAATATATGTAATTAATAGGGATAATTTGGAAAATAAATTACAAATTAGAAGATAATGTGAATTAATATATTATATTTAGAATCAAATTTAATTTCCAACCACCAACAATGTGTTGGGTGAGATAGTAAGTGGTCTCATTTCTGTAAGAGAAGAATAAAAGTTCAAATTTTGAAAAGCATATTTGTTGAAAAGATTTATTTAAAGGATTTTAATTTTAACGCTCCTGGCTTGATAGAAATTAGTTTCAAACCTAAAGTGGCTTGACAATACTCTAAGTTATACCCCAAAAAAAAAATCCAATTTCCAACCGGAGGCACTACATACGTTACCTTAAAATAAGGCGTTGGTAGCCAATGAAGCCTTGATTATGCAAGTTGTTGATGGTGGCCTGACCAAGAGTCTCCTGGTCTCTCCCAGAGACTAAGAACACTTTGAATCCTTTGTCCAAGAGTTTATTGAATAATTGAAGCACAGGAGATATTGCCGGGCTCCCTCCTTTGCTGGCCCACGCCCTGAACCCCACAGGATCATATGGATCACACCTATACATACATATAATATTGATCACCTCATTAACGTTAAAAACTTCACAGTAATAAAAGACTGGATAGAGTGAGAGACCGGCAGGTTGAATTTAGTATAAAAAGGATTAGTCCCTTGTCATGTGATGAAAGAAGATTCAAATTCTTGATAGGAGAGATGTTTACATTTACTACTTGCGTGTGCAAGCAGAAAAGGCCAGCTAGAGTGAGAGAATGATACGCACCCGAATCTCTTAGTTTTGTAATAATAAAGATTGGAGAGGCAAGTCTCGTCAATGTCCAAGACCCAGGCATCCAAGGAATCAGAAGAAAGAGGAATGGAATTGAGGAAAGTGGAGATCTGTTGCATGACCAAATCCAAATCCTCGTCGTACTGCCCATCGATCATATAACTCTCAACCTCCTTCTGACACTCCCTCGGCACTGTGCCCCACGCCACCACATTGTTCGCCTCCACTCCTAATCTCCAACTCAGACAAAACTTCTTATTCCCATCACCTAAAGAAGAAGAAGACGAAGAAGGCGAAGAAGAAGGAGGAGGAGAAGAAGATGGCGAGGTGTTATTTCTTCTGGGATGGAGCCTTGCGCTGGTTGACTTGGAGAGCATCAAGAGTATGGTAAATAATGAAATTATTAGGAAGAGAGATCTCAGTGAATTAACCATTTTTGTAGATATATAACTGGAAAATACTTAATGGAAAAGTATTTCTCTTTTTCATGGGAAATGAGAGGTGTGGGAATATTTATAGGGAGGTGGGGTGAGGGGGAGGCAAAAAAAAAAGCAAAGTTATTAGAGACATGCATGCATATGAATAGCACTGCTTCTCTTTCTTGTGTGTCATCAACTTTTTGTTTCCCTCTCAGAATTGCAATATTTTCATTGGGTGGGCCTTGCCGTCACACACCAATTAACTATGTTGGTTTCATTCACCACACAATATAACTTGCTTCTAATAAGTAATCATTCAATCTGTGGATCACGCCGAGGAAAAAAAGTCAATTTCTTTTCAAGACTTATTGTCACTTTTCTATATAGTTATTAGGGATTCGATAGGTAAGATTCGATATTTGAGTATTTGTCTGACTCATTATTTAAGAGAAGTCATCTATTACATCCAATTTAAGTAATTAATTTATTTATACATTTGTAAAAAATCAGTTATAGTTTTATTTATCAAGAAATTTTGGTATTCTGAAAATGATTATATTTTTGGCCAAAAGAAAATTATTAAGTTTTAAGTATTTTTAAATTTTATTCTTTTAAATTTTCAGACTTGTGTTGTCCTCAGAATCCTTCATCAAATGAGCAAGACAATGATTTAAAAATATAACATAAAGACTTCCACATATGCTTTAACATCGAGGGTTAAATGAAAGAATTTTCTGAAGCATTATAATACAAGGAAAATCCCAAAAAAATGATTATTTGAATTTCAAAATTTTAAAATAGGAATCACTACAAAAACGTGTTATCATTTGCTTTTTAAATGTAGTTATTTTCTTTATGAGTATAGTAATTAATACTGATTTGAAATTTTGAAATTCAACAACCTTTTTTTTTTTTTGAGATTTTTCCTTATAATATGTATAATTGAAGAAATAAAATGTAACAGATTCACAACTGTCCATGTATCACTCTAGTTGTATCCTATAAGCAATAATATGAAAAAAAAATTAATGTTTTGACCTTAGAATGACATTGAGGAACTCTTGTCAAACTCTGTGTGTGTGTGTGTATAGACACGACACACATACATGCTGAAAGTCAGTTATAGTTAAGTAAATATCTTTCCACGCTTATATATAAATTAATTAATTAAATTTTTTATGGTTCCACTTCACCAGCATTGTTAATTGACTTTTTACTAATGTTAAATAATATTACCTCTGATTCTTAATATAAAAATTATATAATTAATTAATTTAAGAAGATTAAAAAAATAATTAAGTTAGTTAATTATAACAAATATATGTTAATTTTTAAAACTGTCTTATTTAATTATGTGCATGGAAAATATCCCTCGGTTGAAACCTCTTACAATCAATAGGGATAATTTAAAAAAAAAAACTACTAACTCTTATATTAAAGATGAGAAGTAGTATTATTGGATTTTGACTTATTTTTGGTTATTTTAATTTTGAAGTTTTTCAAGTCAGATGGGGGCTTGATTCAAAAATTTACTAGCAAATTCATTCATAACGTTACTAATTAAAAAACTAGAATTCGTTTTCACAACTCTTTGCTATTATTATTCATTCTGAGCCAGATTGTAATAAACTAATAAAAACCACCCAACCCATGATTCTAGAAACAGTTGTAACTAATAATTTTCAGCTTGAAACTAAATGCATACCTAATAAATTTTAGTCAACATATAACTGTTAAAATCCAACATTGTGCCTATTAGATTATACCACCTTTTTTTTAAAAAAAATTTTCAACTCAACTCAAATGTCATGATCAAATATACTACCTCCAGTTTTAAATATAAGATCTAGTTATATTTAGAACCAGATGTAGTATTTTTCAAAAGAAAATTACTTCTTAATTAATGTCGCTAATAAATTGTATTAAAATTCAAATACTGAAGCTAAGGTGTCTCTTTTTCAAATGTTTAATTTTTTTTCTTAATCAAGAGTTTATTTAGAGCCAAGTTCATTCATTTATAAGATTTAAATCCTAAGTTTACTTAAGAAATATATTAAGTTTTTCAATTGTGCTAAATCACTATCGATGGGAGGAAAACAGGGAAATTTTTTTTTTTTAAATGAATGAAGTTTGAAAAAGAAAAGAAAAGATTATGGGAAGTTGGGTCGAAATGGAACGGGAGAAAGGGAGAAAAGTGGAGATAGCGTCAGAGGCCACATTTGCAGAAGAAAAGAAAAGTGGCCCCAACGACCCACCCACCGACTCTGCCATCCCCACAACATCTCCATTAACCTCACTATATTTATTTGCCTTTTCCACCCGCCACCCCCATAACTTTCTAATTTAATTTTTTAAAACATTTTTATCCGATTTTTATTGATTTTTTTTACTTTATTTAAAATTCTGTATAAATTTTATCCAATTTGTGTCTACGGTGGCCGTCCAATGGTACGGTGGAATGGTATAGATGTGTGTTAATATGTATGGGCCAATAGAAAAATGAATATAGTTCCTAGAAAATTTAATTTCATAATAAGTAGACAACATCAACTTATTGTCATTTCATGTACTGAAACTTATCATTATATGTTACTCATTTATTGCTTAGCCTTTATATAGCATGAAAGCTCCGCTATAAATAAAAGTTCACTGTGGTCTGGACTCTGAAGGTGTCTTAATATTTGACATTGGATTTTATATTGTATGTGCACTTTATTCTATGGAAATGGTGAGCATCAAGTTACATATTTATTCTTCAAAAAATTCCGATGTAATATTAAAAAAATAACATAATTACCAAAATATCACATAACAAGTGAATGGCAAATTTCAATACATCAAATGACAACAAGACCCATGCTACTCACTTGTTATTAAGACTTTCAAATTTTTGAAAAAATTGCAATAAGGTCCCATAAAGGAACATATTCACAAAAAGGTCTCATAACAACTGAGCAGCTCATAATGATAAGTTTTATAATGGGAAATAACATGTTTTAGCTACTCACTTGTCATTGAATTTTTTTTTGTGTGAATATGTTCCTTCCACGTGATCTTATTGCAATTCTCCCTAATTTTTTTTCCCTTGAGACATCATATTGATTTTCCTTTTATTATTCGCAAACTTGTGACCTTCTTCCTCATTTGTAGACATTTCCAGGGTTGATCAACGAAGGAGGAGACTGAGAGGAATGGCCAAGGTAAGGAGAGAGTGGTGGGATTCAGAGATCAAATTTGAAAAAGGATTGGGATGATTATTACAGCTCCTTTGTTTTACAGCAATTAGATCAATATATAATCTGACGGTCTAAATCAGCACATTTTGACTATATTGGCACGATAGTAGAATCATCTCTCAACAACAAGATCTTCATGTGAGTAACAAAAACATGTTTATAGGAGATGAGTTGCGGCTTTAATAGTTAGATTAATCTTCACTGACTTGTATATTATTTTCTTAAAAAGCTATCATATTACTTTTTTCATGGTTATCAAAATTAATCATGTTTTATTATCCATGAAGTTGGAGAATTTATCCTCCCAATACTTAGAACTTTATAAGACAAAACTATTTTCACACATATATATTTATCACGTAAAGTGGAATATTAAATCTTCACCATTAATCCAGATATAAAGCTGTCAACAAGGGCTTGCTCAGCCCTAAAGGACCACCCTTGACAAGCTAGGGCCTAAAAAGACCAACCCTTTATATCATTTTTAAATTCTAAGCTTTTAAAATTATTTTAAAATAAAAAATAAAACTATAAATCTCTTGAAATTCTTGATTCAAATAATAAATATTAGTAAAATACAGTGTCGAATTATTATTCTTTAAAATTTCAAAACTGATACAAATCATACCTCAATCAATAATAGTGTGTAAAAAACCGTCAAACACTAATAAACTGTTGCCCAAAATTTTTTTTTTAAAAAAGATCAAAACTAAATAAAACAGACAAATGAGAAAGATAGGAAAAAAATTTCTTTTATATTTTGAACTTTCTGACATTTCGAAAATGTAGAGAAAATATGTGTGTGTATGTTAATAACGAAATTTAAAGAATAATTATTTAGTTATTAAAATAATAAAAATGTAAGAATATTTCTTTAGGAGTTTAATTTAATGTGTGCGAATCAGAATTTTTCATGTAGTAGCATTAAGATTTTTCCCACTAAATAATAATATTAATATGAAAAAGTAGTAATCAATAGATCCGGAATCCCCGCACCCAAAATCTAAAACTAGATTGCTTTTGTTTTTTGTTTTTGTTTTTTTTAATATACCCGAAACCTAAAACCAGATTCTGTCAAAGAAAAGAGGGAAAATAATATTTAAATGGAAATCGACAAAGTGAATGGAAAAAGCCTGTTAACCAAGGGAGAGTGGCTGTCCCCGTCAAGCAATACAATGGCGGCCAATCCCTAAGAAGACGGAAAAAAGAAAAAGCAATATAAAGGAAAATACCGATTTATTATTTCTAAAATTTTACTCATCCCTTTAATATTATAATTTAATTAGTTTTCGATCATTTCCATTCTTTTATTACATATCAATGTTATTCAATGTAAACAATGAAGTTTGTTATTTTTTTTTCATAACTTAAAAGCATCTCATTGATTTCATGTTATGCATAAAAATACGTCTTTGCCTTTGGCCTATCAGCTTGCTTTTGGCTCCTGCTGGCTTTATATTTGCATATACTACCTTGGATTTTTAATATAAAAACTACTCCTCCGATCCTAAACATAAGACTTTTATACTAATGTGTATAAAGATCTTATATTTAGAACTGGAGGCGTATTTAATTAATTGATGAGTAGATTAAAGTGGTTAAAGTTAGTTAATTATAACAAAGTGTGACATAATTTTCTTGAAAGATTTCTATATAACATTAGATTATATACCAATGTATAATTTAGGTAAATTAATTGAAGGGAGAAAATGATAAATATAAGAAACCAAGTGAATTTAGGTCTTACATTTATAATTAAATCTAACCTCAACTATGTAACCAAAAAAAAAAACTCTAACCTTAGCTAGTTTTTATATTAAAGATAAAAAAGAGTAATATATATGTGCGGTGGATTGATATATATGTAGCAAAAGGGGGAAAAAAATAAAATTAAAGATGATTCAAAAGTTATTAAAAAGAAGACATATTTTGGAATGATATGAAACACTGACCCAAAATATGATGAATGAGATCATAAAACACTAGAATTGCAACTATCACAAACCTTCTCATCAATCAACAAAGAGAGAGATACAGGAGGACCACACAATACTGGGAGATTGATCCAATCAACCAACCGTTGAGTGCACTATATACATCCATACATATATCACAAAATTGGTCAACATTTCACTCAGGCTTCAAATTAATTAATGGCCAATAATTCTTACCAATAAGATTGGATAATGGCGTGCCTTCCTTATTAATGGATTCTCAACAAACATTTCAAGGGAAAAAAAGGGTTTTGACTTTAGTTTTATACTACCCCATTTCTTAGTATAAGAGCTAGTTGACTAATTTGAATAAATTAAAAAACTTAGTTAAGGTAGTTATTTGTAATAAATAGGGGTTATCTTTCCTAAAATATCCTTGCTAATCAAGTGTATTAGCTATAACTACTATTATTACAAGGACCACCTTGGAAAACAAAAGGTAGATATGAGAGACAAAGTAAATTGAGATCTTAGATTTAAGATCAAAATAAAAGTCAAATGAACTCTTATATTAAAAACAAGAGGTAGTATATTGCAAAAAGTCAGAAGATTGAACATATACATTATTGCGGGTGGGAGAGATCCCACCTCATATATGGGAGCATCTTTTTGGCTGTGAGAAAAAGTTGGATATAATTCATTTTGGCTTAATGGAAGCCTTACAACTTTAGCAACAGTTACAAAAAAGTATTAGTATCTAACAATAATATTATTAGGAAAAGAAAGAACTTAAATGTATAATGTTTGATTCAATGAAGAAGAGGGAAAGAATTTTAGCAAAGGAGAGATATTCTGTGAAGGAGAGAAAGTTTGAAGATTCCTTCAAATTTCCCCGATTTTGAAGGAGAATGTTTAGGAGCTCATTTGGTTTCTTGTTTTGGAAACAATTTTTTTATTTTTAAAAAACAGAAAAACAAAAAAATTTGTTTGATAATTTATTTTTAGTTAATTATTTAAAAAACAAAAAAATAGTAACTTGTTTTTGAAAACTAAAAAACCAAAACAACCTTTATATTTTTTTGTTTTTTTTTTTTTTTTTGTTTTGAAAAATTAGAGAAATCTTCTCCTCTTCTCATCAACTATCCGTCACTTATCACTATCAGTGACAATTACCACCCGGCAATTGTGATTTTATATTTTTTAACTGTCATTTTTAAGTTATCAAAACAAAGTTTTTTGTTTTGTTGTTTTTAAAACTTGTTTTAAGAAACAATTTTGTAAAATTATTTTGAGAACAAGAAAACAGAGAATAAAAACAAACAGACCCTAAAATTCTTCTTCCTATCTTCTCCATCTGTTTTAACTAAAACAAGAGTATTGGAAATATCTCCCTTCCGTATTTTTATATCAAATAAGGACAGGAGAGTAAAAGCCCTCCTTTTCTCCCTCCAACCAAACAGATAATGAACTAAAATAAAAAATACATAAATAAAACAATTACCTTGATTTTTTTTGTTTTGAAAGCAGTTTTTTATTTTGATAAACAAAAAAAACAAAAAACAAAAACTTGTTTGGCTATTCATTTTTTGTTAAATGTTTTTTAAAAAATCTGTTTTTAAAAACTTAAAAACCAAAACAATTTTAATTGTTTTTTGTTTTTCGTTTTGTAGTTCTTATTTTTTGTTCTCCTCTTGATGGCTTTTTCTTCTTTTGAATATTTGAGTTTCATCATAGCCTCACCCTCTCATTTGAGTATGTTTATTTTCAAATGTAATTCTTTAGAACAATTTCCAAATAGATTTTTTTTGTTTTCAAAACTTGTTTTAAAAGAAATTTTATAAAATTTTAAAAACAAACAACCAAAAACAGATCCAAACAAGCCAAATTTCGGTATTCCTTCTTTAATTAGGTTTAAAATGAATTGAATATTTCCCTCTGCATGGATCGAGAGGAATAGAAGGGATGGGATGAAAGAACTTAAATGTATAATGTTTGATTCAATGAAGAAGAGGGAAAGAATTTTAGCAAAGGAGAGATATTCTGTGAAGGAGAGAAAGTTTGAAGATTCCTTCAAATTTCCCCGATTTTGAAGGAGAATGTTTAGGAGCTCATTTGGTTTCTTGTTTTGGAAACAATTTTTATTTTTTAAAAAACAGAAAAACAAAAAAATTTGTTTGATAATTTATTTTTAGTTAATTATTTAAAAAACAAAAAAATAGTAACCCCACCTCATATATGGGAGCATCTTTTTGGCTGTGGAAAAAGTTGGATATAATTCATTTTGGCTAATGGAAGCCTTACAACTTTAGCAACAGTTACAAAAAAGTATTAGTACCTAACAATAATATTATTAGGAAAAGAAAGAACTTAAATGTATAATGTTTGATTCAATGAAGAAGAGGGAAAGATTTTAGCAAAGGAGAGATATTCTGTGAAGGAGAGAAAGTTTGAAGATTCCTTCAAATTTCCGATTTTGAAGGAGAATGTTTAGGAGCTCATTTGGTTTCTTGTTTTGGAAACAATTTTTATTTTTAAAAAACAGAAAAACAAAAAAATTTGTTTGATAATTTATTTTTAGTTAATTATTTAAAAAACAAAAAAATAGTAACTTGTTTTTGAAAACTAAAAAACCCAAACAACCTTTATATTTTTTTTTGTTTTTTTTATTTTTTGTTTTGAAAAATTAGAGAAATCTTCTCCTCTTCTCATCAACTATCCGTCACTTATCACTATCAGTGACAATTACCACCTGGCAATGTGTGTTTTTATATTTTTTAACTGTCATTTTTAAGTTGTTATCAAAACAAAGTTTTTTTGTTTTGTTGTTTTTAAAACTTGTTTTAAGAAACAATTTTGTAAAATTATTTTGAGAACAAGAAAACAGAGAATAAAAACAAACAGACCCTAAAATTCTTCTTCCTATCTTCTCCATCTTGTTTAACTAAAACAAGAGGATTTGGAAATATCTCCCTTCCGTATTTTTATATCAAATAAGGACAGGAGAGTAAAAGCCCTCCTTTTCTCCCTCCAACCAAACAGATAATGAACTAAAATAAAAAATACATAAATAAAAACAATTACCTTGATTTTTTTTGTTTTGAAAGCAGTTTTATATTTTGATAAACAAAAAAAACAAAAAACAAAAACTTGTTTGGCTATTCATTTTTGTTAAATGTTTTTTAAAAAATCTGTTTTTAAAAACTTAAAAACCAAAACAATGTTTAATTGTTTTTTGTTTTTCGTTTGTTGTAGTCTTATTTTTTGTTTGGAAAAATTGGGAAACTCCTTTTTCTCCTCTTGATGGCTTTTTCTTCTTTTGAATATTTGAGTTTCATCATAGCCTCACCCTCTCATTTGAGTATGTTTATTTTCAAATGTAATTCTTTAGAACAATTATCCAAATAGATTTTTTTGTTTTTAAAAACTTGTTTTTAAAAGCAATTTTATAAAATTGTTTAAAACAAACAACAAAAAACAGATCCAAACAAGCCAAATTTCGGTATTCCTTCTTTAATTAGGTTAAAATGAATTGAATAATATTTCCCTCTGTATGGATCGAGAGGAATAGAAGGGATGGGATGTTTGGGGTAATTTTTAATGATTTTATTTTAAAAATAATGAAGAGGTAGGGTGAAAAATTTTAATAAATTTTCCCTTCTCTTCTCTCTCTTCTATTCTCTCTGTTCTCTCTGTTAAAATTCCCCCAAGTCACAACTTTTATTTTTAAAAAAAGATATTAGAACCATTAAGATTTTTCCTTTCCACAACAAAACTAGAAACTGGAAAAAAAAACAGAATATAGTGAAAAGTGATAGAGTACGCATTCAATATAAAGGTTTAAAGCCCAAAAAAGCAAATATCTAGTTAAAAGGCCCAATAAGTCCTCCAGAGTATTCAAGAGATGTTTAGTCCAAGAATGCTTACATGGAGGAAGACATATATAATTGCTGGACTTGTATTCTCTCCACTACCCTTCCTATCTTCTTCCCCTCCACTACCCTCCTTTTCCCTTCACAACCATTGGATTAAAACTTCAAGGATCCAGATTTAATATTTTATAACATTTTATAAAAATAAATATTATTATTAAAAATAGATAAATAAATTTAAACTATTAAAATTTAATATGATGAATTCATAGTTGTAAGCTGTAATTATGGAGCAAATTTTTCTCAATTTTTTATTACAGTTGTGAATTGTTTAGACCAAATTTTAACAATTTAAATCTATTTATTTATTTATTTTTAATAACACTATGTTTATAAGATGTTAAATCTGAACCCTTAAAGTCCTGATCCGATGGTTGCGAAGGAAAAAAGACGGTAGTGGAGAGAATCTAAGTCCATAATTGCTTTGATGATAACATGAACAATCATATATGTGAAGCTTGATATGACACATGACAACATAGTTTCAATGCCGCAATGTTTGGCATGTGAGTTATTAGTGTATACACACTTAGATGTTAAGAAAGATAAGAGCATGTTTTAAAGGCCTAAAAAGAGTATTCGAACCCAATTCCCATGTGATTGAAGGCTCGATGCAATTGTCTGTGCAAAGAGGAACCAATGGAACTGCAATCTATTAAACTAGGGGGCAAATACATTATGTAATAGATCATGGGAGTTTTAGGACATGATCCAATCATATCTAAACCCAAATGGGTGTGTAAAAACCCATACATGTTTATAAACGTAGATACTATTTATGAAGATTTATTTAAAAGGTCCAAAAGGATTCAAAAAGCATTAAGAATGATTTTATATGACATTATTTTTTAGGTGATTTTTTATTTATATCTCAATTAAGTTTAAATATGTGTGAAAATTATTCTCTATTATCCAATAAGGGAGAATTCCAATTAAATCTAATTGAAATACGTAAATCCAAATTCAGCCTATATTTTTAACAAATTTCTAATCAGGCCATGAGGCCTCATTAGGGATTTATGAATGTGACCATAATGCCCTCTTTAATTAAAATAAAAATTGATTATTTTGCCCCTCCCAAGTGTTCGCTCATCTCTTATAATTATTTTTAGGACTAAAAAACACATAAGTATTTTTATAGCATTTAAAATTTGTATATATAATTAAAACCTGCAAAGATATTTTAATCAAAACATATTAAATTACATTATAAGTGTCCTTTAGCTAAATATTTTGTACTTTTAGGTTGTAAATATTTATTTTAAGATTTTAAAATATCTTAGTTACAAGAAATATTTATTATTAAGTTGTTGTAAATTATGTTTTTGTGTAGGAAACCAACATCTGCTTAACTAAATAAAACTAACGTAAATTATAAGAACATAATATTAAATTTTTTAATTAAAATATTTTGAGATCTTAAAATAAGTATTTGCAAACAGAAATAAAAAAATATTTATTTCAAGGCTATTTACATTGTAATTTAAAATGTTTTATTAGAATATTTTTTAAGCTTTTAGTTATATATACAAATTTTAAACACTATAAAATTACTTATGTGTTTTTTGTCCTAAAATAATCATGAGATATGAGAGATTAGTTAAGAGTAAAATAATTATTATTTTTAATTAAAGAAGGACATTTTAGTCATCTAACAACATTCAAAAATTCTAAATTAGGCTTCATGGCTTGATTAAAAATTTGTTAAAAGTATAAGCCTTAATTTGGATTTAAGTATTTCAACCAGGTTTTATTAGGATTTTCCCATCAAACAATGTCTCTGGGATTTTTCTTAAATTTTTGGACATCATCTGACGGTGCCGAGTGGAAGGGCCATCGCTTAACGGATAAAAGTTACTCTAGGGATAATAGACTAATTTGCCCCAAGAGCTTACATCAACGAGAAGGTTTGGTATCTTGATGTCGGCTCTTCACCACATGAGGCTTTAATTCTTGACTGGAGGGGACACCAAAGGCCTTTGCCTTTCCATTCCTTGGATAGATAGAGAGGGAGGGCAGAGAGTTTTTGGTTTTTTCATGTTGTTAAAAGTTGAACAATGAAAATAGATGGAGAGTGCCTAATCAAATTGATCAGGTCAGACTTCCGTCCCTGCTCGACGGTTGGGTCTTGCAATCAAGCTCCCTTCTGCCCTTGCATTCGAAGGCCAATCTCTGTCTGGTCTGAAGAAATTTTTGCACGCATCTGTTACCTTCTAGGAGACCTACACCCAATTAGGCTTACATACTCATATTTTTTCAAATATTACACCTTTGCTCCTACTAGGACATGAACGGGATGTTAGTTATATAATCTAGGGGTTGTTTGGCAAGCACCCCAAACCATGGTTTGGAAAAAATGCCAGCCAAACAGCCTCTGAAAAATATGAAACCATAGTTTGGGGGCAAACCATGATTTTGAACCCCCAAACCATGGTTTTATCAGAAGCAACTCTGATCTGCTTCTCGGCTCCAGTTACTGAAAGCGCATGGTGGGCCCTCAACAGATGACCAAATAGCCCTGTCTCCAATTATCAGAAGCAGTCGTCCAGTGGTTCATTCCTCTCCTCAATTATCATGATGACCAAACAATTGCTCTTCCTCTCCTCTTTTACGCTTTCTTCGTCGGTCCAGTGTTTCATTCCCCAGTCATCCACAGTCTTCCTTTCCTCCTTCACAGAACGAGTCACCGTCGGTGAAGAAGTTGCCGTCCAGCCATGGTTTGAAGGTGCCGGTGAGAGAAATCGCAGTTATTAGTTGTGAGTTTCGGCGCTCAGGTTCGGTGTGAAGCATTCGGCGGTGGTTGGTGTTCCCTGGCTCAGATCCGGCGCTCAGGTAAGGTGGTTCAGATCCGGCGTTTTCTTCTTCTCCATGGCCTCGAAATAGTCCTTGCTCTTATCCTCTGCTACTCGATGCCTTGGGAGTTTTCATGCTCTTCTGTTAATTTCAGTGTCAATTCGCTCAATTTTCATTTCTGTTCGCTCTATTTCTGGATATTCTTCGTTCTTTGTCTATTTCTGGACATTCTTCGTTGTTTATGCCTCATGTCTCTACTGTTGGGTCTTGCGACTTGAAGGGAATGACTCTGGGTTTTTCTTACATTCGAGATTTCTTTCTTTAGTGTTTCCATTATGTTTCGAGTTGTAATAATCAGTAAAAACCATGGCTTTAGATGCTGAAATAAAACTTTTGTGCTGGAGCAGTACTGACGGTCACAGGAGGAATGCACTTATTGTCACCGAAAGGGACATTCAAAGGATCATTGTTATCATCTTGTGGGCTTGCCCTCCTAATTTCCGATCAAAGCAACCAAGCATCTACTACATCTACTACCGTTCATACTTCTAATTCCTCTCCTTCTACTTCTGTCCTCCGACCTGAACAAGCATCCATCACACAAGAGCAGTATGATCAGATTCTTAAACTTCTTCGAAAGGAACAAGATGATATTGCCGTAAATGTGACTGACTGTCCTGATGAGACTTTCTCAGGTTTGGTTGCTGCTCTTCCTAAATCCTTTTGTGAATCTCATTGGATTCTTGATTCTGGAGCCACCTGTCATGTAGTCAATAGTGTTGATATGTTTGATACGGTTGATAGATACACTGGTCCTATAAAAATGATTAAAGTACCCAATGGAAGTCGCATGCTCATCACTCACGTTGGCACAGTCAAAATTTTAGATAATATTGTTCTTACCAATGTTTATTATGCTCATGGGTGCTGTTATAATTTAATCTCAGTATCTCGTCTAACAGCAGGGAAGGAGTTTATCGTTTCTTTCTATTCTGATTTTTGCACATTGCAGGATCTCATTCGTGGACAGACGAGGGAGATTGGTAAACTCCATGATGGACTCTATATCATTGAAACGGATTAGAAGGGCAGATACAACACTTAGTATTTCTGCTAGGCATGCACAGGATATTTGGCATAGACGTCTAGGCCATGCACCAATAGATAAACTCAAGCATCTAGATCAAATTAGACAGGAAGTTCCTACAATTTACATGATAAGTGCATCATATGTGCCCGTTCTAAACAACCCCGCTTACCTTTCCCTTTCAGTACTTCTAAATCTCAGTCTTGTTTTGATCTGATACATGTAGATGTGTGGGGACCATATAAAAGGCCCAGTTACAAATTCTATCGTTACTTTCTTACTATTGTCGATGACTACACACGTTGTACTTGGACTTTTCTGCTTGTTAATAAAAGTGATACTGTTTATCATTTAAAGAATTTTCTTGCCTATGTCCATACTCAGTTTACTTCTACTGTTAAGAAAATTCGTAGTGACAATGGCTTAGAATTTGTTAATGCTGAATTACAACATTATTTGCAAAGCAAAGGAATTATACATGAGACTAGTTGTCCCTATACCCCACAACAAAACGGTGTTGTGGAACGTAAGCATCGCCATCTATTGGATGTTGCTAGGAGCCTTCTATTCCAATCTGGTATACCCCTAAAGTTTTGGGGGGAAGCTATTAAAACTGCAACTTTTTTGATCAATCGTACTCCCTCCTCTACTTTAGGTCATAAAACTCCTTTTGAATTATTATATGGTTACCCACCTGATTTGTCTTTCTTAAGAGTTTTTGGTTGCTTGGCCTTTGCCACTAATTTAAATATTCAAGACAAGTTTCAAAATCGATCTGAACCCTGTGTTTTCTTGGGTTATCCTGGCACTCAAAAGGGTTATTTGCTTTATAATCTCCAATCTCATAATTTTTGTGTTAGTGGACATGTCATCTTTGATGAAACCAGGTTCCCCTTTCAAGATGCAGCAGGTCTCAATCAAGGGGGAGCTCCTCATAATGATATGATTGATCCCTTAGAGCAGTTCAGCCACAAGTATGATGAAGAAGCTCCTCTGCCTATTACTTTCAGGCAAGATACTTCCTCTTTTGACCACCAAGACACTGTTGGAGATAAGCATGGTGATCCCATCATTCCAAATGAAAGGGAAATACCTCAGAACAGACCTGTTAGATGCAGAAAACCTCCTATCTGGATGAAAGATTACACATCCAGCACTGGAACATGTTTCAAAGGTCTGATAGGATATGCATGTACATCTCAAACACCACAAACAGTAGGTAAAAGGGAGGTAAAATATCCTATGCAATCTGTTCTTTCTTATTCTAACCTTTCTACTAATTACAAGCATATTCTATCTAGCATTGACAGTGTCACTAAGCCTTGCAGCTATGAAGAGGCCATAAAGGACCAACGCTGGATTGATGCCATGCAAATCGAAATAAAAGCTTTGGGGGATAATAAGACATGGGAGATTGTAGATTTGCCTAAAGGTAAAAGACCCATAGGGTGCAAATGGGTTTATAAGGTTAAGTATGACTCAAATGGAAACATTGAGCGCTTCAAAGCTAGACTTGTTGCTAAAGGGTATAGCCAACAAGAAGGGATAGATTACTTTGAAACTTTCTCACCTATTATTAAGATGGTAACTATTCGTATTGTTCTCAGCATTGCTGTGATGAATTCTTGGGAACTTTTTCAGATGGATGTGCATAATGCCTTCCTCCAAGGTGATTTAAAGGAAGAGGTATATATGCACATTCCACAGGGACTTGGTAAATTTGAAAACAACAAGGTTTGTAAATTAACTAAGTCCCTATATGGCCTTAAGCAAGCATCACGGCAATGGAACGAGAAGCTTACTGAAACTCTTTTACAAGGTGGTTTTAGGCAAAGTTTCTATGACTATTCTCTGTTTGTTAGACAATCTGATTCTGAAACTATTTTGGTGCTGGTTTATGTAGATGATTTAATAATTACAGGCAGTAATTTAGATAGTATTGCTGAGGTAAAACGACTGCTGCACAGTAAATTTAAAATTAAAGATCTAGGAGAGTTGAAATATTTTCTAGGAATAGAAGTAGCTAGGTCAAAGCATGGGATAATTCTTAACCAACGTAAGTATACATTGGATATTTTTTCTGAAATGGGCTTGACTGCAGCTAAACCGCTTAGTGTACCTATGGAGCAGAACATCAGATTACATGGTAAACCCAAGAAGGAGACTGATGATCCTTTGATTCCACAGCCAACCATGTATAGACGATTAATAGGTAAGCTCTCCTATCTTACGGTTACTAGACCTGACATTAGTTTTTCTGTGCAGACCCTCAGCCAATTTCTGAATGCACCAAGGAGATCTCATTACAATGCTGCACTCAAAGTGGCAAGATACCTGAAAGGAAGTCCAGGATTGGGAATAATGATTGCTGTATCTAAGTCAAACAAGCTGGAATGTTATGTTGATTCAGATTGGGGGACATGCCCGGATACTAGGAGATCAGTCACTGGATATGTGGTAAAGTTTGGAGGATCTCCTATATCGTGGAAATCCAAGAAGCAAAATACCGTTTCAAAATCTTCAGCTGAGGCAGAATATAGAGCCTTAGGGAATGCTGTGTCAGAAGTGGTTTGGGTCACCAGATTGTTGGAAGACCTCCATGTAGATGGACTGAAACCTGTCAATGTATTCTGTGACAGTAAATCTGCCATACACATTGCCAACAATCTTGTTTTCCACAAAAGAACTAAGCACATAGAGATCGATTGTCATTTTGTAAGAGAAAAATTGCAGCAAGGAATCATAAGCCTCCAACACGTGAAGAGCAAGGAGCAACAGGCAGACATACTAACAAAGGGACTTGGAGTACAAGATCATGTTAGGTTACTTAGCAAGTTAGGGACAAAGAACTTATTTGCCCCCTAACTTGAGGGGGAGTGTTAAGATATGTGTTCTGTATATTATTGTAATTATCTCGATTGTTAGGAGGTTAAGTAAGACTTTTGACCGTTGGACCAATGTCTATAAATAGAGGTCCAAATATGTTCGGTCAAGTGTGTAATTGAATGGGCTTTTAGCCTAAACTATCAATGAAGTCCAGATCGTTCTGTCTTGAGTTCTCTAGCCCATCTTAACATGGCTCAACCACAAGCGAATCCATTTGATCATTACATGCCCTATTATCAGTCTCATCAGCAACATGATGTGTGGATGAATCTAGCCAATCCCTTTGCTCATAGGGCGTATCCTGGGAATCCTATTTCACAACCACAGGTCATTCATGGAGCGTTTCATCAAGAAGCTAACATCAGCCGAAATTGGAAGCATCCTCCAAGGGAATAATCGGTATCGATATATATAATGCAGAAAATAGAAGCAGAGAGAATGAAACTATTTTGATGTATAATGGCCATGGACCTTGATGAGAATGAACTATGTTGATGTATTGTGGATCCATAGAATGAATAATGGAATTATTCAGTGAATTGTCTCTGTTATTGGATTGTTGTGAACTTGCTGATTTGGGATTTGATTTTCTGTAGCGCCAGAAACCCCGTCGTCATATGTATGAAAGTATTGATTTGGCAGGTTAAAATGATATGGTTCAAACTATGTAAATCATTTGATTATATATTTTTATCTTTCTCTGTTATATATGAATAGATCATTTATATATTAGGCTCGGAGTTTTGTGTGCGTAAAAATTTATAAAGCACAAAACATAACAATAATATGATTATAGTACAAAATAAATTAAATTAACAAAAAATTTTTAAAAAAATCTATGATTACATAAATTAACAATTAATTAATTAATTATATTAAACATCAGAGGTTATTATACATGTAGTATGTTATTACAAAAAGTAGTTGTGAAAAAATGTTATAGAATTTCATGTTTAAAATTATTAAAGAAAATTAATATTTTTCTGTTAACAAAAAAAATTCATTTTTCTATAAACATATTTAATATTATGTTTTATAAATATATATACACATATTAATTATGTATTAATTATATTATCTTATATATTATTAATTATGTTAGTAAAAATTATTTCATTAACAATTTTATTTCTTCAAATCAAAATATATCATAAAATATATCTTTTATATAATTATCATATTAACTTATACCCTTTTTGGTAATTTCCACATGTAAAAAGTGCTTCTGGTAATAACTATCCAAACACTCTCACTTCTCAGAATCTCTTTTTCACAGAATTTATTCTCTACAGAATCTATTCTCCAGAAGCTATTTTCTAAACCATGGTTTGGTTTCATCCAAACACACCCTAAGAATGTTACTTGGGCATATGTACTATTTTATTTAACTCTTAACTAAATTTTAATTATGAGTTTAGCCTTTATTAGATAAAAAAAAAAAAAAGAAGGAAGGATCTTGGCCAGTGATGAGGAAAGGGTCCAAGAGATATATAATTTTGTTCATTGATGTTATCTTATTTTATTTTTGAATTAAATTTTAAGCGTAGAATTCCTCTTTATTTCATTTATTTATTTTTCATACCGTCAATCATTTAAAAATCATCTTTAACCCAAAGAAATATCTCCGAGCATATATGGCAAATGATATTATATTTGATCAAAAAAATAATTAAAAAAGACACATATACTATATGTACTTTGCTAAATTGGATTTTTTTTTTTCAATTCTATTTAGGAAAAAATAATAACATAGCTTCAATACTACCTCTTATCCTTGATATAAAATCTAGTTTGTAATTCAATTACTATTTGATCATAAAATCATAAAAGATTTTATGTTTTCTTTTTGTTGGGATGCATTTAACTGATCATTTCATCTACTTGTTCACAAGCATTCCTTTAATATACCATATTGCTTAAGATTTGTAATCATATTAATTTAATTGTAATGAATTTGAATCCATCAATTTTAAACCCCTAATTAACCAAAGTCAAAGCTCAATGAAGTACAAATTGTAAATAAGCTTCAAATAATAATGACGGTATTAGATTTAATTTATTCAATTTCCCTCGTTTAAATTGGATTTTTTTGATCCTATTTAAGGAAACAAAATAACCTATTTGCCAATTGCCATATGTTTAGGAGAATCCACAAAATCATACAAGAATTTACTTTTTGTCCATAATTAATTAATTGTTTTTTAAATTCAACAGTCGTTCCCAAGCAAAGCTTTCAGTTTCAACACAATAAAAAAAATAATTTGGTCAAATCTTTATATAAAATGGATCAACAAAGAAATTGTGCGTCTTTAATTTTATGCACCCATCTACAAAAGTGGATATTATCATACATCTGGCAGAAACACATTTGAAACAAGCCCCATGAAGCGGCACGATTATACATGCAGGGTTGTCTAATTCGTGAGTTTAAGAAAACTTGTGATAGGAATATAAACTCAAAACATAGATTCAGATCGTAAGCTCATAAGTATTTACTTTTATTAATAAATTGGTATTAAAAGTTTACAATTAAATATTACAATATTAAAAATGACAATAATTTTATTTACAAATATTTTAAATCCAAATAATTAAAATTACATCTATCAATGTTCATAATATATCATATTCAACTAAAAAAATTTCTATGAAAGCCACATAATTATAAAGTCACTGAACAAAATTAAATCCAAAATTCTAAAACGAGTTTAAGAACTAGTTGATACAATTTTGTAAGCTAAAGACATAAAAAGAGTAAACTCACAAATTCAGCTAAGGTTATAGCTAGTATGGTTTAAGAATAAATTGACATGATTTTGTAAGCTGAAAACGTAAAAACATTAAACTTGAAAAGTCATCTTTTGAGTTTGACAACAATGTATATATGTTTTTAATATAGTAATAACCTACCAATTACAATAATATTGCTCAAGATATGCAAGAGGAAATCCAGCCAAAATAAATAAATAAATAAAGACTATGACTTCAGAAATAGCATTCTACGTTTTATAAATTTTGGGGAACAATAGGCGGCAATTCGCAGAACCTTTAGGACATGCTGATAATCTTATGAGCATCTGAAGGTTTGAATCTGCATTTTCCTCAGAAGAACTGCGGATGAAGATGGTCCTCAAATTCCTTGCATACTTCATCATCAATGAAGCGAGTTCAAATTGATCGACATTCCAACCCTCTATATTCAAAAAGACAAATTTCCTTAAGATTTGATGCAATGGAATGAGGAATTTCAGGCATTGCGTCGTCCATCTTCCTTCTCCTGAAACCAGACACAGGTTGAAGCTACATATACATATGTGTGTGTGTGTGTGTGTGTTATAAATCTCAGTTAGAAAACTAACCAACTAAAAAGTAGCGTGAGCATTAAGTTAACTAAAATCACAACCAACCTTATGAATGACAAGAGCTTCAAGTTTTGGGAATCTTTCAAGACATTCCACAAAGTGATTCGCGTCATGAGTAATAATCCATGACAATTCCAGGTGAGTTAAATTATAAAATGTTGGAATTGCATTTTTATGAGGTACCCACCAGTCCTGCATTAGGAAAACTAAACAAAAAAGTTTACAATTCCGGATATAAAAAAAAATTATGGGAATGAAACAAAAGAAATAATCATTGTGAATACCTCAACAAACCGGAGAGACCTGACATTGCTAAAAGCTGTCAACCGAACGTGGGGTGGTCGAAGTTCTGCTGACACCAAATGTTCCAACCTTCTAATTTTGGAGGTCCCAGATAAATGCTCACATTTCAACACCACTTCTTCAAGATGAGAACATCCATTAAAGATATTAGCTGCAGATTCAGGGCTTTTAAATTGAACTTTCTCCAGATGCATTACTTTAAGTGAAGGCAAATTAACAGTAGATTGAGCATTCAGGAAAACCCTAGACAACTTTAAAACCATAATGGTACTGTTATGGAAAAGGCGAGTAGGCAAATCAACGTCGTTATTAAAATTTGCAAAACACAGCTCGAGATGCTGGACTTTACTATTGATGGCTGCGTTAATCCAAAGGTTAATCTTGAAACGGGGAACTATGAATTTCTGACATTTGAGGCGAAACATGTTTATGGTCTTCGAATCTGACAAGAACACGACTGCGTCTACGAATTGAATGAAAGAGACGAGAAGAGGAAATGCAGAGTTAATAATATCGAGAATGGGCATGGCTAGCCCTAGCAGTGCCCATCTCTTGGACAAGATCAGACTTGTGGCAACGGCTTGCTTGATCGGAAGAAAAGAAAGGGTGTGGTGAAGAAGATGATCTGGTAAGTTGCTAATCCTGTCACTCTCTTCTTGTGTAGGCGCTAATTTTGCGAGTTTGGACGCTGATGAATTTGCCATACCGGATCGGCGAAATTTCACAGAACGAGGCTTAGCTTCTTGGGATTACTGCCGGAGGCCGGTCGGAGTACTACAAAGCCGCCTTTGGACGCCGCACAGTTGGTTGGCCGGAAAAGTCCGCAGAACAGGTTCGGAGAAATTTCAAGAACTGAGGCTCTTTGCTTTATGTAATAAGATCCTGACCCTGTAATCACGAACTGGGTGCTCCCTTGCCCAAGTTTCAAAAAAATCAAGGTTAAATGAATTTCAGATTTTAAATAACCTTCAATTAATTGTTAATTATAAATATAGAATTAGATTTATTCAATTCAATTTTCCTAGTGTAAATAGGATTTTCATGATCCTATTTAAGCAAGCAAATAACGTATCTGCCATGCTATTTAGGACATCCCGCAAAATCATGCAAGAATGTTTTTTTTATTCCAAATTAGAATCACACAATAATTTATTCCGATCAATTCATTGTTTCAATTCAACTATCTTGGTGCCGAAGCAAAGTTTTCATAAAAACGCCTTGCGATAACCTTGGGAGCCAATCAATGGAACTTTTATTTTTAAGAGTTTTTATCCAAGTTTTTCAATATCTTGATTAAAAGTAATTTCGTTTTATAATAAAGAAAAAAGTAATTTTATGCATTCATCCTTTTGACACCTATTATTCTCCATTGCTCATCCTGTTCTCTCCCAGAGAGGACAGAATTGAAATAATCTGCCACCATTAGAATAAAACTACGTTACTGATTCCCCCCCCCCCACAGGATTTGATGTCTTTAAAATTTGATACGAACACCCACTTAACAAGTGCAATTAACTATTGACAATGCCATCATCCTCAAATAATACACACTAACTATTTGTAAAAGATGCATCTTTGTCTTTTTGGGTCAAAAGTAAAAGATATATCTACTCTTGATTTGGGAAATCATTCTTAAGGCACTTCAAATTAAAGGTGATGTTCTACAAAATCACAACATATTTATTTTATGCTGTCTGATCTATTCTTCTCTACAGTACTTCCAATGACCTTCTTTGATCAACATTATATATGGAGGGGAAAAAAAAATCTATCCACGCATTCTTGTATTGTATACATTATCCAACTCCAGTAATTGAAGAATTTAAAGGACATATGGTTTTTCTTTGATCGGTCTCTTGTGCAAATGGAATCCACACCCAACGCAAACTTCTACTCAGTTATAGCCTGTTATATTTAAGGAAAAAATATAAGGTATGTTTATTACCATTAATGAGCATTCATAAAATAATAAAATATTTTATTTTTTTAAATTTTTTAGAACGCAATTACTTAAAGAATTTTCATGGTGTTTAGGAGAAATATCTACATTGTATTTTCGATATATCATGTTGCTTAATTCATATGTTTTTGCCATACTATTGCTTAATTCAGATTTGTAATCATATTAATTTAATTGTAATGACTTTGGATCGATCAATTTTAGATTTATCCAATTTTCCTAGTTTAAGAATGGTGAACATTTTTTTCCCAGTTTAAAAAATAATATCTCCCACATTTGAGCGTGTCAAATCTTCCGTTAACAGCACTGTATGAAGAAGTTGAAAAGAAAACTTTCTATCATCAGAGAACTGATTCAATTGATATTTAGTATAAGACAATACTGTTGGTCTATATATTTTCTTTTTGAAAAAATTGCATCTAATAATTTCTGGGCATTTAAGATTAAAGAATTTAGACAGGAAATTTTTTAATACTTTATTTTTATCAGCGTCAAATTTATGAACTGATATTCAGACAAAAACAGTTATGATCTGATCGATAGGATTTACTATTTCAATTTACTTAAAAAAATTCATTTGCTGTAAATTTTCTGAAATTTTGTGGCAAGATTGAAGTAATTTCGATTTTCATTAAGTCATTATATTTTTCAAGATTATTATCATATCGAAGCTTTCAAATATCATGCTTAAAAGTAATTTTGGAACTACAAGAACAAATTTCCCGACTTGGAAAGACTACTCTGGTCCTTAATATAGGATTCAATTCTTCAGTTAGTTTTGGTCCTAAATATAAGACCCATTTCTCATATTTATTAATTTTCTCTAAATTACCCTTATAGATACTCCCTCAACCATAATCAAGTAAAAGAGGGAGAGGGGGTATTAAGAAAGATGGTTATGGTGTTTTAGGAAAAATGTGTCACTTTTCTTATAATTAACTAACTTACCTAACTTTCTTAATTTAATCAGATTAGTTAAATGGCTCTTATATTAAGGACCAGAGGAGTAACTTCCTTGGCTTCTAAACTACATATTCTGTACTTAGATGAGACCTTTTGGTTAATAATTTATCAAAAAAATTTGACTGTTGATAGAGTACATATAATGACTTTGTGTGATGATCTTAATGGATAAAGCTTGTTGTTGGCAAGTAGTTTCCTAAGCCATGGATTACTCTTGGACATTATGTATTTTAACACACTTTTTTTTTTTTGTATCACCAAACGTAAACAGAGTCTGGATCAATCTGACCGGAAGGGTATAAATATGAAAGTTAATTACAAAAGAAAGTAATACACACAAACAAGAAATTGTTACTTACCTGATTAATCACGAGAATTTCAAGTTTGGAGCAGTTTCTTAGGCCTTCCCCCATCCAATTCAACTCTTCAAAAGAGGTCCTTAGGTATTTTGGACGACAGATTTTGCAGTGAAATCTTTTTAACAATTTCCCTCAAAATAGAAGTAGAATCGATCCTCAATTAACATTTTTTTAACACAATATGATGTGTCTACATAATAATCGTATTTCATAAGGAGTTTCTTAACGTTTTTCTTATTGATATCATTTGATCTTTTATTTAAAAAAAAAAGGAGTTTCTTCAGAAAAAAATATTACATCTTCTCAGACGCTTAAAGTTTTAAAAATTAGATTGGAAAATCTTCAATATTTTATTTATCATAAGGATGAAAGATATGATCATGTTTTAAAGGATTTATTACTTCTTTTTTTCAAAAAAAAAACTGCCTCAAATTTTAATAACAATATTACATCGTGGTGTGAATTTAATTTTCTTAAATTTAGTCTTAAGATTCTCAAAATTATATTTTTTAAGATTATATGATCCAAATATTTTCTATAAGGTGACTCTTAAGTTTTCTGCTAATATTATAAAAAAAAAATCTAATTATAGAGCGAGTGATGCCAATTATTTATGATTCTCTATTAAAAATTTCAATGAGAATTATCTTTGATTTCTCTTGATATGATTGCCCCCGTTAAAGCATAAATTATTTCATATTTTGATTATCTTAAATCACATACTTCAACTGTTGTTCTTCCTGGGAAAAATCTCATGCCATTTTGAATCATACTTAACTAACTCACAAAAAAATATTATTGATCTCATTTAATTGAATGATTGATGTCTCTCCAATTTTTATAAATTGCATTTTAAACTTTACGTATCTAGAAATTCAACAAAACTCCATCAAGAGGCTGAAATACAATATAATGTTCATGGTAGAGAAGAAAATACGATACAGTGTTACACACATATATAATATTACTAATCACTTAAAATATTGTCCATGGTAGAGAAGGAAATCGTCCAAAAAAAAAAGAAAAGAAAAGAAACGTAGCACCCAGATTTCAAGTATTTAATTGAGCAAAATCCTGCAATTCACAGAAACTTTGGGACACGATAGTAATCTTGTCTTCAATTGGAGCTTCGAGTCTAAATCTTCTTGAGCAGGAAAATAAATGGAGATCGTCTTCAAAACACTTGCACTCTTCATAATATATCTTAGAAGTTCAAACTGGCATTTTGTCTCTCCATACTCACACAGACTAAATTTCTGAAGATGTGACCCAAGACACTGAGCTGGAACATCAGCCATTTGGGTCTATCACACTTCTCTTCCAACCAGAAATAGGATCAAGCTAACAAAACATATATATATATATATATATATATGTCAGTTAGAAAACTAGTTAACTAATTGAAATTATTTGTGCCAACACAAATTATGTGTTAAAATCTAACAAACCTTGTGAATGACGAGAGGTTCAAGTTTTGGGAAGCTTCGAAGAAATCCCACTATTTTATTAATGTCATCAGTAACCATATATGACAATTCCAGGTGAGTTAAATCGTAAAATGTTGGAATATCATGGATAGGTAACTGCATGTTCTGCATTAACAATAATTACTGCCAAGATTTTGGATATATCAATCAAAAGAAAATAAAAAAGTTGCAAAATAAATTATCAATTAGTACCTCAGTAAACCGAAGACGTGTCACATTACACAAAGCATCACACTTAAATAAGGGGGTATTTCTGCAGAGACCAATTGTTTAAGTTTCTGGATCTCTATCTTTGGCATCTTAGCTTTATTATGCATATGCAAAAATTTTAGTACCAGATCTTGTAGGAGAGCACTACTAGAAAGGAGTTTTGACATGCATCTAAGATTCAAAAATGTAACATTAACCAAATGCATGACTTTGAGTGAAGGCAAATTAATATAACGATGATTAGGTTTAATGGTGACATGAGTCAGCTTTAAAACTACAATGGAAGAACTATTGAAAATTCGGGTGGTCACATTAAAGAACGCAAAATCTGAACACAGCTCAAGATGAGGAACTTTGCGATTTATTGCAGCGTTAATCCAAATATTAATCTTGAGAGGGGCACTTGTAATTAATCTTGAGCACTTGAGACGAAACATGTTTATGGATTTCTCACAATCTCGTAAGATGAAGATTGTGTCTACAAATTTCATGAAGTAGTCAAGACTGGCGAATTCAAATTCGTCAAAGTCAAGGGTGAGAAGTGAGAAACACAGTGGCCTCCATCTTTTGGACAAAAGGCTTGTGGCAACGGCCTCTTTTGTGGTAGAAAAGAGAGGATATGGTGAAGAAGACGATCTGGTAACTCGCTAATCCGATCGCTCATCATTGGCCTTTCACTTTCTTGTTTATGAAGTGATTTTGCGCCTTTGATTCTTCTGATATATTTGGATTCTGGAAGAACCCTGACTGTTGATCTGCTTTCTTTAACCCTCTGGCAACATCAAGGCTTTTCTTTTTTCGCTTTTGATTCTTGATAATTTCTTGGGAAAATTAGGAAGAATGACATAGAAAAAAATAATATTTATTAATTAAGAAGGATCTTAAAAAAAACTATAATTATTTCTAAGGACCAAACACTAAAATATAAATTTAAAAAACTAAATTACCCTTAATTAAATTCCTACATTTTCTTCCATCAAACCTTTCATTGAATATTTTTCTATAATCTCCTTCATTCTTTATAATCCTTTTCTCTTCAATATTTGCAAAAAAATTTATTAAAATCAAATCAAAATAATTTAATTAATTCAAAATATCTTATATAACTAAACAAAATGAAATTATTTGTTTAGTTTTGTCTTTGTTTTTCTTTGAATTTCAATTGAAATTCTCTCTTTATACAAATATGTCTTCTTTTAAATTCTTTTGTTTTATAAATTATTTGATTATATGTTTTATATTATAATATATTTAAATTTAAGAAATATATTTAAATTGATTTCAATAAATACCATTAGAATTTTTATAAATATTTTTCTTGATTTTAATTTTTTAAAATAACAAAATAATCAAATAAATGACAATTTTCAGATTCATTATTATATCTACAATTTTTCATTCTCTTAATTTTAATAATTTTTTAATTATCCTAACAAGATCAAGAAAAAAACAAAAAATTACAGAAATTGATAAAAAATAAAAATAATATGAAAAAAAATTAAAAATCAATTTGTGCAACTGATTTCTCTGCTTCTTTGTTGATTTATGTGGAAGTGATAGATTTTTAATTTTAATCCAATATCATTAACATATGTATAGGAGCATACGTGAGATATGATTAGAAAAAACTTAGGAATTTAGTTAGGGATAGTTTAATATATTTAAATTTATATTTTAATATTTAGTCCTTCTAGATAATTGTGATTTTTAAAATCCTCTTCAATAAATATTATTTTATCTATTTCCTTCTCATTAATTCTCCCTAATTTCTTCTTAGAACTGGTGGAGGCACTGAGCGCTGGAGAGAAGCCAATAAAAAAATAGATCGAGAATTGAATGAACTGTACATAATCTCTAACACAAATAATCTCGAAACATATACAACATATATATCTTTCCGTTATGATAAAGATTTTTAGTCTCATCAATTTCAGTTTGACAAAATATAGTCTTTGCTCCTCATAATTTTGGTTAACTTGGGGTCAATGTCACTGCAATTTATTTCTCAAATAATTAATTTTTAAAATTATAACAATGACGTTTGATCACAATAGAGATTTTGCCCAACGTTGATAAAATATCTATATTTTTCTTGGCTAAATTGGATTTTTTAAAATTCTATTTGAGGAAACATATAAGGAATCTTCATAAATTACCATCTATATATGAGGGTCCAAAAAATCATAATTGATTTTTTTTTTTCAAATTTTTGATAAGGACGCCTTTATTTAAAGAATTTTCACGGTTTTCACAATTCACACAAGCTTCATTTAATATTTTTCTTTGCCAACCACAAGCTTCATTTATATATACCATATTGCTTGATTAATATATTTTTCCATAATATTGCTTGATTGAGATTTATAATCATACTAACTTTTTGATGTATTTCTGAGTATCATCCAGTCACTTTAGATTTGAAATTAATCCTTATCGCGTTGAGAGCGTTAAGGTTAATACCTTTCCAACAAGTGCGCTTCCTGAGAATCATACTAATTTATTTATTATCATGAAGTTGAATCCTTTTTATGGAAACAAAACAAACGTATAATCTCCCACAGTAGAGCGTTTCTTTTTCTTCTTTTTTTTTTTGGGTCAAACATTTGAGCGTTTCAAAGTTACCATCATTTAAGGGAAAGATAAAGAATCCAGTGAATGGCAGCCAATTCCTAGAAAGGAAACAACCGCATATGGTAGGTTTTTTAAAGATCTATTTGTCAAAGGGTCTATATGTAATCTCTAATTCTCGCTGCTTTTTTTTTAATAACTCACCAACGTACAGGATGGAACCCATTCCCTCACATTGAAGAAAGTCTTAAGGGTGGTTTTTGGTGACTGTAATTACAATTATAGTTTATGAATATAAATTTGACTCATTCAATTAAATGAACAAAATAAATAAGACTGATTTAAATATCTGGCCCCAAAAAGTAGAACTGATTATTCATTACTTGTCTACACCCACCATATTATTTTTGAAAAAGCACATATAATAATATTTGGATATTGAAAATAAAGTATTTTAGATTGAAGAAAGCTCAATTCTAATAAAATTCACAATATTTTCTCCGTCATAGAAGCCACTGTTTTTTTCAGACCTTCTTATATCTGAGTTTTTCAGTTTCATGCTTAAAATTAATTTTGACCATTCACCCACTTTTTTAACGGGTTCTATTTTCTGTTGCTTATCCAAGAGAAGAGAGAAATTAGGGATTTAGTTTCTCCCTCCATTTTCAATCTTAATAATTAGATTAAAATTTAAGCAGTTCAAGTTTAATATAAAACATTTTTAAATATTTTTTATGGCGATTTTGAATGTAGAAGTTTTTCAACTTGAAAAGACTAACTTGGCCGCTACTTAAACAGAACTTCTTAGCAATTTATCAACAAAAAAAAATTGATTGTTGAGACTTGAGACGTATGTTATCATAAATATTGTTACTGTTATTAACAATTAGCTTTACGAAATTTAGTATTGTTATCATAAAAACCCTCAAGATTTAATTATTACCTCCTCGTAATCCATGGATTGTTCTATTAGGAGTGATTATATATGTATTTTAACAAGTATGCGCAATGACATTGCCTCCTTGCATGGCATAAAATTAAGGTCCCTTGAAAGTGGGAGGTTGTAGTTTTAATCCCGCATTTGCACTTATAATCTCATGCTATTAGTACTTATCATAAAGAGTGTGAGAATCACCTGAAAAAGAATATAAATTAAACATGCTTGATTTCAACAACACTCCACTAAATTTCAACCCCCCCCCCCCCAAAAAAAAAAGAAGAGAAAAACAGTAATAGCAAATCAGTTAAGATCATCTCTGGACAACTTTAGTGGAACTCAGAGGCTCCAGGAAATGGTGAGAATCTTTCGAACATTCTGTTATTCTTGTTTGTACGATAGAAGCTGGAAATGAAGATATTCCTCATTGACAAATTCAAACTCATCTCAAGCCCTCGAATCTACCAAGTCTCTGAATTCCTTCAAGTGTGATGAGACACATGGAGGAACTTCCAATATTGGTTCCATCGACCTTCCTTTCCTATGAGGATGAGCAAAAATCTGACCAAGGATATGAAAGAAATCAATGCTACACACATATCATTCAAGTTGAAATTAAGAAATTAACTAACCTGATTCATCACAGGAACTTCATGTTTGGGGCAGCTTCTTAGGCCTTTCACTACCCAATTCAAGTCTTCATCATAAAGACATGAAAATCCTATGCGAGCTAAATTCTCAAACCTTGGAAAATCATCATTGACAGATGATATTTTATCCTACATATGAATGGAGACTAAACTGAATTAATTTGGTAATAGCATTGTATTTAGAATGAAATAAAAAAGACAATATAATATAGATCAGCATCATTATTCATACCGTATTTAACCGAAGAAAAGTCACATTGGAAAATGCTTTCCACTTAATTAGATTGAAAGGAACAGCTGCTGAAACCAAATGTTGAAGCTTTTCAATATCTGATGGTGTACATCCATGAATGTATCTAAATCTAAATCTTATACCAAATCTTGCAGAAGAGGACATCTCGAAAGGAGATTTGCCAAACTTTCAAGATCTGGAAATATAGCCTCCGCCAAATGCATGACTTTAAGCAAAAGGCAAATTAACAGAATAAAAAGTGCTCAATCTAACCCCACCCAACTTTAAAGCCCTAATGGTACCACAGCTAAAAATTCTAGGGGACACTTTTATGTAGAAACTACTGCAGCATAGCTCAAGATGCTCAACTTTTGGATGAATAAGTGTGTTAATCAAAGATTAATCCTAGCGATCCTTTAGCTATCATACCGATACCTAGGCCAATAATTTCGAAGCCGAAAGTTTTCTATGGGTTTCGAATCTGCCATGTAGAGGACTGTCTACAAACAGAAAGAAATTGTCAAGACTATGGAATGATGCATCATCAAAGTCAAAAGTGTTCATTGAAAGCCAAAGGGGCTTCCATCTCTTAGACAAAAGGCTTGTGGCAACAACGAACTTCCTTGGTTGGAAGAAAAGAGGGGATAAGGTGAAGTATAGAGTCTGGTAAACTACTAATCCTGTCTTCCACCCTTGCTTTTCTTCCATGTCGCTTTCTTTGTTCGGACATTGATATTTCCATATTCCAAGTTGGGACTGCGCGTAGCGATCCATTACTCAGCAAGGATGAAGACTATGAAAGAAAGGAAACACTATCATTAGTATTCATAATAATACTATTATTTGCTTTTTCAATTATCTGTAACATCCATAAAAATAAGAGAACACTATTGTTGAAAAATTCCCCATTGCAAAACTGTTACCCGGAAGTTCCAGGTGCAGCCGATATACCGCACACAAAACAAAAATACTTGCACATAGTTGACGATACTGAAACAAAGAGGTCCTTAGGTATTCTGGGTAATAAATTTTGCAAAGAGTAATTTTTAATAATTTTCCCTAAAAATAGAAGAGCTGATCCCAATAAACATTTTTTAGCATAATAGCCAGATTTCATAAGGAGTTTCAAAAGTCAGAAAGAAGTTTACATATCTCTCCAAACGTTGAAAGTTTAAAAAAATTAACATGGAAAATCTTCAATATTTTATTTATTTATCAAAAGGATCAAAGATATAATCACATTTTAAAGGATTTATTACTTGATTTGTTTTTTTTCCCCAAAAAAATTGCATCCAAATTTTAATATCAATATTACTTGATTTTCTGAAATTTAGGTTTAAGATTCGCAAAATTATATTTTTAACAGTATACGATCCAAATATTTTCCCCACACGCGATTACATGAAATTCAACCTGACTTCAGATAGATTTTTTGCAGCGCGGAACCTCTCCATTGCATACCGTCCCCATTGTGCCTCCATTTAATTGAAACGGCATTGTTTGGATTTTTTTTTGGGGAAAAAATGGCAGCTTTCTTTTCCAACCCTGTTCAGCATCCATCCCAAATTTGTTTCGGCCTCTTTTTTTTTTTTTTTTTTTTTTTTTGCAGCTGAGCAAGAAATTCTGGGTTTTGTCTCGAAAAAATTTCCCAAGTCATATGTGAGAAGAAATAATGGAAGAAGTTGCTTAATGGTTCACCTCTTGTGTTTGTTGGTTGCCTCTTCATTTCGTTATATGCATCTGTTTTATAGTTTGTATGCACTCCTTTTAGTTACTTTCATGTTGTTTCTTATGATCGTTTAACCAGGAAAAAGAAGGAATCGTTTCATTTTATATTTATACTTTTGCTTGCCTCTTACATGTTTCATCACCTTTGTCCTGGGTGATTTTCGGATGATTGCCCGATATCAATTTGCCAAATTTGGGATGGACATAAAACGGGACTGGGAAAGAAAGCCGCCAATTCTTGTTCAAAATAAGCAAACGATGCCGGTTCAATTAAATGGTGACGCAATGGAGAGGTTCCTCGCCAGATTTTTTTGAGTGGGGAAAAAGGCAGAAAAGACTAAATCTTAGCTTCGTAGGATTATGGAAAGAGTATTTCAGTGGAGAGTTAAATTACTTTACATTATTGAAGCCTATCCGCTAATCTATTTATCTACGGTAGTATTACTGTATTAGAATTATATGTTTTTGAACGGAAAAATCCCTTTTTTAATAAAAATGAATGGAGAAATCTACATAAGAGAGACGATACGTAGCATTTAAAATGTTCATAACAAATTTCAAATCTCATTTAATTTAAACGATTATTTAATATGACTGATAAGCTACATTTTCAAAATTTGAAATTAGTTTACACTTCTCTTTTATGAATCTCCGTTAAAAGTTTCATGAGGATTATATTTGATTACTCTTGATATTATTGCCGCTGTTAAAACATACATTATTTTAAATTTTGATTATTTTATCAATTTGCAATTTCCCGGTACAAAACTCCCGTATGAATTTTGAATAATGCACAAATAACTTCTTAACTTTTTTTTCCCTAGGTACAAGTATCCTCATATTAGAAACAACATTATTTAAAACACTGTCAAGCACTAAACTTGAACATTTTTCCAATAAGAATTCAAACTTGGTTTATTACATTATGAGGAGATAACTCCTTCCGTTAGACTTGTGTACCCAACTTCTTTGATGACTTCTTAACTTTTAAAACTTAATAATAAACCTCTATTAGGTTTGAAATTTATGTGGACAACTAAGAGTGGAAATAGGCCAGGCCCCATCCTTAATAGGCTAGGCCTGTGGTGAGGCCTTTGGCTTGAGCCTGGCCTGTGACTTGTGAAAGCCTTTTATTTGGCCTAAGCCTAGCCTGACCTGTGACCTATTAAAAAACCCTTGTTCAACTCAAATTATCCAAAATATAAACAAAAAATATGAAATAATGAGGAATAGGAATAGCCGAATGGGAATAACTTGAGTGACCTAGGTTAAATTTTAACACTCGTAAATTTACAATTTTAATCCCAAAAGAATAATAACAGGCCTAGATTACCTGACAGGCCTCATAAGCTTATTATCAAGCTTGACTAGCCTAATAAGATAGATAGGCCCTTTTGTAGGCCTAAGCCTGCTCTTGTATTTAAATAGGTCAAGCCAAGCCAGGCTAGACCAAGCCATTTACAAGCCAAGCGACAAGCCCCTGGCAGGCTGCCTGGCCTAGGTTCACCTCTACCGACGACTTCCAAATATCAATTACATGGCCAATTAAACTTTATTTTTGGTGCACATTTTTAATAAAACTAATTAATAACTAATCATGTTTTAGACATAACTGAGGGGCTCCAATTAATTTGGATGTCTAACCCTATACTGCATTGAATCTAATCAAAACACTTGCCACGCCCTTTTCATGACATGATTGGAGATGCTCACAATATTATTAATTATTGTCTAGAGAATTAAAGTATATCTAGTACCCTAAAATATTATTAATAAGGTCATAAAAGGATTTTTTTTAAACATATAAGTTATTGTTCGCAGGGCAAGTGCACGGGTCGTGACAAGTAATAAGGTGATAAGAAAAGATCATTCCCACGGAGATTTGTGTAAAAATCAAGACCAAACAAAGGCTAAGTGAATTTAGTTAAGTTGAGCCAACCAATTCTTTTGATGGGAAAAGTGAATTTTGAAAACAGCTTTTAAAACTAGAAAGTAATAAAAGTAATTGATTCTTAAACTTCAAAGGGTAAGAGGGCCTTGGATTTAGGGGTGAGTATTCGGTTATTTGGTTCGGTTAGTGCAAATAACCGAAATAACCGAATAACCGAACATAACATGATTTCAACACCGAACCGAAACCAAACATAGTGAGGTAACTGAACCAAAATAACTGAAAATATTTCGGTTTGGTTAGTGAACTTATTCGGTTATTGGGCTTTTTTAATAGTATGTCTATTATGACCCAACCAAACTAGGCCCAATTAAGATCTTTTTTTTTTGGTGAATTTCATTAAAATATTTGCCTCTTTTTTATGTTTTTGCACAGCCCATTAAAATATTTGTCTCTACCCATTATTGTAGTGGGTCATTGAAGAGGGAATTTGAAAAAAGAACCACACATACGTTCTAATGAAAAAAAGACAAATAAAACTACAAACAGTGAAGTAGATAGCCTCGCCTCATTTTTGAGAATTGATTTGGATGTGCTTCATCAGAAGCTCAGTGCATACTCATCTTTTTTTAGTGCTCCTCCTGTCCTCCATACGCCACTACCCAATTGCATCTCACAAATCCTAGATCCCCCATTCCCGATTTTATGCATGTTACTTACATATCATATTTTAAACATAAATACATAATAGTAAAATAAAGGAACATAACAAGCCTCACGCCGCCAGCAACACCGCCATGACTCCCAACTGACGCTTGCAGCCATTCACCTTCCACTTCATCTCATATCTTTTAGCTATTGAACTCTTGTTAAGAAGCCACTTGAAACCCTTGGCTGTCTCTATTCTGAAGATGATGGAAAATGCGACGAGAAACAGGCCTGAAAAACGCATCCATTTTTCATGTTGGGGTTAACAAAATGCGGCTGGGAAAAAGGGCTTTCAAGATGAAAATGCTATGCCTATATTTTACCTATAAAAAAGCCAAGCGCTGCGAAAAGCCAATGCCCAGAAACACTAAGTTCCAGCATCTTCTAATTCCAGCCGCTGAAAGTTGTGAGGCTTCCTAAGTAACCAGTTGATATTGCTATGGCTAGATGCTCTGACATGCGTGATATGTCTCCTTTGAATACAACACCAAACCATCCCATAAGAAAATAACCCACCTGGAAGAATATATGTACAGCATTTGCATCAGCAAATCATGTTCATTAAGTCAACATGAACTTAAGTGCCACTCATTTAACAGCAAGGTTAAGGCTTCTATGAGATTGGCCATATTTAAGCAATTCTACGCTGATTACCAATTGTGCAACTCTAGTAGTTGCCGCTTAGGAAAAATAAAAGTAGTATCATTTTTCGGTTTTTCCCGTCTTCAGTAGATAGAAATATTTCTACTTAAAAAAAAAAATAGCTTGGCTCATTCCTCATTCACTTCGAGCCAAAGCAGAAAAAAACAAATCCAAATAAGTAGCCAACCTAGATGAATCTAGTCTCTCAGTGACTTCCTTCATATAAGCTGGTAAGGCGGATACAGAGGCCATTATAATCTCTAGATGTTCTTATCAAATCAAAGATAGCAGCTAAAAGAACAATGGAGAGTGAATATTACGAAGTTGAAAACTCAAAATGTGCTATCTTTACATCTATCTAAAGGAACATATAATTATCTTTTAAGAAATTAAAGCTTGAAATAGAGGAAGCTTCGGTCACCGTCACATATTCCACAAAACAGATCAGTAATGACAGACTCATCTCTCACTGATGCATATAAGGCTGTATCCCTGTCGGAGAGTGGAGAGGACACCGGACAGCCGGAGCACCGAAGGCTTTACAGAATCACAGGGGTGGCAGAGAGCCAGAGACGAAGCAGGGGCGATGTCGGATTACCCTGAAGTCTGAAGCCACAAACCAGATGCGAGGTAATGACGGCAAGTCAGCAACTGGCGACGGTTGAGCTCGGTCTCGGAGAATGCAAGAAGCTCAGTGAGAAAGAAGGAGAGGACACGGCGCCACTGCGATGTGCGATCTAGGGCAAGAGCGCGAGAGACACTGAGACAAAGTCACTGAGAGAGAGAGTCTGTGAAGTCAGAAGTGTGAACAGTGTTGCGTGTGTGATTGCGTGGTGACTGGTGAGTCATGAGTGAGTGCGATGCGTTGCGTTTTGGCCTTTGGGTCTGGGAGTGAGGGAGGGACCGAAATATTTTTGAAAAAGAGAGGGAAATAAAAAATAGTAAAAAAAAGGATAAAAAAAAAGAAGTTATATTCGGTTATTCGGTTATAACCGAAATTTCTTTATACACACCGAACCGAACCCCGAAAACCGAAAAAACCGAAAAAAAATAACCGAAAAAAAATAAAAACTAAATTAACCGAACCGAAAAACCGAATTAATTTCGGTTCAGTTTGGTTTTCGGTTACAGTTCGGTTTTGCTCACCCCTACCTGGATTATTCATCCCCCTTGTATTTCATAACCTTTGAATTATCTCCTCTTATAAATATGCTGAAAATATGTGTTAGTCTAGGATTCAAAAAGTACTTGTAAAAGCTTTCCCTAGTCAAGCACAAGTATTTAATTCCATTAATTGCTCAATCTCTTGTTACAATTACTAAAACCCAATTTTTAAGCTTCAATCCTAAAATGAATATGCAAGGTTTGGTAAGTATATCTCTATCTTGCCAACAAAACTATCTATTCAACAAGCAAACTTCAAATTCTTGCACAATTTTACCCAAGTTCTACACGTAACCTAACCTTCTTAAGTATCAATCAAATGAATAAAGCAACTAAATGGTGATCAAGCATTTAGAAGCATTAAGAAAAGAGTAAAATAAACACATATATGTCATTAATCCCAAAAAGAGAGGAGCAATCAAAAGTTAATCCATACAAGGGTTTAAAATAATCCTATAACAATGTATTTAGCTACTCATAGTTAGCTACAAGCCATAAATATAAAGGAAATTCAGCAGATTACAAGAGAGGGAATGGAGGAGAAATAGAAAAACCAAGATGAAGCCCCAAGTCTCTTCCAAAACTCAATCCCTTGCTTCCAACTCTTCAAACACCCAAACCTTAGCACAAAAAGCTCCCAAGAATGCCCAAGAAGTGCCGAATACTGTCCAAGGTTGAAAATGTGGTCTTAAAACCTGAAATTTTTTGGTTTAGTTGAGATGTGTATTTGTTGTCAGCAAGTGGGCCGCGGCTTAATTTTTATGTGCTGCGGCCAACTTTTTCTCCGTTTCAGTTGGGCTGCAGCCAAGTTAGGGTGCATTGTGGCTCAATTTGCTTTTGAAAAATTGAACTCTTCCACATCAAACAAGGATCTCTACCAATGTTGTGGCTTCTAATGATTCTTCTTTGTTCTCATAATGCCTACGTGACACAACCTAAATCCTCGAACCCTTTGAATAACTCTATAAGCTCATAAATAGCAAAGATTAAAGCCAAAATATGCACACTTAAGCAATAATGTGCAAACCAAAAACATCATGCACATTTTCCTACCCTTGAGTATGAAAGTATGCACTAATGCACCCAAAAGTATCAAAAGCTTAAGGAAAATGTGCTGAAATTACATAAAGATCTAGTGGTTAAGAGTTACTCCTTGGTACTTGTCCAAAACGTGTGAAAGATTGACTAGGTAACCTTAATTAAACAATACTCCACTATAGTCATACTAACTATTGGGCGATACTCTTCAGGTTCTAAATATAAGACCCTTTTTGTAGTGTAATTTACACTACAAAAAGGGTTTTATATTTAAAACTGGAGGAGTATGTTATAAAAAATATCATTGGAGCTCTATTACTGAAAATAAACAGAATGAAAATCATCTCAAAAAGAACAAAAGCATGACTTAGACAATAAAACTACATCTGAAGACTTCATTTAAATGAGAGCCTGCAATGCTCAGAGACTCTAGGACAAAAGGCCAGCTCCTCGAGATATTCGTATTTGTCCTTTTCATCCATATGACTGCAGCAGAAAATGGAAATGCTCCTCAAAACTCTTGCATTCTCCATAATATATCTTGCAACTTCAAACTCACATTCCCAGCCTTTGTATTTTGTAAGAGTGAATTCCCTTAGGTGTGAAGAAAGACATTGAGGAACATCCTGTGTTGGTTCCATCAACTCTTCCTCCACATCAGGATCAACATAAATCTGAGCACAAATATGAAAGTTAGAAACTAACCACAGAAAAAAGGAAATAATGTTCACAAAATCAATTTGAAATTAAGAAGCTAACCTCATAAATCACAAGAATTTCAAGCTTGGGACAGCTTCGCAGACATCCCATTATCCAGTTCAAGTGTTCATTATTGACACGTGAAATTTCTAAATGGGTTAAATTGTCATATACTGGCATATCACGTACAGGTGACTCGTCCTACATATTAGGAAGACCAAGCTTAATTGGTTATAAAATCTTAGAATGAAAAGCGGTAATGTAAAATAGCATCATTCATGATACCCCATTTAAACGCAGAAATGCCACGTTAGTTAAAGCTTCTGAAGAAATTAGAAAGGAAGGAACAGCTGCTGAAACCAAGTGTTCAAGCTTTTCAATATTCACAGTGAAATCTTTTTCTTCCTCTTCATCCTCGTCTTCGTTATCTATCCTCGGATCTAATATCAATTCTTCGAGAAGAGGACAACCAGAGAGAAGATTTACCACACTTTCATAATCTGGAAGTTCAACTTCCACCAAATGCATGACTTTAAGTGAAGGTAAGTTAACAGAATGAAAAGAATTCATCACTCTAACTTTATTCAGCTTCAAAACCCTAAGGGTATCAGAGTTGAAAATTCTCGAGGTGACTTCAATGGAGGACACATAAGAGCATAGTTCAAGATGTTGAACTCTGCGATATATAAGCGTGTTAATCCAAATATTAATCTTAATGACCCTTGATCTGTTATGCAAAAAGCTAAATCTCGCACGAAACTTTTCTATTGGTTTCGAATCTGCAAAGAAGAGGACTGCGTCTACAAACTGAAAGAAATCATCAAGACTGGCGAATCTTTCATCTTCAAAATCAAAAGTGCTCATTTTAAGCCAAAGTGATTTCCATCTCTTGGACAAGAGGCTTGTGGCAACAACCTGATCTGTTGGAAGAAAAGAAAGAATGTTATGAAGCATAGAGTCTGGTAAACTACTGATCCTATCTCCCACCGTTCCTCTTCTTCCATGTCGTTTTCTTTCTTTCGACGCTGCCTTTGCCATATTCGGAGCCAGACGTGGCCTCCTTTACTTACCAGGGAAGGATGAAAACTAGGGCTTTTTCAAAGGGAAGGGATTGAGAAGCGCAGAAAACTATCTTCAACTAAATACAGAATAAAAACATTTTTGCATATAGTTAAAGGAAGACGTCAATATATTTGGATCATATAATCTTATAAATATAATTTTAAAAATCTTAACACCAAATTTCCGAAAATCAAATTTACACAAAATGTAAAGTTTTTAAAATTTGGTTGCAATTATTTTGAAAAATATAACAATAGATCCTTTGAAGATGTAAATTTTAATTTCTTAAGAAACTCCTTATGAAATATGATTATTATGTAAACACATATAATATTATGTTAAAGGATGTTTATTGAGGATCAGTTCTATTTCTAAGAAAATTGTTTCAAGAAAAAATCCCTCAAAAGTAACTTTTAAAGTTTCTGTTAATTTTGACATAGCATCCAGGTTTCATATATTTCCTTTGACAAAAGAAAATAGAAGAGAACAAATCTTTGTAGGCAATACAAAGAATATTTCAGTACAGAGAAATCTACTTAGAGATGATATGTGACACTCAAAATGTGGACAAAATTTTTGAAATCTCATTTAATTTAGACGATTAGTTATATCAAACATGATTGATAAGCTATATCAGCATTTCCAAAATTTCGAAATTTGTTTATTGATCTCCTTTATGAATCTCCGTTAAAAGTTTCAATGAGAATTTGATTATTTTAAATTTTAATTATTTTATCAATTTACAATTTCCCTTGCCTATCATAAAAGCTAATTTTAATTTTGAGGCTAAATTATACAACTCCTATGAAGTTTGAATCATGTACAAATAACTTCTTAGCTTCTAAAACTTAATAACAAATATCTACCAGCTTTGAAATTTGGAAAAACGACAGAAAAAAGCCTCAAATTGCAATTTTTAATTTAGGAAGCTAAGGGTTCAACATGACAGAGAGAAAAGTTCAAACTAACATTTTAAAACTCAAAAGAAATGACAAAAATACCATTCTATTTTTTATCTTAAAAAAGGTTTAACCCCTCATTAGAGACCACATCGGGTTTTTTTTTTGTAGGATTTTTTTTTCCATGAAAAATTATTTGAGAAAAATGGTGTGGATGGGATTTGATCCCACCACCACATGGTCATTTGGGCCAATAAAAAAAAAGTGACCATTAGACCACCAATTATTGTTAATATTATAATGCAAAAAAAAAAAAAATACAAGTTAACTTCTTTACTTCGGCTCCAGCTCGAGACAGTAATTTATTTGAGAATGACAAGTCTGAACTTGATACTAACAGTGTGTTTTTCCTGATACATAACAGGAAATAACATGTGATTAATTAAAAATGATATTGTTAGTCCCAAGTCTAGATTTGTCATTTCACAATCAAAATTTGTCATTCTCAGATAAATTATTGTCATTTTTAATTAATTTACATGTTGTTTCATGTTATGTATCAAGAAAAAATACTTGTTAATCTCAAATTTAAACTTATTATTTTTCAATTAAGACTTATCAATCCTAGGTAAATTGTTGTTTATTTTAATTAATTCACATGTTATTTCAAGTTATGTATCAGGAAAAAAAAGGTTTTTAATCTCAAGTTTAGACTTGTTATTCCTAAATAAATTGTTGTCATGAGCTAGAGTTAGAGAAAAAGAGTTAGCTATATATATATATATATATATATATATATATATATATTTGTATTATAATATTAAAAAATCATTGGTGGCCTAATGGTTCCCTATCTTTTAATTAATTCACATGTTATGTCAAGTTATGTATCAGCAAAAAAAGGTTTTTTTAATCTAAAATTTAGGCTTATAATTTTTTAATCAAAACTTGTCACTCCTAGATAAATTGTTGTCATGAGCTAGAGCCAGAGTAAAAGAGTTAGCTTATATATACATATTTGTATTGTAATATTTAAAAAATCATTGGTGGCCTAATGGTTACTTATCTTTTTGGTTGGCCTAAATGATCATGGGATGGTGAGATCAAATTCCATCCCAACTACTTTCTTTAAATAAGTTTTCTTGGCCAGAAAAAAATCCTGCCATGACAAAAAAATCTGCCTGTAGCCACCATGTCGGTGGCTGTTGCGCGCGGCGAGGGATTGAACATTTTTAAAAATAATAAAAGTTAATACAAATTTTAGTCCTCTAAATTTATCCTTATTTTGGTTTGGATTTGTTAAGTTTCAAATCATAAGTTTTGGTCTTTCAAATTTATTTTTATTTAAAACATTAGTCTCTATAATCCAATAAAAATTTGAACCATTTTGCCCCTTAAGAAACCAAAACTTATAGTTTAAAATTTGAAGGATTAAAACTAAAATGAGAGCAAATTTAAAGGACTAAAAATTATATTAAAAAAAAATATATGAGCATTTTTGTCATTTTTCTTGAATTTCAAAATTTTAGTTTGAGTCTATTTCCTTCCCTGTTATTTCTAACTTTTAGCTTCCTAAATTGGGAAATCACAATTTCAAGCTTTTTTTGGTCATTTTCCCTGGAAATTTATGCGGATGACCTCTGAATATCAATCATATAGCCCATTAATCTTTATTTTGTGTGCATATTTGATAGGTAGATAATTACGCTGAATTTAATTTGTTTGCAATGAAGTAATGTACAAAATTAATCATACTACTGGAGTTATCTACATAAATATAAGAATTTAAGTGATTTATTGTAAAATTTCAAAGATTATGCAGATTATCGGGACATGATCCCAAATTCACAACAGTTATTCATAATTTGACTTGATTTTGATTCAAAATTATTGTGATTATCACATATGTAAATTTGACCTGAAAATTTAAAATAGTATTTATATTGCTTCCCGCCATTAAAAATGTTAACGATCAATATTACTATTTTAATAGTCAACATTAATTATTTAACAGTAGCGAATAATATTACTATAATTTTCAGAACAAGCTCACATACACAAAAAAAATTTGAATACCCAGACTTTCAAGATAAATTTACACTTTTAACTTTAATTTAAATATGGAGCCGGTTCTAATCTAAAGAGAGCGTGTCAAAGCCTGAACAACCAATATAAAACTCCATCAAATATTTACATTAAAGGTCAAAAATATTGCTTACTACTTCACCATATAGAAACAATTTGGTCCTCTTGCGACTTTCCCTTCACGTTTTCTTCTTAGTTGTGCATAGGTTGCTTCATCTTTCATTCATTTTTTTTTTCTTTTTTTGATTCAACATAGTAACAAATACAGAAGACCCATTCGTTCACCTTACATTCTTTTGACGCTTGCTTCTCTGTTGCTCTATCCTCTCTTCCCACCAAGGCAACAGAAATCAGACAAAATTCTGAATGTTGCAGAGCCATGAGGGCACTAGCATAGTCTTTTGATCATTTGTTGAGGAATGAATAGCCATATTTTTGTGGGAGATACCAGGTTTAACAAACTATTTACAAACCAATCGTCCTCAGATACCGAATGGTTCTAAGCACCTTCAATGCAAGACTAGGCAGCCCTAAACCCTAAACCCTAAACAGTACTGCACTTGAATAGAAATCAACCCAAAAAAGAACAGAAGCAGGATTTAAACAATATCACTGCATCTGAAGACCTCAGTTAAATAAAAGCCTGCAATGCTGAGAACCTCTAGGACACTAGGCTAAGTCAGTGAGATATTCGTATCTTTCTTCTGGATCTATACAAATGCTGCAGCAAATGGAAATGGTCCTCAAAAATCTTGCATTCTCCGTAATGTATCTTGCAATTTCAAACTCACATTCCCAGCCTTCGTATTCTCGAAGAGTGAATTCCTTTAGGTGTGATGCAAAACATTGAGGAACATCCAGTGATGGTTCCATCAACGCTCCCTCCCCATCAGGATCAACATAAATCTGAGCACAAATATGAAAGTTAGAAATTGACCACAGAAAGGGTAATCAATCAAGTTGAAATTAAGAAAATAACCTCATCAATCACAACAATTTCAAGCCTGGGGCAGCTTCGTGGACATTCCACTATCCAATTCAAGTGTTCATCATCAAGAAATGGAATTTCTAAAGGCGTTAAATTGTCATATGTAGGAATATCACGTACAGGTGACTTGTCCTACATCTTAAGAAGAACAAGCGTAATTGGTTATAAAATTATAGAACGAAAAGCGATAATGTAAATCAGCATCATTCATACCACATTTAACTGCAGGAGCGTCACGTTAGTCAAAGCTTTTGAAGCAATTACAAAGGATGGAACATTTGCTGAAGCCAAATGTTCAAGCTTTTCAATATTCACAGTGAAATCTTCATCATCGTCGCCATCACCATCATCATCTTCATTGTCGTCATCATCATCAAACCTCATATCTAATAATAACAACTCTTCAAGAAGAGCACAACCCCAGAGAAGATTTGCCAAACATTTATAATCTGGAGATTTAACTTTCATCAAATGCATGACTTTAAGCGAAGGCAACTTAACAGAAGAAGGAATATTCAGTCCGACCCAATCCAACTTTAAAACCCTAATGGTACTACTGTTGAACATGCTTGAGGGCGTTACAACACACTCATCATAGTCAAGAGCATAGCTCAAAATGCTTAACTTTGCGATTTATAGCCGTGTTAATCCAAATACTAATCTTAGTGGAGGGAACCCTTTACGGTTGAGCCTTTTACCTTTTTGTCGTACGCAAAATCTATGACACTCAAGCCGAAACTTTTCTATAGGTTTCCAATCTGCCATTAACAGGACTGCATCTGCAAACTGAATGAAGGAGTCCAGACTAGAACTTCCTCAAGGTTTAAAGTCAAAAGTGAGCATTGAATGCCAAAGTGATCCCCACCTCTTGGACAAAAGGCTTGTGGCAACAACTTCTCTTGTGGGGAGAAAAGATAAGATATGATGAAGTAGAGAGTATGGTAAGCTACCAATCCTATCACTCACAATTACTTCACTTCCACTTTCTCGTTGCTTGGACACTGCTATTACTTCATCCTCACTTTTTTATTGTTTGGACATCGTTTTTAAACGTTTCCACCCTCTTACCATAGTCCTAGTTATGACGTAGCGATACTTAACTCGAAGGAAATAGGGATGAGAAAAGCTTTTAGTCGAGGGTCAGTAGGGGTAATGACAAATCAATATAGCCCACTGCAACCAAAATATTGATTTAAGTATTTGTTTCTTTCAATGACCAGATTTCCAAATCCAAAATGCACCAATGAGACAAATAACTTGCTGTCCAAACATGAGCCCAAAAACGGGCCACATTATCAAGCTATTAAATATGCATCTACTGCATCTATTTGAACTCAATCATAGCGGTCTGTTTGACAAGCATTAAGACACATTCAGAAACTCCTCTGCTGAAAAGTTTATCAACATTCTCCAAGATTATGGAGGTTCCATTGGCAAGAAAGAACTTCAATAAGCAAAGTAAGAGAGAAACGAGTCATTTTTCAGCAAATGTGATCACACTGTTATTTCCCTAGCCAAAATCACTCTAAGGTGGTTTTCCTTGCTTTCATAAAGTCTAGGAAAGATAGCATCCTGCACTTGTGGAAGCTTTGTCTGTTGTTTTTATGGCATTCATTGCACTGGGGAGTTTTTATTAAACGTGAACAGAGAAATGATGCAAAACGCAAAATAAAAAACCCTAACGAAGTAGCCTATGTTGCGCAGTAAAATAAAAAAGAAAGACAAGGCCAGGTTAGTCAAAATTTCTTACAATTAAGCTGGAAAAAAAAACACATCAAACAAACAGACCCACCGAAAGCAAATGCATGTTCTTAAGATCATTAGGCAAAAAATAAAAAGGAAAAGACTTATTTGATCTAAAAAAGAACTATAACGTCGGATTCTGGAAGAAAGTGCTTTTGACCAACGGCTAAGATTGGTCTAAAGGGGCTTTGGAACATGCCAAAAATGTTTTTAAAAAATATTTTTCGTAAATTGAGACAAATTCACTCATTTATTTATTTTTAAGGTATTTGGAGAAAAGTGCTTTTACACAAATTGAAACAAAATTTTTTCACATCATATCTCGAATTTCGTAAAATCACTTTTAAAATTATAGTTTGATTTTCATCTAAACACCTTCTTCATATATCATAAAATCACTTTTAAAACTATAATTTGATTTTTACTCAAACAGTCTCTTATCGAATGGCCTCAATGAGGTTCTATGCTTTGAATAATGTGGCTCAATGTAGTGTCTAATAGTTTTTATTTTTAGTCCCAATTATTTCAAATCATAAGTTTTAAATTTCTCTGTCCAAAATAATAGTCTCTATATTTTAAGAAAACCTCGCTAATTTTACTTCTCAAGAAACCAAACCACCTATCGTTTGAAACTATAAAAACCAAAACCAAAATCAAAACAAATTATAAACAATTATGTATCTTTCAAAACATCTTTATTTGTTAATTTCAATTATTGAACTGAGTGAGTAAATAATCTTCTTCAAGTTCCGACAATCTCTGCGTCTTTCCAAGTTGACCATACATTGATTTGGTTGCGTTTGAGAGCACTAGCCCCGGAAAAAACAAGCCACAAGATTTTGACTTTCCTGGTACGGTTCCCATTTCAAAGACATGTTTAGAAACTTAGAATGAAATATTGAACTTCCAAATGAAGCTCAATAGTCACTTCAGATAAAGACAGTTTCACATGCCCAAACCAACAAGAAGACTAATTTCTCTGTCCATTACTTCCAACAAACACATTCAGAAAGCTTAATTATACAATGTTAAAATTAATTTACAGAAACAGAGTCAAGAGTCTAGCAGTACGTCATGTTACAGATCCTAAAATAACTTCCTACTCTAAATATTACTGATGATAAACAAAGAAGAAATTAGCCTAAAAAGAACACTAACATGACTTCAACAACATGCTACATGTGACAAATTTAGCTAAGCAAAAGCCTGCAATCAGCAGAGGTTCGAGGACATGAGGATAATCTTTTAAGCATTTCGTACTTCTCGTCTTTGTCTAAATAAAGAAAACTACTAATGGAGATGCTCCTCAGAGCTCTTGCATTCTTTATTATATATGTTGCAGCTTCAAGCTCACATTCCAAGCCTCTACAATCACCTAGACTAAATTTCTTCAGGCGTGATGAAAGAGATTGAGGAATATCAAGTATAGGTTCCATCACGACAGCCTTTTCCCCCTTATTAAAAGGAACATAAACCTGACAACAGGCATTATCAAAGTTAGAAACAAAATGAAGAAAAGGGCGCAAAAAAATAAAGTTGAAATCAACAAACCTCATGAACTAAAAGAGCTTCAAGTTTGAGGCAGTTTTGCAGACATTTCACAATACTATTCCCATCACTATAAGAACGTGAAAATTCCATGCGCGTCAAATTGTAAAATGGTGGAATATCATCATGGAGAGGTGACCACCTATTCTGCATTAGGAAGACCAAATGCAAATTATCATAATACACACACACACACACTCTTATGGGCTTCAAATATAAATTCTCATCAGTCTTAATTACCTCATTCAACCGAAGACATGTAACATTAGAATAATCTACCAACTTAATTAGGGAGGGTTCAACATCTACAGAGACCAAATAATAAAACCTTGCATATTGAGTTTGGAACCAATATTAGGTACATCCAAACGTTTTAGCAGCAATTCCTCAAGAAGAGAACATCCAGAAAGGAGATTCGCCAGGCAGTCCAAATCATTAAATCAAACACTTGCCAAATGCAAGACTTTAAATGAAGGCAAATTAACAAGAGAAGGAGTATTTATTGCAACTCCAGTCAACTCAAAACCTTGATTGCAGCTAAAAATTCGAGTGGGCAACTCAACATCAAATCTACAATATGCAAAACATAGCTCGAGATGCTCAACTTCGCGATTTAAAGCTGCATTAATCCAAAATTTAATCCCAACAGGGGGCACTTCTAAATCCACGTGTTTCTGTTTCCTCCTCTTTTCATATACACGAAAACTCTTACGCTCCAGGCGAAACATTTTTTTGGGTTTCAAATCTGCCAAGCACAACTTTGCATCCACAAACTGACAAAAGGAATCAAGACAATAAAAATATGATCCCTCAATGTTAAGACAGAGCATTGATAGCCAAAGTGGTTTCCACCTCTTGAACAAGAGGCTTGTGGCAACTGCATCGTCTACTGGAAGAAAAGAGAGAATATGGTGAAGAAGAGTCTGGCAAACTACTAATCCTGTCAATCATCAAAAGTTCACTTCCACCTTTTAGTTGTTTGGGCACTGGTATTCTCGCTTGGGGTGCTGATCTTGCCATGATCTCAGTTATGCTGCAGTGATGCTTTACTCAGAGTAACCGATGATGAAAACAAAGATTTTAGCTGACGTATCCCTGGATAATGATACTTTTATATATCACACCTCAACTACGATAGCGATGTGTGTTCTGCTTTCTCTCACCGAGCACACTTATGAGCACATGCCCCTGCACAGCAAATAATTTCAGACATCTACACAACTGAAGAATGCAAAATTTGCCAAGTTATCAACCTATTAAATGGGCATTTGTACCATTTGTGTGAACAAAATCACAGCCGATCAGTTTGAGAAAGCATAAGATAGTTCAAGAAAACCTCTGGTACAAAGACCATCGACCTCTTCAGCAATTTTTGGAGATCCTGTTGGCAAAGTAAAGATAGAAACGAGTCAATTTGAACACATATGATCACTTCTTCTTTTTTTTTTTTCAATTTCCATATCAAAATTCAGACCAAATCTCCATACTACGGATTTTGAAAACCCAGCCTTGTCCATTGGGATGTATAGTGGAGGTGGTTTTTTCTATCACAAAACTTAGAAAATACAGCTTTTTTGTTGACTTTAAGGCATTCATTATAATTGGCAGCCTATATATGAAACCAAAAAAAAGAATGAACAGAACAATGATGCAAAGGCAAAACGCAAAAGGCAAAAGCCTAAAGAAGTGGCCAATGTAGAATATCTTGAAAAGAAGGCCCGGTCATTTCGAATTTCTTATAATCAAATCGAAGGAGAAAACGCGAATCTAGGACTGTGAGATATATCTCTAACCTCTTAGAGTTAAGTTTGTTACAGATAGTTAACGGATCCAGCTAATGACAGCTCATTGTACACGTGTCCCCTAAGTCTTGAACTAGTCAAGTCTATATATAATCGTGTCCTGTAATCAGTCCGATTAATCAAGAATACAAGAACCAGAATTATCTCTATTTTTATGTCTAACCTTTTGGCATGGTATCAGAGCTGCTGTCGTTGACAGTGCTCCGATCACAAAGCCACAGTACAGCCATCACCGTTGATTGATCTCCAGCCTTTTTTGGATCAATCGATCGACAAAACGATGGCACACTCCTCTGGTTCACAGTCTAGTGCAGCGGTCACTATGGCGGATTCCGTCATGGGATCGACCATTCCCAACTTCACCAACAAGAAGATCAGCATGAAATTGGATGAATCTAACTACCTTTTATGGAAGCAACAGGTGGCTTTCATGGTTAAGCAACATCGTCTCAAGAACTATCTTATGGGGACAGCAAAGATTCTGCCGCCGAAGGTTCGAGATTCAAACGGCTCAGAAATTGATAATCCTGAGTTCGAGGCATATGAAGCACTGGATTCCGCCTTGGCTTCGTGGCTCCTCTCCTCTGTAAGTCAATCGATTCTACCTGAGCTTGTCGGTCTGGAGTCATCCTCTGAGATTTGGTCAAAACTTAATCGCATCTACTCCAGTAAATCTGCTTCAAAGGTTCTTTACTACAAGAACTTACTTTCGAATCTCAAGAAAGGGGAAATGTCAATGAGAGACTATTTGGCCTCTGTTAAATCTACGTGCGATCATCTTGCCATGTTAGGAGAACCAATTCCATACTCGTCTCAGATTTCCTATATCCTTAATGGATTAACAGCTGAGTTTGAACCAGTAATCGCTGTTATAAATGCATCTCCTAGCAACTTTGACTTAGACACTGTTCATTCATTGCTGATTGATTCTGAAGCTCGTCAAAAGGCTTTCGTTCATAACACGATTGCTCACGCCAACTACACCACAAAACTACCTTGGGATTCTGGAGTCGATGAGCAACCTCAATTATACGCATCACAAGCTCCTTACACGTCTCATAGCAACGGCGGTCGTGGTCCGCCTCGAGCTCCGTTTCCACTAAATTCATTTTTTGGACGAGGACGTGGTCGCGGAAGAACTTTTCAGCCGATTCAAGTGTCCTGCCAAATCTGCAATCGCACAGGGCATACAGCTGACCGATGCTACTATAGGTATGATTTCTCTCAAAATCATTCTCAAGGACATTCTACTACGGCCTATCATGCTGATTATGGAACACAAAACTTTGATGATATTGCCTATTACTCTGTTCCTGTAACTAATCATTCCAATGGCCATGAGTATTCAAACACTACTTCAATGCATACTCCTGTATCTACTGTTCCTACTGTTCCACCAAGTCAGTCCTTCGAATCTGCTAGTTCACCTTCCCCTGCATCTGCTCAAGCTTTTATTGCAACACCAAATATGATTACTGATGATGCCTGGTATGCTGATTCGGGAGCAACTCAACATGTTGCCAAAAACACGAATGGACTACAACAAACAATCTCTGGCAATAATGGTAAGGTCATGGTAGGAAATGGTTTTGGTTTGGATATTACTCACAAAGGACATATGCAACTTACATCATCTAATTCTCGGTTATATATGCATAATGTCTTGTGTGTTCCTGCAATGAAGAAGAATTTACTATCTGTTGCTCAAACGGCACAGGAGAATGGGGTCTCAATTGAATTTTTTCCTCATGCTTGTTTTGTCAAGGACCTGAGGACAAAAAGAATACTGATGGATGGTATTGAAATCAATCGCATGTACAAAATAGGAGCTGCACCCCTTGTACGCCAGTTATCTGCATCTGCTGATGAATCTCCTATGTGCAACAATGTGATGACTTCTGATTCTTTGACTGTGTGGCACCATCGTCTTGGACACCCGGCCATAGACACTGTTAAGACTGTTCTGAAGAATGCCTCTATTCCCTTTAATAGTAATACATCAATTCCATTGTGCTCTGCTTGTCAACTTGGGAAAGCTCATAAGCTTCCTTTTTCTGCTTCTACAACTGTATATGAGAAGCCTTTGGAATTAATAACACTAGACCTTTGGGGACCAGCCCCTGTTCCCTCTCATGGTTTTAATTACTATCTTGCTGTTGTTGATGCTTATAGCAGATTTACTTGGATTTTTCCAATGCATAAAAAATCAGAAGCATTACAAAAATTTAAAGAGTTTAAGACACAAGTTGAAAACAGATGGAATACCAAAATCAAAGTTATACAGTCAAACAATGGGGGTGAATTTCTGAGTTTTAAACAGTTTGTCACTGCTTGTGGGATAGAACATCGATTTACATGCCCATACACTTCAGAACAGAACGGCTTAGTTGAGAGGAGGCACAGGTTGATTGTTGAAACTGGATTATCAATGTTGGCTCATGCAGCCTTACCAATTTTTATTGGTCAGATGCCTTTTGTACAGCAGTATTCCTACTTAATCGCTTACCTAGTACTGCCATCAATGGGCTCACACCATTTGAGAAGATATATAAGTCTAAGCCAGATTACTCTATCTTGCGGGTCTTTGGTTGTGAATGCTTCCCTCTGTTGAGACCTTACAACAAACACAAACTAGATTTTCGCTCAGCTCAATGCATTTTTCTGGGATATAGCCCTCAGCACAAAGGATACAATTGTCTAGATGTTCGAACTGGACGTATCTTTGTCTCTCGACATGTTCGATTCAATGAGACTGTTTTTCCAAAAATTTCGCAGGTGAATGTTAAGCAATTGGCTGCAAATAATTGTGCAGATGAGCTCATCTCTTCCCTCTGTCCTATACCTAAAATCACAGCACTACAACCGATACCCACCTTAGTGCCCACTTCATCTCAATCAACTTCATTGACTACCTCACCACTTTTGACCTCTTCTCCCCCACCCACATCAACAAATTCACCACTCCCGACCTCTAACCCAACCACACCATCAAACCTCTCTTCATCAGCCCCACCCACTCCTATTTCTGCCTTAGACCAATCCCCTCCACCTTCTCTTAACTACATACCAAATAACACTCATCCCATGGTCACTAGAGGAAAAGATGGAATTTTCAAACCCAAGGTGTTTCTGGCTATAGATGATCTAGCTCCTCCAAATTCCATTCAAGAGGCCCTAAATGATCCTCTCTGGAAGCAAGCTGCTGAGGAGGAATTCAATGCTTTGCTTAAATTTGGCACATGGGAACTTACTGAGCTGCCACCTGAACGAAAGCCTATTGGGTGTAAATGGCTGTTCAAAACCAAAATGCATGCTGATGGGACGCTCGCAAAAAGGAAAGGCAGACTAGTTGCCAAAGGATATGTGCAAGAAGCTGGGATAGATTACACAGAAACTTTTAGTCCTGTGGTTAAAGCCATCACAGTCAGAATTATACTCACTATAGCTATTACAAATGGTTGGAAACTTCATCAAGTAGACTTCAACAATGCATTTTTGAACGATGATTTGCAGGAGGAGGTCTTCATGGAACAACCTCCAGGATTTGAAAGAACTGGTCCATGCGGCCAACCAATGGTATGCAAGCTGAAGAAGGCTATATATGGACTCAAACAAGCCCCTCGTGCCTGGTTTCAGAAACTTCACTCTGCCCTTGAGTCACTTGGATTTCATGCCTCTAAGGCAGATTCATGCCTCTTCGTTAAACATGATGGTAATGACATTATATATCTACTTGCTTATGTTGATGATTTAGTTCTCTCTGGAAGTTCAGAGGCAGCAGTGCAAAAATTAATTGTTCAAATGAGTGATATTTTCTCTCTCAAGGATCTTGGTGAATTGTCCTTTTTTCTTGGGATTGAGTTTACATGTACTCCGTCTGGCCTATTGCTCACTCAATGAAAATACATTGATCAACTATTACAAAAGACAAATCTGTGGCTTACTACTTCCTACTCCACTCCAATGGCAATAAACATGCACTTAAAACCGTGTGACAGTGCGTTATTTTCTGATCCATCACTATACAGAAGTGTTCTTGGTACACTTCAATATGTCTGTTATACCAGACCAGATATAGCCTTCACTGTCAATAAACTGAGTCAATTCATGCACGAACCAACTGTCAAGCAGTGGCAGTGTGTCGAGAGGTTACTCAGGTATCTCAAAGGAACACGTGCCCATGGGCTACTCATCAAGCCAGCTCACGATCTGCGAGTTCAAGCCTTTGCAGATGCAGATTGGGGTGGAAATCGCTCAGATAGAAGGTCTACTAGTGGCTTCTGTACATACCTTGGTCCAAATCCAATTACTTGGACGTCTCGCAAACAATCAGTGGTATCTCGTTCGGCCACTGAATCTGAATATCGAAGTGTCGCTGATGCTGTAGCTGATGTTATCTGGGTAATGGCTTTACTTAAAGACATGAACATTACTGTTGTAAATAAGCCTACCATCTGGTGTGACAACTCTGAAACTGTGGCACTCTCTGCCAATCCAGTACTTCACAATAAATCCAAACATGTGGAGCTTGATCTTCACTTCATTAGAGAGAAAGTTGCTGCAGGCATTGTTCAAGTGGGCTATGTACCATCGTTTGACCAAGTAGCGGATGTCCTGACAAAAGCACAGGCTAGTGCTTTATTTTTCTACTGCAGAAACAAACTCAACATTATCTCTTTGGAAACATCAGATGTTGTCACTGGGCCTCACGCAACTGCTGCCATCAATGATGACGAGGACATTTGAAATTTTTTTTTTCTGGTTCTTTCTTAAGCATGGGTCTCCATTGGTAGGGGGAATGTGAGATATATCTCTAACCTCTTAGAGTTAAGTTTGTTACAGATAGTTAACGGATCCAGCTAATGACAGCTCATTGTACACGTGTCCCCTAAGTCTTGAACTAGTCAAGTCTATATATAATCGTGTCCTGTACTCAGTCCGATTAATCAAGAATACAAGAACCAGAATTATCTCTATTTTTATGTCTAACCTTTTGGCAAAAGACTACCCAAAGAAATTCATTCATGGCAGCATAGTACATAAGACAGACCCAGAGAAAGTAAATACGTATCAAAATCATTTCAAAGAAAAGAGAAAAGAAAAACAGTACTTCATCTGGAAAAGAACTAGAAAGTAGGATTCTGGGTTTAACGAAGACAAATTCGGACCCGTTTTAAAAAAAAAAAAAAAGGCGATGCCTGATCACAAAGATGAACAGCGAAAAAGAGAGAGCAGAGAGAAGGATACCTGGAAGCGTCTAATAGTCATGAAGAAGATGGAGGAATAGGTGTAGGGAACCTGACTTCGGACTCACTGTGGACTCTTTGCGCCTAATCGACGAGGAACAGACATGGATGAAATGCATGTATCGGTGAAGGATGGAGGTGCTCTGCGTCGTCGGAGCGATTTTCTGGAGAAAAGCGCTACAAAACAGCGTTTAATGTGCTTGAAGCCAAAAGAAAAAGTGTTTAGTGTGGTTGAATCCAACGATCAGGATTTCCTTGATGCATTTTCTAGGATTCCATAATTTCAAACTACTAATAAAGAGCTTTGTAGTATATCCGCTCCTAATTATAAAACCTTGTTTATATATTACAAATAAGATCTTATAATTAAAACAGGTGATAATATTTTATTAATATTTTTTTAATTAAAATTTTAAAATGCTAATGAATTTATAATATTTCCCCAAAAAAACTTCAAATCACTTGACCAAATTTTTTTTTAAAAAAAAGAAAACTAATATACAGGTCTTTATAGTTATGTCTCATTTTAAATCAAGTTCCTGAAGTTATTTTCTAATCAATGGGATTTTTGATGTTTCAACCATTCCATCCGTTAGTCCTCTTGGTTGAAAAACGTTAAACGGAGATTAAACACCATTGAAGATCCCTATACGGTGGACAAGTGGATGAGATGTAGCAACCCATTCTCTTTCATCAGTCTATTGATTTAATTCCAAGAAACTTCTTCCCCACAAGGTTCCCTGTAGAGGGCAATTCCGAGTTGGTGAGATGCAAGGGTAGATTGATATGGACGAAGGACTTACAGAGGTAAGAAGGATGGCTTTTGAAACTCGAGAAAATGGAGGATGGGCTAAAGCAAGTACAGCTCATGACCTGAAAATCCCAGCATAAATCTTTAACTCCAAAATCTACTGTTTGGCCAAAGAGGCTGGCAATGGCAGTGCCAAAGCCGCCAGCACCATCGGCTGTATCTGGTGAGACTAGTGTCACGGTTAGGCATGATGATGTTTGGAGGAGCGTCGAACTCGACGTTGCCCTCTGCAGGTGACGACCTTTGGAGAAGAAGGTTCTGAGAGGTCAAAGGCAGTAGTTTTCTACAGTGATGAAAGAGAAATGGCTTGCCACGTTTGATCCACTTGTCCTCCATGGCATCATCAACGGTGCTTAACCCCGTTTAACATTTTTCAAACAGAAATATTAACGGGATGGAATGGTTGAAACATTAAGATCACATAAAATACAAAATAATTTTAGGTACTTGATCCAAAATGGGACAACCTATAACGGCTTACATATTGGTTTTCCCTAAAAAAAATTGTAAGTCTTAAAATTTTGCAAATTTAGGTGAACTTTTGAGATTTTGAAATTTCAAATACCATTTTTGTGGAATTTTTTCTTTTAATGTGAACATATTTTTTCCTATTGATTATAAAATTCTGTGTAATTAAGTGAAATTCTAGTACTTTGTGAATATGAAGTGATGAATTTTTTAATTTTTTTTACGAATTTTTAAAGAAAAATACTTTAAAAGTGTGCAGTTTTAAATTTAGGTGAACTTTTGAGATTTTGAAATTTCAACTATCATTTTTGTGGAATTTTTTCTTTTAATGTGAGCATATTTTTTGCTACTGATTATTAAATTCTATGTAATTAAGTGAAATTCTGAATTTTTTAATTTTTTTTACAAATTTTTAAAGAAAAATACTTTAAAAGTGTGCAGTTTAAATTTATTTCTTTTGAAAAATTATAGAAAAAATTCTAAATTGATAGTTTGATACAATTCATGCCCACTTTGTTTTAGATGAAACAAGGATATCCTAAGTCACATTAGACCTAGAACGGTTAAAGAATAGTCCTTTCAACAAGTGCGCTTCCCAGGATTCAAGCTTGTATGCTCCTCCTTACGGGTGAGGCCACTAACACCTCAACCAAGAGCTTGTTGGTCAATTCATGCCCACTTCTATATAAAATCTAATGATCAGTAAAAAAAAAAAAACATTTCGGAGCTTGAAGAATTTTTACACGAACCCTCACATAGGGTGAGGTATTAGAAGCCCTTTCCCTTGTTTCTCAAGTTTTGACGTTACGTTAATGCCGGTCGCCTTTGATTTTTGGTTGCCAGTTTGAATTCTCTTATTTTAAATGATTTTATATAAAATAAATACATGAGGAAAAAAAAAGTAATTTCCACGTTTTACCAAAGACGCATGTGGTGGCCTTGCTTCTCCCGTTTTGCTCATCATAGTTTGCAGTGCCTTACCTGTGCGTGTGTATACACATTCTTTTACTAGAGGCACTTTTATTTGAGACACTGTTAGGTATTAAATATGGATATTTTTTCTAATAAAAATTCAAATATTAATTTATCATGTTGCAAGTAATTAATCCCTTTCATTAGATTTAACCCGCTTTAGTCATCATTAATTTTTTTTTGTATGTGTTTTCTGCTGTTTTTGCTTGTAGCTTTGTTTGGGCTTATGTGTGCACTTGTGCTTCATTTCTGTTAATTAAGGCCTAAGCTTTTTGTACTTTTCCCTTTTTATTCAACGTTATAAAATAGCCCAATTTGCATGTATCATTTTATCTTTGTACGAATTAAAATTTTTTTCATAAAACATAATAATGGCACAACATATAGGTTGAAAACATCGCTAATTGAAAATCTTGAAGCCATGTTAGAATCATTTTTAATTATGCATATCCATCAATCGTCCATTAGTATTAGTGAAATATATATAGGGTTAATGCCATCATTGGTTCTCTGAAAATTGACCTCACTTTAGTTTTAGTCCCTAAAATTTGAAACTAATGGTTTGGATCCATGAAATTTAATCTCATTTTAGTTTTAGTCCTTGTTTTAAGGACCAAAATTCTTGAGATGGATAAAAATGAACTCAAATTTCAGATACCTCTGGTTTAACAATTAGGGACTAAAAACCAAAATGAAATCAAATTTCAAAGACCAAAACCATTAATTTTAATTTTCAAGAACTAAAAGCAAAACGAGATATTAAATTTTAGGAATTAAAGATAGTACTAACTCATAATTCTAAAATTTGTCTCGAATGATCAGTCCAACATAATAAGTTTTTTTTTTTTTGGGCCTGAATGATTAGAAACTACAGAATGCATAATTTAGTTTCTCTGGTCTTACCCTTTCTAGTATTTATCTTTGTGTTTGTTGGCTTTCCCTTTTATAACCGTACTATTATCTCTTATCTTTACTCTTTTTCCTAAAATAATTACATAACCCACCCCACCCCATGTAATCCTTTTTGAGGTTCCAAAGAGCTACTAATTAATTAATTAGATAATTAAATGATACTCCTCGAATCCCCTTTATAAAATTAAGATATAATAGTATATTTATAAAATGGAAAACCGACAACCACAAAGATAAATGGGAGAAAAGGTACGACCAGAGGAAATAAATTATGCATTCTGTAGTTTCTAATCATTCATAATTTTTTTTTTGCACATTTCAATTAATCTTTAATTAAAATATATTCAATTTCTTATTTCTTGTCCGATCAATTGATGAGCAAGTTCATGTATGTTCAACGAAATAAATGCAATTATCACTTGCAAGGTATTAAAAAACCAGACCAGCCATTGAATCAGTCTGGCTCAAAATGCGATGGACTACTATTTTCTTAATTCAAAGAAGAAATCGTTTTAGACTCGGCAAAAATAAATATAAAAAATTGAACCTGGTGAAATCGAAGAGTTTTAATACGAAGATCAATTACCATGAAACTTTGCATCTTGATTTGCCGCACCTATATATATCTCAAAAACAACGTTTTCTATACTTTGCCCAAATACAGTTGAAATAATTAGGCACATTAGACTTATGAAACAATGTTTTCTTGTCCTTAATTAGCTGGGCCGCGAGTCAATCTTTTTGTAATTTTTGAAAAGAAAAGGGAAGATCATGCTTTTTAATTTTAATAATATATCCTTGCTTATAAACGAAGAACACTAATAATTAGCATTAAAGACTTGGAAAATTAAAAAAAAAACTACGTAACAAAAAACCCATAACTAATTCTAATTCTATTTCTTCGGGGGAGGCCTCTCATATCGGCCAAAAAAAGGGGGCATATTCATCAAACCAAGAAGAAAGATTCCCGCAAAACTTTTAAAAAGAAAAAGAAAAGAAAAGCAGAAACATAAGAAGAATAATTAAGGATATTAATGTTGGTCATTGCCAAAGATAAAGAGATGGGAAATCAGGCCAAAAAGATTAGAATTAACATGACAATATATAAAACGATCAAGATGAATATGACACACTAAGGGCTTTGTTTATTTTGTTCTTCTCAAAATCAATTATGAACATAAAATCAAATACTTATACATGGAAAAAAAATCAATTGTGAACCCTAACTCATGATTATCTCATAAGGTATTCCTTAAACATCTCGAAACAAAAGACGGCAATTCACTGAGCCTTTGGGACAAAAAGATAACATTTTGCGCATTTGATGCTTCCAACTGATTGAGGAACCAGAATTCATGCCAATGGAAAAGGTTTTCAAGCAATTTGCATGCTTAATAATAAGTCTTGCAAATTGAAACTCACTTTTAGAGCCAATAAAGTCATGAAGATAGACTTCCTTCAAGTGTGATGACAATAATAGACATTTGGGAACATCCTCAAGTGTTGACCTTTCATCATCCTTAACTTTATCAATTACAAGAATTTGAAGCTTGGGACAGTTTTGGAGCCAATTTAATATGATATTCAAAGGATGACCCATTGAAAGTTCCACATGGGTCAAATTGTAAAATGTTGGAATCTCATATGTAGATAAGATAGACGGGACATCATCATCTAATGTGACCAAACGTTGAAGCATTTCAATGTTGTGATCATAATCGCTGGTAGAAATTCTGTTTAGTACCAATTCTTCAAGTAGCACACATCTGGATAGGAGTAAGGAAACACATTTAAAACATGGGAAATGAACGTTCTCCAAATGCAAGGCTTTAAGGGAAGGCAAATCAACTGAAGAAATATTACCCACTCTTCCCCCGCGCAACTTTAAAACCCTAATGGTACCGGAAACAAAAATGCTGCAAGGCAAGTTCACAACATACCAATCTGGAAACCATAGCTCCAGATGTTGAACTCTGAGATTCAACACTTCTTTGACCCAAACTTCAAACTTGATAGGTCTTAGGCGTAAGTTTCCGGAGTATTTGATGCGAAACATTGTGATGGGGTTTGAATCTTTGAAAATGTTAATTACTGAGTCCACAAATTGGACGAATGAAAGAAGAGTAGAAAAGCTTTCATCGTCAAAGTCAAGAGTGGGTTGTGAGAGCCAAACTGAGTTCCATCTCTTGGACAAGAGGCTTATGGCAGAAGCTTCTTTGGTTGAAAGAAAAGACAAAATATGATAAAGCAATGAGTCTGGTAAGTTGCTAATCCTATCTTTTAGTATAACTTCTTCGCCTTCGGTGTTGTGAGTTTTAACGGAATCTGATTTTGCCATAACCTATAACCAAGGAAACACGTTCAGATGGTTTGCTGCTGAAATCTCTAGGTAAAAAATCTGCTGGGCAGGAAAAGAGGAAAATGTGAAGTATAGAAACCATACAAAGAGGAATTCAAGAGAGGGAAGAGGTGACGGAAACTTACACGACGATGGCGCAGCTCGGGCGAAGGAAATTAATTGCAGATAGAGTCTCCAAGGGTTTTCAGAATTTGCAGGCAAAAAAGGTTTTAATCTTCACACAACTTAATCAAGGGATTTTTTAAAGGATATTAATCTAACTGATATATGAATGCTTTTTTCAAAAGGGTTTTTTATTTACTGGATATGTGATTTTTCTCTTAAGAGAATCGCAACCAGGTCATAAATAAGAAAATTAATTATTTATTCCTTAGACCCATTTATAAGTCAGAGTTCTTAATTTTTATGTCAAATATATATATATATATCTAGAAATAGTGAGGACTTGTGAGTAATTATTATTTTTTATTTGGGAACTATATGTAATTCTCCTTTTTTTCACAAAGGATTTTTATATCAGATACGAGATCTTTAAAAATATGCATTTTGATAGGATATGATTACAGGAAACTATTGTTAATTATTCTAATATTTTATTTATTTAATTTTAAAAATACTTTTAGAATTTGAGATATTTGACTTTCTTTTATAAATAAAGGGATTTTTTTTTTTTAATCTGGCAATTCAGTTAAGCTTATAAGATTTGGAAGAGTAGGGAGGAGGAGAGTTTTCAATACGTATTTCCATTTGTTGTATATCCCAACAAGTAGGAACCGTAGTTAATGAATTTGAGGAGTAAGGTTTAATTTTTGTTTTGAAAGTTTTTGCTCATGAGTGATGTCCAATTGTCCAAAAGGTTTTTGAAAACCAATCTTTTCTTGGAAGTATAAAAAACATAACAATATCACCCTATTCGTTGACAAAATTAATTTTGATCATTAATTGATTTAATTATGCTAAGGTGGCTATGTCACATAAATGGCTATGGCAGAAGCTTCTTTGGTTGAAAGAAAAGACAAAATATGATGAAGCAATGAATCTGGTAAGTCGCTAATCCTATCTCTCAATATGGCTTCTTGGCCTTTGCCGTGATGGGTTTTATTGGACTCTAATTCTGCCATGACCAACAAAAACACGTTCAGATTGTTTGCTGCTGAAACCTCTAGATAAAAAATCTTGGCAGGAAAAAAATAGGAAAGTGTGAAGTAAAGAAACCAAACAAAGAGGAATTTAAGAGACGGAAAAGGTGACCAACACTTGGGTACTATTTGGTATGAGGGAAATGGAGGGGAGGGGTGGGGAAGGAAAATTTTAATGAGATCTATTTAAAAAAATTGAAAAAATGGGGTTTTAAAATTTTAATATAAAAAAGTAGTAAAAATTAATTAAAAGCTTTTAATCCCAATTTTTAATTTTTTTTAAATCAAGCTTATTAAAATTGTTCTTCTCCTCCCTTCCTCTCATTTTTCCTCATGCCAAACGGACCCTTACATGACAAAGAGGCAGATAGGTTCTTCTAGGATTTTCAAAATTCGTAGGCAAAAAAGGTTTTAATTTTCCCACGACTTAATTAAGGGATTTTAAAGGATATTTATCTATCTGAAATATGCATGTGATTTTTTTTTTCACCAAGGATGCATGTGATCTTTTTTATTTATTGAATATGCAATTTTCCCCCTAAGAGAATCACAACCATATCATAAATAAGGAAATTAATTATTGGGAAATTTCAATTAAGGACCGCAGTTGAGAATTTATTTCAAATAGCCCTCAAAACATTTTGAAATATCACTGCAGGACCAAAAGACCAAATTGAAATTAAAATTAAGAGTAAGATTACCATAATACCCCTCATTTTAATTTTTTTTTAAAAATAAATTTTAATGGTTGCCAGAGTTCCGGCCACCAGAGGTCGGAGGCCCAGCCACCTATACTCCGGTGGCCGTCGCCAGAGGTTGGAGCTCCGATGGCTAGAAAGTTTTTTTTTTGAAATAAGGTAGCCCAGGGAAGGTTTGAACCCATGACCCCTTGGCACACCAAAAATAATATGACCACCAAGCCAACCAAACTACTTAATCATATGATGCAAATAAAAATATATATAACAAAATAAACGTAACAGTCGAAGTGTAAGTGAATAAGTCAAATTCGACACTTTACAAGTAAAATTCAGCAATTTACAACAAAAATTTGGCGATTTACAAATAACATAATGAAATTGACAACCCCAAATGCAAGTGTTTAAGTGTAAATGAACAAGTGAAATTTGAAGATTTACAACAAAAGTTCATGAATTTACAACCCAAGTTCGGCTATTCACAAGAAACCTAGTGTAAAATTCGCAACCCAAAATATAATTGTTTGAGTGTAAATGAACAAGTGAAATTCAGCTATTTACAACCTAAATTCAGTGATTCATAAAAAACATAAATATTACAAAACTAATAAGAGAATTCATAACTTCAAATACAAGTATTCATATTTCTTATGAATCGTTGAATTTGGATTGTAAATATCTTAATTGTTGTTGTAAATCGCTAAATTACTTGTTCATTAACACTCAAACACTTACATTTTGGATTATGAATTTTACGCTGGGTTTCTTTTGAATAGCCGAATTTGGGTTGTAAATTCATGAACTTTTATTATAAATCTTCAAATTTTACTTGTTCATTTACACTTAAATACTTCATTTGGGGTTGTAAATTCTATTATGTTATTTGTAAATCGCCAAATTTATTGTAAACTGTTGAATTTCACTTGTAAATTGTCGAATTTCACTTGTTCACTTACACTTGGACAATTGTGTTTGTTTTGTTATATATATTTTTATTTGCATCACATAATTAAGTGATTTGGTTGGCTTGATGGTCATATCACTTTTAGTGTGCCAAGAGGTCATGGGTTCAAACATTCCCTTGGCCACTTTATTTCAAAAGAAACTTTCTAGCTGCTGAAGCTCCAACCTTCGGCGGCGGCCACCTGAGCGTTGCGGTGGCTTGACCTCCGACCTCCGATAGCCAGAACTCCAGCAATCAGTAATATTTATTTTTTTTAAAAAAAATTAACTTGGCCATTTATTTCAAAAGAAACTTTCTAGCCACCGGAGCTCCAACCTCTGGCAGCGGACACCTGAGCATCGGTGGCCTGACCTCCAACCTCTGATGGCCGGAACTCCAACGACTATTAATATTTATTTTTTTAAAAAAATTAAAATGAGGAGTATTATGGTAATCTTACTCTTAATTTTAATTTCAGTTTGGTTTTTTGGTCCTACAGTAATATTTCAGAATGTTTTAGGGACTGTTTGAAAGAAATTCTCAACTACGGTCCTTAATCGATATTTTCCCTCAATTATTTCCTTAGTCCTATTCACAAGTCAAATCTTAATTGGTTAAAGTATTCACTTGATATCTAACTTTATACAAGATTTTAGTTAGGTTTCTTAACTTCAAGAAGTATATTGTTAGAATTTTAATCCTAAAATTGTTAATCTTTAACGATAATTTTTATAATGATCATGGTTATCTTGAAAATTAATTTTAGGTTAAGGTATATTTTGAGTCCTTCAACTTTCTACAATGTTTTAATTTAGTCCCTTAATTTTAAAAGCCATATTTGTAGTCCTTTAATCCTAAAAGCCTGAACAAAAAATGATATATTGAGATTTTGAATCTTGATAAAATATTCTCGAATATTAACATATTAAGTTTAATTTTCAAAACAACTATGATTATTATAAAAATTTATTATTTAAGACTAACAATTTTAGGATTAAACAAAAATAAAAACACACTTTTTAAGATTAAAGTATCAAATTAAAATCTTGTATAAAATTAAAGGACTAAATATATATTTTAGCTTTAAACTTAATATATGAGCATTTAAGAATATTTTATCAATATTTAAGATGTTAATATTATGAATTTTTTGTTAATGGTTTTAAGGATTAAAGGACCTAAAACTATTTTTTTAGAAATTAAGAAACTAAATTGAAACTCTGGCAAAACATATATAATTATATATTTACAAATACAAATACTCTCTCTGCTTTTATATATAAGTTTTAGATAACCGAATCATGTTTAACAAACTAGTAGCTTAAATTAGTTAGAAATAATAAATAGGTCAAATGTATTTTTTTTCTAAATTTACTCATATTTATTAAGAGAGTAAATGACAGAGGTAATAAATAAAAATGATAAAAGAAAATATATAAGGATAATATTAATGAAAAAAGGGAGTACTAAATACAGTCAACTGATAATAAAATAAAATTAAAAAATACTGAGGCAAAGTAAAAAGTAACGTTTATATTTTAGACCAAATCTTTTTAGAAGGTAAAGCTTATATATAGGAGCGAATGGAGTAGTTAGTTAGGACTTGTGGGTAGTTATTTTTTTTATTTGGAAACTAAATGTAATTCTCCTTTTGTACTTTTTTTAATTGTTGGGCTGCTCGAAATCAGATGCAGGATATTTTTTTTAATTTTTGTTACAACCCATTTTTATATCAGATATGAGATCTTTAAAAATATGCATAGGATATGATTCCAGGAAACTACTATTAATCATTCTAATATTTATTTAATTAATTCTTTAAAAAATTTTTAGAATGTGAGATATTTGAATATCTTTTATAAATAAAGGCATATTTTTATAACTTCGCAACTCCATTAAGCTTATAAGATTTGCACGAGTAGGGAGAAGCGTTTTCATCCGAGTTTTCAATAGGTATTTCAATTGCGGTATATCCCCATTCCCAACAAGAAGAATCAGTTAATAATAAATTTTAGGGGTAAAGTTTGATTGTTGTCAAGAGTGGTCCCCAAAAGTTTTCTTGAAAAGCAATATTGTCTCAGAAGTGTAAAAAACACACGTAACAATATTGCTCTTTTTTGTTGACAAAATAAATTTAATATGTCAATGTTTATGTATACTTTGTTGATATTTAAAATTTCACCTTCGGTATTTTTATTAATGAAACTAATTTAAGATGATTAAATGACATTTCGTGAAATTAAATCCAAAATAAAACCTCATATGAAATTAAAGCACCATAGTACACTTTTGCCTGAAAAACATAGAAATTGACAAACTGTTATGAATATTGCATGAGTGGATGTCCATAACCCCTAACCCTTAGAATTCTCATAGGATTCCTCACCTTCAAGTGTCATAAACTACATAACCTCCCTAATGAATGTTTTTGGGAGGAGTTTCTTATTGTTAATGCTATTATGATGTTCTTTATTCCTTTGTAACCTTAGTATAGGACTTCAATGCTTGGAGGCCTATAAATAGAGGGCATACATGAGGCATTTGTACCTTGAACCAAAGTGAATGAGAAAAGGCCATTGTCTTCTCTATCTATTGCTTTCTTTTCTACTCTTCATTCTCCTTATTTCTTGTAGTTTTACAACACGTTATCAGCACGACCTTGCTCTGAAAATTTGAGGTATAAACCCTTCGTAAGATGATGCACTCTTCTCATCGTCTAATTATCTCCTTACTCAATCATCACAATATATATCTATGTATTGACTACATATTAACTTTATATTATCTCCTTTCTTAATTATCATGTTTTATATTATATAATGTTACTCTATTGTTCTTTTCTTTACATTTTAATTTTTTTTTTTCATTATGTTATATATATTTATTTTATGTTAACATTCTGTTTTATTTTAAGTCATTTTATTTTTGTTGTCACATTGTAAAATATTATGTTTGTTTCAAATAATTGATGTAATTTATGTATCATCTCCATTTGGTATCTATGGTATTTTACATTATTTTATCTGTGTTGTACTAACTCTCATATACATATAATTTACAGTGTCCCATGTTGTTTTATCTATATTGTACTAACCCTTATATACATATATATATATATATAATGTACTGTTGTTTTATCTATATTGCACTAACTCTCATATATATATATATATATATATATATATAATTTACACTGTTTATATATATATTTTTTTCCTATCATTCTATTTGTTCGTATTTATTTATGTTGTTTATATATGTTGTTTATATAATTTATTTATAATAATGCCTAATAATTTATATGTTGTTTATTCATTATTTATCAATTTATATTTATTTCGTTTATCTCACTGTAGCATTATTTTTATTTTTATTTTTATTTTTTTTAGTTTAATTTTATTATATATTAGTTAGTCTATTGTAATATTTATATATTTATTTATATTACCGCATTTACATTACCCCCTTCCCCCTATATATTTATATATACATTGTCTCTATATTATTATTGTAACTAATTATTTGTGTTGTTTTTTTTTCCCTCATATATGTTTATTTGTCATTGTTTATTTATTCATTTATTTTGTTTATAATTTTAAAGAATAATTTATTTATGGGTGACTTTTGAATCCTAATATTTTATTTATTGTGTTTCAGTGTGCATCAATTTTATTATAATTCTAATTTTTGTTATTATCATTTTAGTTTGATCCATGGCCAATCTTACCAAACTCGAGTTTACGGCTCTTGATATCACTGGAAAAAACTATTTGTCTTGGGTCTTAGATGCTGAAATCCACCTAGATGCCAAAGGTCTAGGAAGTACTATTTTACCTGGAAATGAAGCAACTAGCCAAGACAAGGCTAAGGCTATGATTTTCCTACGCCACCATTTGCATGAAGGGTTGAAAGCTGAATACCTGACGGTAAAAGACCCGTTAGAATTGTGGAATAATTTAAAAGAAAGGTATGATCATCAAAAAACGGTAATTTTGCCTAAAGCTCGTTATGAATGGATGCATTTGAGGCTCCAAGATTTTAAATCTGTGACTGAATATAATTCAGCAGTTTTCAAGATAAGTTCTCAATTGAAATTATGTGGTGAGAAAATAACAGATGAGGACTTATTAGAAAAAACATTTTCAACTTTTCATGCTTCAAATGTGCTCCTGCAGCAGCAATATCGTGAAAAGGGTTTTAAGAAATATTCTGAATTGATCTCATGTCTTCTTGTGGCTGAACAAAATAACGAGCTATTAATGAAAAATCATGAGATCCGTCCCACTGGATCAGCTCCATTCCCTGAAGCGAATGTGACTGTACGCAATAATCATCATACACGTGGACGCGGTCGTGGTCGTGGTCGTGGCCGAGACCGTGATCGTGGTAGGGGACGCACAAATTACCGTCATTATGGTAGGGGAAGCAACAATTATAACCCAAATACCCACCAAAAGAAGAAACTTGGGGATGGGCAGAAAAAAGATAAGAATGGCCCTTCAAGAGTTGTTGAAAATCAATGTTACCGGTGTGGCATGAAAGGACATTGGTCACGTACCTGTCGTACGCCTGAGCATCTAGCAAAACTTTATCAGGCTTCTATAAAAAGAAGTTCAAATAATGTGGAAGCAAATTTGACTTTTCAAAGTGATGATGTGGAGGCAAATTTTGCATACAAAAATGATAATATCAATGAGCTAGATGATGTTAATGGCCTTGATGCTATGGCACATTTGGATGTGGCTGATTTCTTTGAGAATCATGATTAGAAGAATTTGGATAATTTTAGTTTGCTTTATTTATGCTTTTTAATTTAGTTTATGTTTATTTATTTCTCTTTTTTTAAGAGTATTATTAATCATGATGTACTTCGAATTTATATTAATGAATGTTTTTTTTTCGGTGAAGAATATGGATGTTTCTCTTCCTTTTGTTGGGCACAAGAATGAAGATATATGCCTGATAGATAGTGCTACAACACACACCATACTCAAAGATAAAAATATTTTTCTCATCTTACGATAAATAGTGCAAGCGTCAATACTATAGCGGGTAATACAAAACTAATTGAAGGCTCCGGAAGAGCAATTATAATATTACCCAGAGGAACAAAATTTGTTATTAATGATGCTTTATATTCCTCGAAGTCTCAAAGAAATTTATTAAGTTTTAAAGATATTCGCCAAAATGGATATCATATTGAGACTATAAATGAGAAGAACATTGAATATTTGCATGTTACAATGGTAAGAAATGGAGAAAATATGTCATGGAAGAATTACCGACATTATCTTCTGGTTTGTACTATACAAATATTAGTACAATTGAAACAAATGCTACGGTAAACCAGAAGTTTACTGATAAAGATACGTTTATTGTTTGGCATGATCGGTTAGGCCATCCCGGATCAACTATGATGCGAAGAATTATTGAAAATTCACATGGACACCCATTGAAGAGCCAGAAGATTCTTCAATTTAAAGAATTTTCATGTGCTGCTTGTTCTCAAGGCAAATTAATTGTAAGGCCTTCATTGACAAAAATAGGAGTTGAATCTCCTGCATTTCTAGAGCGTATCCAAGGAGATATATGTGGACCTATCCATCCACCATGTGGACCATTCAAATATTTTTATGGTTTTAATAGATGCATCTACAAGATGGTCCCATGTGTGTTTGTTATCAACACGTAATTTAGCATTTGCTAGATTACTTGCTCAAATAATTCGATTAAGAGCACAATTTCCAGACCATGCAATTAAGACAATTCGTCTTGATAACGCTAGTGAGTTTTCATCTCAAGTTTTTAATGATTATTGCATGGCAACTGGAATAACAGTAGAAAAATCTGTTGCTTATGTCCACACTCAAAATGGCCTAGCAGAGTCATTTATTAAACGCCTCCAATTGATTGCTAGACCAATGCTTTTGAGAACAAAACTTCCTATTTCAGCTTGGGGACATGCAATTCTGCATGCAGCAGCAATTATACGCATCAGGCCAACAAGTTATCATGAATTCTCCCCGTTACAATTGACTTTTGGTCGAGAGCCAAATATTTCCCATCTTAGAATTTTTGGATGTGCGGTATTTGTCCCTATTGCTCCACCACAACGCACAAAGATGGGACCTCAAAGAAGGTTAGGGATATATGTTGGCTATGAATCTCCTTCTATAATTAAGTATTTAGAACCATTAACAGGAGATTTGTTTACAGCACGTTTTGACGATTGTCATTTTGATGAGACAATTTTTCCAATATTAGGGGGAGATAATAAGCAGCTGGATAAAGAAATCATATGGAAAGCATTATCATTATCTCATCTAGATCCTCGTACACAACAATGTGAACTTGAAGTTCAAAGAATAATTCATTTGCAAAATATTGCAAATCAACTGCCAAATGCATTCACTGATCCTAAGAGAATTACTAAATCTCACATTCCAGCTGAAAATGCTCCAATTAGAATTGATGTCCCAGCAGGACAACTAGAAAGCGCAAGTGAAACCAAACCACGCCTGAAGCGGGGTAGACCAATCGGTTCCAAAGATAAAACTCCTAGAAAGAAAAAAGGAGCAAATAATCATGATGGTCATGATAGTCAAATTAAGGAGGCAAGTCCTATAGGAGAGGACCGAAACATAACTAATCAAAAGACCTCAGAGGAGGCTCAGGTACCTGAAAATAATGAAGAGATCTCAATAAGTTATGTTACTACAGGAAAAAGATGGAACCGAGAGAACACAGTTGTTGACAATATTTTTTCATATAATGTTGCTGTTGAAATAATTAATCAACATGAGGATCTTGAACCTACATCAGTTGAAGAATGTAGACATAGAGATGATTGGCCAAAATGGAAAGATGCAATTCAAGCAGAGTTAAATTCACTTTCAAAGCGTGAAGTTTTTGGACCTGTAGTCCATATACCAAATGGTGTGAAACCAGTTGGATACAGATGGGTCTTCGTGCGCAAACGAAATGAGAAAAATGAGATTGTTAGATATAAAGCACGGCTTGTAGCACAAGGATTTTCACAAAGACCTGGTATTGATTATGAAGAGACATATTCTCCTGTGGTGGATGCAATCACTTTAAGATATATAATTAGTTTGGCAGTCCATAGAAAACTTGAAATGCGTTTAATGGATGTTGTTACGGCATATTTATATGGTTCTTTAGATACTGAGATTTATATGAAAATCCCTGAAGGATTTAAATTGCCAGAGGCATGTAAGAATTCTCGAGAAAATTATGCAATTCGTTTGCATAAATCCTTATATGGATTAAAACAATCTGGAAGAATGTGGTATAACCGACTTAGTGAATATTTGTTGAGAGAAGGTTATAAAAATGATCCAATTTGCCCATGTGTTTTTATAAAAGAAATGGATCAGAGTTTGTTATAATTGCTGTCTATGTGGATGATTTAAATATAATTGGAACTCCTGAAGAGCTTCAAAAAGCAGTTGATTGTTTAAAGAAAGAATTTGAAATGAAAGATCTTGGAAGAACAAAGTTTTGCCTTGGCTTGCAAATTGAGCACTTGGCAAATGGAATTTTCCTCCATCAATCAACTTATATTGAAAAAGTATTAAAGCGATTTTACATGGATAAGGCACATCCGTTATCTACTCCTATGGTTGTAAGATCACTGGATAAGGATAAAGATCCTTTTCGTCCTCAAGAAGATGAGGAAGAACTTCTTGGTCCTGAAGTACCATATCTCAGTGCCATAGGTGCATTAATGTATCTTGCTAATTCAACACGACCTGATATTGCATTTGCTGTTAGTTATTGGCAAGATTTAGTTCTTTCCCAAGAAGGCATTGGAATGGAATTAAGCATATATTTCGATATCTTCGAGGGACAATTGATATGGGATTATTTTACTCTAATGAATCAGAATCACAATTAATTGGCTATGCAGATGCAGGATTTCTATCAGATCCACATAAAGGCAAGTCTCAAACAGGATATTTATTTATTTGTGGAGGTACACGATCTCATGGCGTTCAACAAAACAAACTTTATCAGCTACCTCATCAAATCATGCGGAATAATTGCAATTCATGAGGCAAGTCGAGAATGCGTTTGGCTGAGGTCAGTGACTCAACATATTCAAAAATGTGTGGTTTTTCCCTTGAACAGAAGATTCCAACAGTATTATATGAAGACAATACAGCATGCATAGCTCAATTAAATGGAGGATATATCAAAGGAGACAGAACAAAACATATTTCTCCAAAGTTCTTTTTCACTCATGATCTTTTGAAAAGTGGTGATATAGATGTTCAACAAATTCGCTCATGTGACAACCTTGCTGATTTGTTTACCAAGACACTGCCGACTAGAACATTAGAGAAGTTAGTGTATGGTATTGGAATGCGCAGGCTTAAAGACTTAAAATGATGTTATCATTAGGGGGAGTAAATATTGTGTACTCTTTTTCCTTCACTGGGTTTTTGTCCCAATGGGTTTTTCCTAGTAAGGTTTTAATGAGGCACAATACTCATTATGGACATCCAAGGGGGTGTTATGAATATTGCATGAGTGGATGTCCATAACCCCTAACCCTTAGAATTCTCATAGGATTCCTCCTTCAAGTGTCATAAACTACATAACTACATACCTCCTAATGAATGTTTTTGGGAGGAGTTTCTTATTGTTATGCTATTATGATGTTCTTTATTCCTTTGTAACCTTAGTATAGGACTTCAATGCTTGGCCTATAAATAGAGGGCATACATGAGGCATTTGTACCTTGAACCAAAGTGAATGAGAAAAGGCCATTGTCTTCTCTATCTCTTGCTTTCTTTTCTACTCTTCATTCTCCTTATTTCTTGTAGTTTTACAACACAACACTACAAAGAAAAGCACCATGTAATTTATATTAAAAATCAACATTTCATTCTTTACCCTTAGTTTAAAAAAAAAATGCGAATTAAAAGTTTAAAAGTAAGAAAACATTCTCAATGCTGATATGCTAAATTTAATTTTCAAATATAATGTATGTTAAAAAATTATTTTTTGGCAAGTTAAAAAATTATTTGGAACGAAATAAATGTTAGTTAATGTGTTAGAGGACTAAAAAGATTTTTTTAAAATAAAGGACAAATAATCAATTAGATGATCAAAGGCATGCTTTTAGGTTTAGCTAATACTCTATATTATATAAAAAATTCAAAGTATTACGGGAAAAAAAACTGATATTCATGGAAGATGAAAAACATATGACAAATATATATATTTATATATATATATATATGAAACAACGAAAACCCTACTACTGGCTTCTAATTCTATTCTTATTCTTAATTAGCCAAAACGCCAATTTTTCATACAAGGAACCAAACTCGAAATAGAACTACAATCCTCACATCGTGTGGCAATGATATAACTTTGCGAGCATCATTGAGGAGTTCACACTTGCACGACAAATAATAGAGATGGTCTTCAAAGCTTTTGCATGCTTCATAATAAATCTTACAACTTTATACTCACATCCCAATCCTTTGAATTGATCAACAGAGATTTCTTTAGCGTAACGAGAAACGTCGAGGAAGGATGATTTGATGAGACCAATAGTGTTCAAGACTTTTAATGCCCTTTGTCTTCATCTGATGGTAATCATATA